>NC_041399.2:122108727-122444977 GCF_900747795.2 Erpetoichthys calabaricus
AAGCACACAGTAGGGCCAATTTAGAATCGCCAGTCCACCTAACCTGCATGTCTTTGGACTGTGGGAGGAAACCGGAGTGCCCAGAGGAAACCCACACAGACACGGGGAGAACATGCAAACTCCACGCAGGGAGGACCCGGGAAGCGAACCCAGGTCCCCAGGTCTCCCAACTGCGAGGCAGCAGCACTACCCACTGCACCACTGTGCCGCCCAGAAGAAGAAAATAAAAAGTATTAATACCGCTATTGAACATGCATAATAAGCTTACATAATGCAGTAAATACAGGGTCAACATGAAGTTAAATATATAAAAAATGAACATGTAAATATATCATCTACACTTTAAAATTTATCTAAACTTCATTTTGTCCTTCTAGTGACAGCAGACAGCAACAAGGCATTAACTAACTTAATAATGTTAGCTACCAATAAAATTAACCAACATTTAAAGTTAATCTGAGCTAATTGCTCATTTTATATGCTAAAGTTGCTTGCCTAGTGCTTTACCACAATTCAGCCAATAACTAACAAGTAAGCAAAGAAACCTGTGTGTTAGTGAAATTTACAAATGTGTCCTCAGTACAACAACACTCAGAGCACTTAATATTTTCATAATGTTATCAGCCTTTAACAACATGTATAGGTCCTGAGGTCTATATTGTGGTAACAAATACTCCAAAACCATGTGTCAGATAGGTACTGTAACATCAGATTATACAGTATCTGGTAAACAATTGGTATCAACATTAAGCATAATGATACTCCATTGTTACTCCAGTAAACCTCTAATTTTAATGTAGTGCCAATTGACTTTAACGTTAGTTAACTTACTGGATATTGGGCAAATTTAGATTTTTACATCTACAATTGTGGCATGAGCTTCTTCATGCTTTCATTTTTTTCTTTCCTGTGCTTCTGACTGGTGTTGACCTGAAGCCATCTGTCTGCTTGTTAATGTAAAATTATCAAATCAGGTGACTGTCAAAAATGTTCATTTGAGAGCTCCACTCCGTTGGGGAGGTTGTCGTGTTACATTATATGCCTGTGGTGTTATGCAATATGCTCAGTTATACACTGTAATTGTTGAGATTAGGGTTTGGTAAGAGTTATTTGACTCAAGTCAAGTAAAGCAATAGACAAAAACATGCAATCCAATTGTCTGAGCTCCTAAATTGTGGAGGTCTGCAAACTCCCAAAGGGCCACCTCACATCTGTCCTGTGATCACAGGCCCCACATGCAGTACATGATCTGCAAATCTGCTCTAATCTGCATTATGATACCTTGTTTTTTGTTTTGTTGCTGCAAACAAATTTCCTTCTGGAATAACAATTCTACCTAACCTGACTCAAAAATATCTATTGATTGTTTTCCCAGGTATGATTTTGAATGTCTTTAAAATATGGAATTCTTCTCTATATTTTACCAGCTCCACATGCATTGTTTAACAAGGAACTGGAGAGCCAAGTGGTACAGGAGGGCAGCAGTGCCATACTAAGCTGTGAAATCTCTCAACCTACTGTTTCTGTCATCTGGAAAAAAGATGGACTTGTTCTTACTTCTGGGGAGAAGTACACTTTGCAACAGAAAGGCTGCACAGTTGTTCTAAATATTCATAATTTATCATCAGATGATCAGGGCCAGTATACATGTGATACAGGATACCAGCAGACTACAGCCAATTTAACTGTGAAAGGTACTTGAACTATTTTCTTCTAATAAAGTCAAATGCTTATCATTAGATTAAAAGTGTTTGTTTGTTATCATAGTTTTAAATTATACAGTTAAGCTGACCACACATGCCTTTTTAAAAATTGAGTCCTTCAGTCCCCATGTGTTGGACCCTGGGTCGTTTTTTGAAGGGCTTGCTTCCTGCTTCACCATCATTGTGTGACATAGCACTCAGTTGTTGCTGCACCACTTATCTGCTTGTCAGTCTTTTCCTTCACTCCTGGGGCCTCATTTATAAATGGTGCATACGCCCATCTCTACGCACACTTTGAGATGCATAAAAACTAAAATTGGTGTAAAGTCATGCACATTTTCATGGCAGCCTCCCGCTTGTGTAAGTTTCTGTTTGGTTTGCAAACTGGCGGCACCCAGTGTCAAAGCAGTGCTGTTTCTGTGTGGTCTCCCTTTTTTCAGATTTACATCAATGACGTGGGATTTATCAAATATATTGAAATTAATTGCTTATTATTTACAAATTTAAGGAGCTTGATTGTAATAATTCTGTAACAATACAATGGCCAAATTATTCCAAATACAATAGCTGCTTTAGCATTGTTACTCTCAGACAGACAGATAGATAGATAGATAGATAGATAGATAGATAGATAGATAGATAGATAGATAGATAGATAGATAGATAGATAGATAGATAGATAGATAGATAGATAGATAGATAGATAGATAGATAGATAGATAGATAGATAGATAGATAGATAGATAGATAGATACTTTATTAATCCCAAGGGGAAATTCACAAAGTTCCACACACAGAGTATTTTAACCCATTGTATCTGTGTGTGGAATCACAGCTGTACAGCAGCTGATCGGAAACACCTGGAGGACATTTATAGCACATGCTGCCATAAGAAAGCCACCAGCATCTGAATTCCACTCAGCCATATTTGAGAAGTATTTGAACTTCTCCCATCCGGCAAACATTTCAGAGCTTTTCCTGCATAGATATCGAGGCTTAGAAACAGTTTCATCTCAAAAGATATAAAACATATCACTCAGTCCATCAAGTGCTCCCGGTAGAACTGTTTGTACTTATAATTACAATTACCACTCTGTAATATTCACAACCTGAGCCACTTTGTGAAACATTTGCACTTTCTGCATTATATGTACATGTTTATTGTATGTATACTTTTATACTATATATTTTTCATTGTTTTTTATTGTATTATTATTATTTTTATTATATCATTTAATAAGAAAATAAGTTTATGAAGGATTTGCATATTGAATCTCATTGTACCATACAATGACAATAAAGGAATTTGATTCAATTTAATAGAAGAGAGCACATATTTACAGATGGATGGAATAATTAAACATGTATTATGAAGATTTTTCAATGTTCTTTAAAAGTTTTAAAGAATCGACATTCTAAGCTTACAGCTGGTTTTACATTTATTACAGAGCTTGTATTGTGGTGAATGGTTACGTGGAGAAAGAAAATGCAAGGACGGGAATTGGGAGTTGGTACACTTGACAGACACAGTACTGTCGCAATAAATTATTTAATCGAGGGTTTTGCGCGCATCCCAGCAACTATTTTGTGGGAGGCAGGAACAATCCCTGGACACGTCAACAGCTCATCGCTACCGATGCGCCACTGTACCCCTGTGATTAATACTTGCTTTAATGCATTTCATCATGATAATGATATCAAGTATACTTCTTAGTATTCTAAAATGTTCAGAGAGCTGTAATATCAAAAATACAATGTATTCGGTGTAGCAATCAGGGCCTGCGTGCTGCTGCCTGCAAAAGAGAAAGGCCATTTAAGAAGCATGTAGTGATTTACACACATACAACACATAGAATACAAAACATTTAACGAGCTACTTTAGTTATGATGGAATTTGGTAAAGTCTAGTAAATTAAGCATGAATTTAAGATAAAGATTATGAAGTTCTACTTTAATGACAAAATAAACTACGAGATTAAACTGGAAATTTAGAGATTAAAGTCAACATTTTGACCTTGTTTTTTTCTTCACTGTGTTCCTTTTTTTCTTTTTTCTGTGCCCTAACTGACTCACAGAAGGTGGGCTACGACTCGCATTTTCACATCGACTTTGATATCTGACTATTTCTTTTTCATATTGGGCACCTTGTGACTTTTTGAACTTGAACTTTTGAGTGTCATTTCATCAGGTTCCTTCTGTTGCTGTTTTTCCTTGCCTCCATTTCACTGAGTAAGACTTCCACTTCACATTTCATAAAATTCTTCTTTTGTATACGTGCTTTTGCCGTTGTCTTTTAACATAAGACTTAACTTTAGGGGCTATTTATATTAATTTGCATATTCAAATATGCAAAATTCTGGGAGGAGTTGGGGTGGGGCAACAGGCACGTGTGTGTGTGTTACATTTCACACTGATCGGGATTTATACAGCTGAAGTGCATGAATGTTGGTTTATTCATGGTTTTGTGCATCTAAATTTTTTGTGCATATGCACATTTCCACGTTTGTCCATACACCATGTTTTAGTGTGAATTCTATGCACGTTATACACAAAGCCCCTGATCCTCGAATAAAGGGACTGAATGTCATGTGTCAGTGCCCCCACTACCTTCCATAAGATCAATTTGCTCTGATTATTGCCTAGTTTCATTGGTTACAGTATAATATAAGCTAATGTAAGTTATAATGTAGGCTACAGTATGTAACATGCAATGAATTAAATACCAACAATGTTTACAGTGTGTGTACTGTCTTGTTCTGGATGTTCTTCTATACTCTGCAATATGACTTTTATCACAGTGTGTGCAGAGTGTTTCTTTTTGTAACGTAAGCACCCCACACAGCTCTATTACTAGTTTCATTTTAATTTTTCTCATGTTTTTCTCTGCACTTTAAAGAGCAAGTGTATATATGAAATGATATGTAAGAAAATACATGATAGACCACATCCATTGTTGATTCAACATGGTATGCAATATTTTATGTTCCGTATTAAAAGTAACAGATGGCAAATCTACTGGTTCATATGGATGCAGATTATCAACAAAAAACAAAGGAAACAATCAGGCATCAGTGATCAGCTAATATTATTAATAGTTTTGGATTCATTTGCCGCTGCCTAATTAGGAACATATGGAGTGTGGTCAAATTAATAATCGCATTTAGGGATTGCATTAAAAACTGTAATGGCGATTAATCAGTAGCTCTGATATATTCTGCTGACTCTAATAGAACTTTTGGACTTTCATTTCTTTACTTGTTTTTATGTACTGTATTTTTCTTAACAGATTTAGATTTTTTCTTATCAAATGAAAGGCATGTTGGTCTTTTTTGGTAATACAGATTTTTTCAGTACTTTGAAATGTATCTGTAATATATTCTGTCCCCATCTGCATCTTTTGCCTTTCATGTTTTCAAGAGTAATTTTTTTTTCTCTAGACAGATTTATTTTCTGATTACTTTGCTGAGTTATTTTAGTGAGTTAGTAGAATATTCATGATTTTGGTGTGCCATCAATTTTCATTTCCACTAAAAGTAACAGATGTTTATATTATTATATTATTCAAAAGTATAGTTCAAAATCTGAAAATTTTTATTGCTCATATATTCAAAACCCCTCTTTATTAGTCATGAACTGTATTATCACCAGGGTACAATTTGTAGCCATCAGCATGCTCTAACCTATACTCCTCAAAACATCTTAAAAGAAAGAAAGATTTAAGATGATTTGCAAACACTAACTGCTTTGACCTGAGCATTTAATTAGACTAGATTAAGTTAATATTGTGTTGTCCTATTAGATTTAATGCCGTGGAATTTAATTTGGTGAAATAAGCTCATAGAGTACAACTAAAACATCGATACAGACATGCATGGACCCAAAAGTCAGCAAATTAGTCAGTTAGACATGCAGTATTTTTGAAATTATTGTATGTAATAAGTATTTTTTGTAGCATTTGATAGCTCTGGTCTTTGTTGACCTAAGCCATTCATCTGATAGAAGAAAAGTGACCAAATGATAGGTAAGCGGTTAAGGTTCACAAATGATGCATCTTCTTTTGTTTTTAATTTTATGCTGTTCAAATCATTCCGATTTTTGCTTGAATTAGGTAAAATTCTTCAAGAAGGCTTAGGATGACAGCTTTGTTAAATTTTTTTTTAATATAATCATAATTTGCTTTTATTTTTCAAACATTTTAGCTGCCCCAGTATCATTTAAGCAAGATCTTATGAACCAAGAAGTTGAAGAGGGTGAAATTGCCATTCTGACTTGTGAACTTTCAAAAATTGGTGTTCCAGTTGAGTGGAGAAAAGGAGCGGTAGTCCTTCAACAGAGCAACAAATACGAAATGAGAACAAAGGGTACAATTATGGAGCTTGTGATACATGACTTGGAACCTGAAGATAATGGTTACTATACTTGCAGCACTGGAGAAAATCAAACAACTGCTTCAATTACAGTACAAGGTAACTCAAATTACCTGTCTTGGCATTTCAGTAAAACAAGTGTAGCTAGATGATGATAGGTTAGTGGCACTTACAGGAATATATATATACATAAAATATATGTATGTATATATATATATATATATATATATATATATATATATATATATATTTGTGTGTGTGTGTGTGTTTGTTTGACTCTGAAAACTGGTGGAAACTTTCATAGGCAGTATTTTTTTTTCTTTGTCATGTTCTGCTCAAGTTTTGATTTCAAACTCATAAGTTGTATGTGAATTTCCCCTTGGGATTAATAAAGTATCTATCTATCTATCTATCTATCTATCTATCTATCTATCTATCTATCTATCTATCTATCTATCTATCTATCTATCTATCTATCTATCTATCTATCTGTCTGTCTGTCTGTCTGTCTGTCTGTCTGTCTGTCTGTCTGTCTGTCTGTCTGTCTGTCTGTCTGTCTGTCTGTCTGTCTGTGTGCATATCTGAAAGAAAGACTATTAGCATTTAGAGTCACTAGTGGATTTAAGCATACCTGTATGTAAACTGACATTGAAACATGATCAGTGGTCCTATTAAATAGTTGTAGTACAATTAAATGACTTGAGGAAATTTGTTGAACCCAGTGTTCAATTAAATCCCTCATTTCTTGAGATATTCAATGTTTTAAAAATGCCCTGTAGCCTATGTTTACTTTTGTAAGAAACATATTAAAAACATTTATTTAAATTTAATTTATTCCTATATCGTAAATTTTTTAATGGTCAAACTAGAATGCTGGACAGATTTACAAATATCATACAGTAATAGCAAAACAAAAACTACAATACAATGTGCAAATTAATACATTCACAAGAAAGTCTTGCTTATGCTTTAACAGATTAAATATATTACAAGTTTAAAAGTTAGACTGTTTCAAGAAATATAATTGTGAAAAAGTAAAGTAAGGTATGTTAGACCATATAACAATACAGGTGAGAAGACAAAACTCGGGGACAATGACCCTTGAAAAAAGTTAAAAGTATACTGCTGATAGTGAATAGGCCTTTTTGTAATAATTGCACAATGTTGTACAGAGCTGTGATTGATTCTCCATTATGGGTGAATTATATAAAGGATTAAAAGAATTATATTTGTTTTAATTATTTAAAGCAATTTGCCTTTGTGTCTCTAACATAAAGTAATTACAGTGCAGAATAAACTTGTATTTGGTCTAATTTTACATAAAGGTATTACAGTTTGACATTGATTTGCTGCAGCTTTTTAATCCCTGTTTACAGTAAGTCCTGCTATTTGTCACTTACATGAAAAAGTCATGGTAGCAATGAGACTGCAGGAATAAAGAATTTTCCATTGATTGTGTCATGTGTAATCTTGGAGAAAAACAATTCTGATTGTAGTGACACCACAATTGTTTTGTGTAGAGGGAATAATGAACATTTATTTTTTTCTCACTACTATAGATAATACCATATTTTAGCGTGCAGCAAGTTATAGAGGATTGGAAAGCTCACAGTTCTTATTAAAAGCTGGATTTATTTTAACTTTTCATTACATGTAAGCAGAGAACTCCAAAAATATACATTTTAAATATACTGAAGTGCATTTTCCTAGAACTTTTCCTGGAAGTGTGGCCTATAAATCATTACCATTAATTTCTGCTGTGCTTTAGGTAACCATTCTGGTGAATTCCATATTAGGTCTAATGCAAATAGGTATTCTGGGCATTGTTCAAATTGCATGGAGCATTCCGCCAAGAATTTTGGATTAAGAGAAATGAAGGAATTAGAAATTAGCTTTGTGAGCAACTAAAGAAAATGTTAGCAGGCAGTGGGAACTTGTTACCTAAATATGTACTATGTGTTCACTGTGGTTTAGTGTATCAGCTCTGGTTTTGCACATCTGATTTGGCAATTTATTTACTTTGTTACATGGAGACATGCTACCCCATGCCAATACAATCGACTTATTTTGAAGACTGTAAAAGCATATGTGACATCATATCTGCAACTTGGATACTACAGCAAAGTATCTAACCAGTGCAGCCACAAAAGAGGAGAGTAGAATTTTGATAATTTTGATAATTTCTTGTTTACTTTGCCCTTGCTGGAATTTTTGTATGCTTCATTTATATCAATATCCTCTAAATCCTGTCATTTTACACCCCTCAGATTTTAACCTAAAATAAATAAATATTGAAGATCACACAGATATTCAGAAATTACCTATTCTTTTAAAAATTTTCCAATGACTAGACTAGACTAGTCTAGATAATTGCAATGATGCTCAAAGCTAAATTCCATCAATAAGAATCAAAATAAGGATAAAACAGATTAATTATCAAGTCAAGTCAAGTTGGGGAGCATGCATTAGTATAGTGCGTTGCCGCACCCACTACACAACGAAACAACTCAGGATCCCAGTTTGCAACCTCCCAGGCAGACACGCAGTCCAGTCCCACCCTCCGGAAATGACCCTGTATCTGCCGCAGCCAGGTGTTATGTGGGCGACCCCTTCGTCTGGTCCAGCCACTCAGGTCCCCAATAATGTGGGTCTTACGAACCTCGGCGAAATGCGCCACATGGCCATAGTGCTGTAACTGACGCTCCCTTACAATGCAGGTAATGTGCCTCATTCGGGACTCCGTGAGCAACCGCTCATTCTTCACAAAGTCAAACCAACGGTACCCAAGGATTTTCCAGAGAGACACAGTACCAAAGGAGTCCAGTCTTCATCTCAGGTCACTGGATAGCGTCCATGTCTCACAACCATATAGCAAGACAAGAAGCACCAGGACTCTAAAGACTAGGACCTTCGTACTTTTGCATAGATATCGGGAGTGCAACACCCCTTTCCAGCGACCTCATGACTCTCCATGCTCTCCCAATCCGTCTACTGACTTCATAGGAAGAGTCACCAGAGACATGAATGTCACTGCCAAGGTAACTAAACCTCTCAACAAGGTTGACACTCTCTCCACAAACAGACACACTGCTGATGGCTGTGCCCAAGAGGTCATTAAAGACCTGGGTCTTGGTTTTTATCCAGGACACTTGCAAGCCCAGACACTTAGACTCCTCGCTCAGTGTCTCGAGCGCCCCGATCAGAGCCTCCATTGACTCCGCGAAGATCACAGCATCATCAGCAAAGTCAAGATCCGTGAACCTTTCGTTACCAACAGATGCCCCACGGCCGCTGGACCCCACAACCTTGCCCAACACCCAGTCCATACAAGCATTGAACAGAGTAGGAGCAAGAACACACCCCTGACGGACCCCAGAATCAACTGGGAAAAACGCAGAGGTCCTGCCTCCACTCACAGTACCAATGTAGAGGCTGGCTATGATATCCAGAAACCTCGAGGGGATCCTGCAAATCCTCAAGGCGATCCCGCAAATTCTCAGGATATCCCACAGGGCAGCTCGATCAACTGAGTCGAACGCTTCGCAAAAATCGACAAAGGCTGCTGAGAAACTCTGCCGATATTTGTGTTTGCGCTCCATGAGAACCCTCAGTGCCAGGATGCAGTTGATGGTAGACTTCTTAGGCGTAAAACCAGACTGTTCCGGTCGCTGCAATCCAGGTGATCAACCTTCCCTTTCCAGATAGGGACAACAAGTCCTGTTTTCCAGTCAGTTGGGATGATGCCAGTCTCTCAAATGGAAGCAAAGATTGCTTGCAATGCCAGGAGGACAGCCTTACCACCAGCCTGGAGAAGTTCACCCTGGATACCACAGATCCCTGCAGCCTTCCTCCCACACACTCCGCCCCCCAGCTGGTTCACCACCTGTGCAATCTCAGTGAGACTGGGTGGTTCACAGCTAATTGGAGGATGACACTCAAGAAACATTGACCCAGAGATCTCCAACGTCCTAGCCGGAGGATCTGCTTTGAATAACTGCTCAAAGTAGCCAGCCCAGTGGGTCACAACTGCAGTGTCATCCGTAAGGACCGTTACATCAGCTGCCCTGACTGCGACTCTCCGAGGAAGAGATTCAGATGTACGTAATCCTTCGATTCCTCTGTAAGCAGGACGTGGGTCGGTAGACCACAGATGGTGTGTCACTTGTTCACAGATTCCTCTAACAAATGCCTCCTTATCTGCCCTCAGAGCCTTTGCAGCCATCCCTCTCAATTCCCGGTATAGACCAGAGTTGCCATTGAGCCGTGCGCTGCAACTTCTCTCATTGATATCCAGGGTGCCCTGTGAGATGAAACACCACCTTCTGGGAACATCGGTAACACCAACACAACCCTCAGCAACCTTCAGGGTCTTGTCACGGAAGGTCTCCCACATCACATTAGGATTGGCAGTCGTACCCAAATCTGAAAGTTCCTCACACAAATTGCATGCAAACTCATTAGAAACAGCCTGGTCTTGGAGTCTGGCCAAGTCCAGGCTCATTTTCCTAGTAGGTGGTAGCCTACTGGACCTGAGCTGGATCCTAAGTGTAGCAAGTCTGTGGTCAGAATTCACAAACTGGGCACTTCTGTAGACCCTGCAGTTCGGCAAAAGCCTCCAGCGTCTGGCCACGAGGATGTGATTGATCTCCTTCACTGCACCACCAGTATTGGAGTACTAAGTCCAACAATGCGGTTCAGGGCGCTGGAACCAGGATCCAGCGATTTGCAGCCCCTGACCTTTTGCAAAGTCAAGGAACATGGAACCACTTTCACCACGGTCACCAGACCCATGAGGACTGAGACAATCCTCATAGCCAGCCCTGTCAGTGCCAGTGGCTGCATTGAAGTCACCCATGACCAGAGGAGTGTCACTTTGTGGGCACCCATCAACCACCGAGCAAAGCTGAGAATAAAATGTGTCCCTCACTGAGACATCACTCACCGCGGTCAGAGCATACACTGAGACAACAAACAAGGCACCCAGAGAGTGCTGTAATCTGAGTCTCATAATACGCTCGTTGAAAAGCCAATCCGCTACAGCAACAGCTACTCCCCGAGTATGACAGCCATCAGACTAACCAGACCAATAAGAGGTGTATCCACCTACAGAGACCTGGCCAGTCCCCGGTCTGCGCACCTCAAAGAGTGCCACCACTGAAATGCGGAGTTTACGCAGCTCCTCCGACAGCAGAGGAAGATGATCATCTTGCCGGAGAGACAAGACGTTCCATGCGCCCATCCGTATGGGCCGCCTCAAATTGGGATCCGAGTGCTGCTGTGCAGCGGGTGATACCTCAGCACCACACCGGTTCTGATCCCCAACAGACCTGACCCTATTGGCTCTCCAGTGGTTTCGACTGTTCCGGGGATGGGGCTCCCGAGGGTTTTCCCCCATCCCCTTCATGATGCGAGTAGCCTTCCTATGGGCAGCAGCAGCAGAGCTACTCCCGCAGAGAGCAAAAAGGAGTCCTTTCTGTAGTCTCGGAGCTTGCCACCAACCCCCATGATTTCCCTGCAAGTTGGAGGACCACTTGCAGGGTCAGATGCAGTTCAATGTCATACCCAGGACATCCATCTAATTATGAAGAAGGGCAATTCAAACATACCTCTATTCATGGGCGTCAGTAACTGGAACATGCCTTCTGGTGAATGTAAATGTTCAATAGAGATTCTGTGCTCCAGCACAGTAATGAACTATTTGTTGTGTACTGTGAAATTAGCCTATCATCGCCTTCATATACTGTACTTCTAACTTCAATACTTTATATTAGTTAGGCTTTATATTGTGGGCACTTCATAGCTAAACTACTTTTTAGTTAAACTAGCTGTGTTACCTAAGATTGGGTGAAATATTAGTAGTCAATTTAAACATCTTACTTTTTTTATTTGATACATAGGTTCTATTTTTTAATTCTAATTTTTAGACCATTATTATGGTATTTTATTGCCTTTTTTATTTTTTTTAACCCTTCTTCTACATGTTTTTCATATTTTTAAAATTTTTTTTGCAACACTATCAACCAGATAGACATACAGAGACACAAACACACATACAAACATTTGTGATTTTATTAAGTTGGAGTATTTGTGCCATATACCTAAACTGTGAAGACATGTGTTTAAACAGATTATTGCTTTTAATATCCTAATATACACCATATGGCCTAAAGTTTGTGGACACCCAACTAACACACCTTTATGAGGTTGTTGGACATCCCAAACAATAGGCATTAATTTGACCCTCCCCTTTGCAGTTATAACAGCCTCCACCCTTTTGAAATGGCTTTCCACAAGATTTTGGAGGATGTATGTGAGAACAAATACTCCCTTGAATTCCAGTTCTTTTTAAAAAATATTATTCAGTTGCTAAGTAGTAAAATGCCCCTTCCTCACCTACTGTTGATAAAAGGACTACCACTTTATCTGTCTAAAATGCAGACATACATATAATGTAAATTCCACACAAAAACCAATTGTCAAATTTGAACTTAGAATGCTGGATCTGGAAAGTATCATACATATTGCGACTCAGGCACATCTGTGTGCTGCCCTCACATAGAATAAAGAGGGGCAACATAAAAATCTGTGCCAAAAAGAATACTTTTATTACACATTTCCAACCTGCAGCCTATCTCCAGTTAACATCCAGTTATTCTAGTGCCTGAGGAGTTGTTATTTTCTGGGCCATCCAGTGAATTCTTCTCCACCTTATTCCTATAGCTGTTAGCTTTTATTACATAAAAAAGTATTATTGCAAGCGCTGCTGCCTTGCAGTTAGGAGACCCGGGTTCACTTCCTGGGTCCTCCCTGCATGGAGTTTGCATGTTCTCCCCATGTCTGCGTGGGTTTCCTCTGGGTACTCCGGTTTCCTCCCACAGTCCAAAGACATGCAGGTTAGGTGCATTGGCGATTCTAAATTACTCCTTAGTGTGTGCTTGGTGTGTGGGTGTGTGTGTGTGTGATCGCCCTGCGGTGGGCTGGCACCCTGCCCGGGGTTTGTTTCCTGCCTTGCGCCCTGTGTCAGCTGGGATTGGGCTCCAGCAGACTCCCGTGACCCTGTAGTTAGGATATAGCGGGTTGGGTAATGGATGGATGGATGGTATTATTGCAATGCTTCTCATTAAAGATTTTTTTTAATAAAAATCATAATTATTAGATGCATAGCAGACTTTTTAATTGCTGTTTACTCCAAAGTTTGTTCTATGTAAGTTTATATTTTGGAGCTGCATGGCAATTGTAGTGAACTGCTTAAGCCAAGTCTTTCTGCCTTGCTCCACAGAAAGGGAATTAAAGATAGTGTCTGGTTTAAAGAACACGGATGTCTTTGTCGGTCAGCCAGCCACATTTTCCTGCCAGCTCTCACGTAGTGTTAAAGAGGTACAATGGTGGTTGGATGGCTCTCTTCTCCAGGAAAGCTCACTCATCGAAATAGCCATCCATGATAGCAACATCCACACCCTCACCATCAAGAGTGTGGCAGCTGATGACTCAGGAATTGTGACACTCAAGGCCAGGAACATCATCTCCTCTGCCAAACTATTAGTCAAAGGTATTTGGGTAGGGCAAGCATAGTTAACCCTTTGCCATTGGCCTAGAGATTAGTCTTTTTAAAGTAGATACTTTTAAACAAAAATATATATTTCACATATTAATTATATATCTTTATATATAATATATAATTATAAATATATTTAATTTTTACCTATTACAAAGTTTTTTGGTTTGTAAGGATTAAAGGCCTAGTAAAGGTTGCTTAATTTTATAAGCAACTTTCATAAAAAGGGTTAACAATATTGGTTTACTGGAACATGCACTACTTGTCTGTAGTAGCAACCTTTAACTCTGCTTGTGTTAGTTGCTTTGTTTGCTACAATGCATGTTTTGTTGAATGGTAAGAAAACAAAGAAAGAATAACATGTCTTCATTGAACCTGAATAATGACAAAAAGTCAATTTCAAACTCTGTAACAATGTGCAACATAGTGTATTTACATCTAAGTTAGTCATATCAGACTACTCATCTTCCCATCTCCTGATATGTGAAGTGAACTAAGCAGAATATAAAAGGTCTTCTTTAGGCTAACCTGTTACATTACTTGTTTGTCAACACTCTGACCACAAGCTTGTTTGCTGGGGTTTAATCCCAGTAGGCTGAAGTCAGTATCCTAATTCCATGTAAGCTCAAATTCAAATTCTTTGTAACATTGAAAACTGGAGTAAATATTCCAGTTTGTCTGAATGTCTTTAACTATAGCATTTCTATTGCAATATAATGAATAAACAGTACCTTAAAGTTCAGCAAATTATAGAATAAACATATTTTGCAATATACAGTAAGTACCTTGATGTTTAACAGTAACATAAGCAAATACTACTACTTACCCTGAATATCAAGCTGCCCATGTATATAATATAGAGCATAATTTTTTTATTTAAAATCAGAGTTGTAGGGTTGAAATTCAAGTTGCATTACTTCAAAATGTGACTTGATAATAAAACACCTTTCTTTTGAAGGAGGCATGGGCATTTGAACTAATAATCCATCACATTTCTTCCTTAAACTCTTCATATGGTATCTTGTTTGTAAACCATTAACTGGCTAACCCATCACCTTAGTCTACAACCTGCTACTTAGCTGTTTTTGCTTGTCACAAGTTTAAGCACAGACTTTAGCTTGGTCTCACAATACTCTCTGAAATGCATGTCCTTACTGACATGTTGGCCAACAGATCCCACAGTTGAGGTGGTAAGTGTGATGGAAGATGTATTTGTGGAAGAAGAAAAACCAGCAGAATTTATTTGCCAGTACTCAAGACCAGTACTTGCCACCTGGAAGAAAAATGGCAGGCCAATACAGCCAGATGAAGAAAGGATTGTTATCGAACAAGATTGGAATGTTGCAAAACTGAAAATTAGCTATGTCACTCAAAATGATGTTGGTGTTTACTCTTGTGAAGCTGAGGGAACTAGAGCAGTGGCACGACTTGATATTCAAGGTGAGGTTCCTCATTATAAGGAAGAACAAAATCCATGTGGCAGTGCATTTGTTACTTCTTTAGCATGGCCATCAGAAAATATGACTATGACTACATATTGAAACACTCATGTTCATTTTCTTGCCTTTGTATAGTGGATTTTTTTTTAAGTGTCAGTTTACAAAAATTTTCATTTTACTCTTCATTTGAGTAAAGCAATCACTACATAATTCAGACTTTTTGTGATATTACAGAATATATAATTTATAATTACATTTTTTTTAATGAGCTTTATACCAGCATTGATTCTGAGTCATTAACGTATGCTAATTTTTATTGAGATTTGTTTTTAGTTAGAGCTGTAAAGTATGATGAAAAATTGTTTTTCTGGGGCATTTTGTCTGATATAATAGATTTAGCTATTTGTTTTGTCTGTAGATCCAAAACATGTGAAATGATTTGATCAGAAATACCAGAGAGTGAACCTAAGATAGAGACGTTATTCAAGCCTTTTGAACAAAGCAAATCAAGGATATGACCATGAGTATGAGTAGGGCTGTGTCAAGTCAAAACATTCCAAAGTTGAACTCAGCTGTAAGAGAGCAGTTGATGTCAACATGCATATCAAAGTCACTAAGTACAATTACAGCAGGGCAAAGAGATGAGATTACAGTGATAAGTTCATTAAATTCAGACAGAAAGTTCATCACAGATTTGGGAGTTCGATAAACTAACAACAGCAGCACAGGAGGGGAGGAAACCAGTTTCACAGTAATATATTCAAAAGATGTGACTTCAAAAAAGGAGAGTCCCTTCATTATTAAGGTAGATTTATAAGCCACAGCCAGGCCACCCCCTTTTCCTGTTATCTGGGTTTAGATATGTGGCTATAGCCAGGGGGAGTCAGCAAGTTTAAATGTAAATAGTCACCAGGGGCCTCATGTATAAACGGTGCGTACACACAAAAATGTTGCGTATGCCCATGTGAACTCTCACATTGTGATGTTTAAAAACTAAACTGGGTGTAAAGCCATGCACATTTTCACGCTTGCTCAATCCCTGGCATACGCAAGTTCTCTGCTCGGGTTTTGCAAAGTGGCGGCACCCAGGATCAAAGCAGTGGTTTTGTTGCAGTGTGGCTTCCCTTTCTTTTTTAGATCCACATTCCTGATTCGGCTTTATCATATACAATGAAATTAGACGCATATTTTTTATTAGTTTAAGGCGTCTGATTGTAATTAACATGTAACAATATAATGGTCCACGGAATGGCCAGACTATTCATTTGTTACTCTCACTGCACCACTCTGAGTGTTTATATCACTGTATCTGATTGTGGAATCACACAAAGCTCTATAGCATCTGATCAGAAAGAGAATTATCAGTATGCAGCATCAAGCACATGCTGCCTCAGCCATGCGCACAGTCTATTGAACTTCTCTCAAAAGACAAACGCTTCAGAGCCTTTCCTCTAGGGACATAGTGGTTCAAAAACAGTTTCATCCCAATAATTATAAACGCACTCAATCAGTTCAAGTGCTCCTTGTAGAACTATTTGTACTTGTAAGTACAATTACCTCACTGTAAACTTGCAAAACAGTTATAACCTTGCACAACCTGAGCCACTTTATAAAGCGCATATTGACATATGATGAAGATATCATTTTTAAGATGAAATGTAGCAAAATATGTTTATTACATTATACAGATAAAACTTTAACTTCATTTAAATAATCTATATTGTTAATAATTAAACATGTGAGGACACAGTATCGTAGCACTAGCGATGAGCTGGTGCCCCATTCAGGGATTTTTCCTGCCTTGCACTGTATTCTTGCTGGGGCAGGGGCAACACTGGAAAGATAGATGGATGGAATAATTAAGCATGTACTATGAAGATATTTCAATGTTCCTTAAAATTTTTGAAGAATCAGTGTTCTAAGCTTACAGAAGGCTTAACATCTATTACAGAGCTGATTGTGTGGTGATTGGGTACTTGGAGAAAGAAAAGGAAGGACAGGAATTGAAAGTTAGTACATTTGAGAGAGACAGTACTGCTGCAATAAATTATTTCTTCGAAGGTCATGCACGGCGCAGCAAGCATCTTGCATGAGGCTGGAACAATCTCTGGATGGGGCGCCAGCTTGTCACTATCACTATCACTGTGCCAATGTATTCCCATGTTTAATACATGCTTTAACTCCTATCATCATGAAAATTATATCAAGTATACATCTCAGTATTTAAATTATTCAGAGAGCTGTAATATCACGAATGTAATGGATTCTGTGTCCTGTTGGAGAACGAGAAAGCCTGTTTAAGAAGCACATAGTGATTCACACACATAGAGCACATAGAAGAACACAAACAATACAAAACATTTAACGTGCTACTTTAGTTATGATGGTATTTGAGAAACTAGTAAATTAAACGATTTTAATATGAAGTTTATGATGTTCTACTTTAATGACAAAATAAACTATGTGATTAAAGTGTAAATTTCGAGATTAAAATTGACATTTCAAGCTTTTTTCCCACCGTGTCCCTATATTTTTTTTGTTTCTCTGTACCCTAATAAGCTTCCATATGACACTCAGACGGTGGGCTACGACTCGCCTTTTCACGGCGACTTTGATGTCTGACCACTTCCTTTTTATTTCAGGCACTGTGCGACTTTGTGAACTTGAGCTATCGAGTTTCTCCGACACTCTATGTCACTCAATCAACTTCCTTTTGTTGTTTATACCACTGTTTAAACCCACAAATAGTACATATTTCCTTGCCTCCACTTGGTATTCGCTGAAATTCTTCAATTTTCCCCCATGCTTTTGCCATTGTCTTTTCACAGAACGCTGAGCTTAAGGGTTATTTAAATTGATTTGCATATTCAAAGAGGTGTAATTCTGGGAGGAGTTGGGGAGTGGCAGCAGGCGTGTGCATGTGCGTTACTTTTCACGCTGACCGGGATTTATGTAGCGGAAGCGCACAGATTTATGCATCTGGATTTTTTTTGTGTGTACGCACATTTTTGCTTTTGCCCGTACGCCATGTTTTAGTGTGAATTCTGTGCATGGCGCTATGCATGAGGCCCCAGGTTGCTGCCAAGTTTCTGTAAGAAGCTGTAGGGCATGCCTAAAGTTGGAAAGTTTTTTCCCCCTCCACAAAGTTTTTTTCCCCCTCCACACTCGCACTTCTCCTATTAATAATTAGCAATTAGAAAACTACCGGCGTCATTCATGGACATGGACGATCCCACACCTGTACACTTCAGTGTGGAAACACCCAAGCCCACATTGCACCCGGGAACAACTACGGCCAGGAAACATATAAATTGCTTAGGAACGCAGCTAAGATTCAGTAGGGTTATTGATGTACGCAACACAAAGCAGCATGTCTAGGAATGGAAGTAGAGTTTAAAGGTGAGTTTATCTGAGTTCTTTTTTGATTATTCATAATGAGGTGCTGAAACAAATGCAGGAATGATATCCACTGTTATGCTTAATATTCTTTCTCACTGTGAGATTTCCTCTTTGGATTCTTTCTTGTTGATACAGAATTTAGTTTGCCAACAGATTGATTTTTTTCTTATTGCCACTGTATTGGCTTACCAAGATCTTTTCCTCGACCCAGAAACTAGTGTCGTGTGGAGTCAACCTGGATCAGTATTGTGTATTGCCAGATTTCACAACTATAAGTCCTCCATTTATATTTCTTATTGGGGATCAGTCCCATCTGGTGTTTGTTCTGATTTTCTCCCATTTCATAACCTCTGAAGAATTAAATTTGAATGAGCACATTACTGGACCTCTAAATACCTTAACAAGAGATGAATCCCCCACCAAGGGCTAAACCTGAATGGGATGTTACAGACCCCCCTTAACACTTATTACCTGTTTTAGAATCCAGCAGAACCTAGATACATATTTAAATCCTTCATCCTGCAAATAACCTCTGGCATCTGGTGATTGCTAGTGGCAGTAAACAACAAGGTAGTTTTAGTGAAATAATACCAACACTTTTATTTCAATCCAAAATTATGTTTATTTGCAGACAAACCAGACATATCAAAAAGTAAAAAGTTAAAATAGCAGAAAATATACAACTTGAATGATTCAAGTTAAAGTTCAAACAGCAAGCTTCTTATCAGATACTTTGTTTGACTATTTACCTGTTGTAGTCCATAACTTCTTAATCCAGCAAAGGTGTTCATTTAACCTTCTAGGCATCAATCATAAGAGCTCCAGCTCAGAATTCCATGTAAATACCATTAAACTCAAATGTGTCTTGGTGTTTAGCTGCTATAATCCAATGCAAAGCGTTAAGGCTGAAAGAACACCCACAGGACAGTATTCTGCAGCCATCTAGTGGATAATATAACATTTTGCTACCAAAAATAATGAGTGTTCCCATATGTGTTTTGCCATTCTAAGGCAACACATCAGTTTTTGTGAGTGGGACAGAACCTTCAATCAAAACACAATGGTGTGTATATGAGTAGCTGTAAAGCCAGTTTTGGAACAAACAGAAGCTGAACTATTAGTTAAATTGAGTGTTAGTGATGACAATGTGAACTGGTTATCTGATGTTGACATAGATAGTGAAACCGATGCATCAAAAAAATGTGATATGCAGAGTGAATTGAGTTTTATGAAGCTTTAGCATGGCGAATAAGGCAAAATGACTGCAGTCATTTGAGGGGAAAAAATATGTCAGCCCCTTAAGTGCTGTTTACAATGCAGCAGAGGCCCATGTTTGTGTCAGGGTAAATGTGGAAGTCACTAAGCCTTGTGCTGTGGCAGGCTACAATAGCACAAAGAGCATGTTGATCAGCACTACTATTCTACTCTCTTCTAAGTAAGCAACATAAAAAATATTTAAAAAGTGTCACTTTTGCAATGTGGGGCTGTGCGTTTCAAAATACAGTATAAAGAATGTGTAATAAATCTGTATTAGTACGGCTATGGACTCCAGACAAACCTTTCTACTGTATTTATGTTGACATTTTGGTATTTACATGTTTCTGTTACACATAATAACATTTTTTCTTTATTCTTTTTTGGTCTGTCAAATTATTCTACGTTTACTAGAAATTGTATATTCTGCAGTCATAATATCATGATAACATATACAGGTGAAGTGAATTCAACAAGTAGTGGATAGTTTAAAAAGCACTTAACAATATTAACAAGTCAGTCAGGTGGCATATAAATTACAAAGAATTTAACATGTTACTTTAATTGTAATGGGTTTTGAGAAACATTCATAAGTTAATGAGTGAGTTTATGACCTCTTCAGCATTACAATCAAGTCAAGTCAAGTTGGGGAGCATGCATTGGTACAGTGCGTTGCCGCACCCACTATACGATGAAACAACTCGGGATCCCAGTTGGCAACCCCCCAGGCAGACACACGGTCCAGTCCCACCCTCCGGAAATGACCCTTTATCTGCCACAGCCAGGTGTTACGTGAGCGACCCCATGGTCCCCAACAATGAGGATCTTACGAGTTGGATCACCATCTGGGAAACATGCCACATGGCCGTAGTGCCGTAACTGACACTCCCTCACAATGCAGGTAATGTGACTCATTCAGGACTCCCATGAGCAACTGCTCATTCGACACAAAGTCAAACCAATGGTACCCAAAGATTTTCCGGAGAGATACAGTACCAAAGGAGTACAGTCTTCGTCTCAGGTCACTGGATAGCGTCCATATTTCACAACTATATAGCAAGACAGGAAGCACCAGGACTCTAAAGACTTGGATCTTCATTCTTTTGCATAGATATCGGGAGTGCTACATACCCCTTTCCAGTGACCTCATGACCCCCCATGCTCTCCCAATCCGTCTACTGACTTCATAGGAAGAGTCACCAGAGACATGAATGTCACTGCCAAGGTAAGTAAACCTCTCAATAAGGTCGACACTCTCTCCGCAGACAGACACACTGCTTATGGCTGTGCCCAAGAGGTCATTAAAGGCCTGGATATTGGTTTTTATCCAGGACACTCGCAAGCCCAGACACTCAGACTCCTCTCTCAGTCTCTCGAGCGCACCGATCAGAGCCTCCATTGACTCCATGAAGATCACAGCATCGTCAGCAAAGTCAAGATCTGTGAATCTTTCATCACCAACAGATGACTCACAGCCGCTGGACCCCACAACCTTGCCCAACACCCAGTCCATACAAGCATTGAACAGAGTAGGAGCAAGAACACACCCCTGACAAACCCCAGAATCAACTAGGAAAAACACAGATGTTCTGCCTCCACTCTGCACAGCACTCACAGTACCAGTGTACAGTGTACCATGATATCCAGCAACCTCGAGGGGATCCCGTGAACCCTCAGGATGTCCCATAGAGTCGAACGCTTTACGAAAATTGACAAAGGCTGCTTTCAGGAAATGTAGCCCTGCTTTTTAGGTATTACATTTCTTTAACACAGCATGCCTTTTACTTACTTTGAGAATTTTTATATTATCTCAGAATAAGCTTTTCTCTCTCTCTCTCTCCTGTGCTAGAGGGAGCTTTCTTTTAAAATAACCTGTTTTGGTCAGTTCCTGCATTTTCATTTCAAAATGTGGAAGAGCTCATTGGCATGTTGTTCTGCTAACTAGCCCTGACTGTCCTTCTACCTTTCCCTGTGTACCACTCTTTTCCACATCAGCACTCTCCCTTTTGCTACACTGGCTTAGTTATGTGTCCAAATCATAGAGACTATTGCTGTTGGAGTCAGGTTTTTTGGCTTTAGAAAAACATCCTATTTTTTTAGATATAATATTTGAAAGGTGTTCTATTTCATACAGTTGAAAAATACACAGTATGTTCATGTTGCAAAGTGGTGAGAAAATGTGACTGTTGTGTCAGTCCACCTATTAAGACTTGGAGAATTATGTTATAATGTGTGTGATGCAAAGTATGGTCCTGTGGTGCATGAAGGGAAACTTCTGTCAGAATGAAGAAAAGAAAGGTAACATCTCTGATAGAAGCTTATGAAGCTTATGAGACATAGCTTATGATACCCTAGCACTGGCTTCTCCTTTCCTGAGTGTACTGCGTTTCATCTTAGTTATTATTGAACCACATTCAAAGGACAGAAAAGAGGCAATGTTATGAAGAACTATCTTAAAAAACACATTTTAAATTGCCAATGTCTGATTTTACTGGGTTTTTTTTGTACACGTGAATTTCTCTTCTCCTTTTTCCGCATTTTCCCCATTTTCCTCTAATTACCAAATAGAAAACACTATTACTATTGCACTATTAAAAAGTGTACACTACATTTATGAACAGTAACTATTCATTTTAGTTCTGTTCTCTTCACTTCGAAGAAAAAGTTAAAATTAATAACTTACCATTAACTTATTATTGAAAAATAAAACTTCTGTTAATGCAACCATAATAATAAACATTTGTAGTAATTACTCAGGGTAAATATTACTATAACTTTAAGTAACAGATGCATACATGAGTATGTAGTGCCACTATATTCAGATACTGTCTAATGTGAGCTAGAATTGATCTTAGTACATAACTTAGCAGCTTGAACCATAGGACAAGAAGGTTTAAGTTAGTTTACAGCTATTGTTTTACGTTTGTTGCAATTGACAACATAATAATCTTCATACAGTTTAGTGTCACAAGGAACCAGAGGAAACTGCAACTTGTTTAAAGTTTTTACACAAAATGCTGACATTATTATATGAGAATGACACTCCACCTAAATAACATCCTTCCAGCGTTTCTGTTGGAAAGGGTAAACAAAACCTTTACTGAAAAGGGCAGATGGACACCTACTTGTTCAGAGCAGAGCATAGTTAGTTGAGTAACTACTGACTGAAGCAGTGAAGCAAAAAATAAAAAACAGCAAAATGTATAATTTATTATACACTCACTGCTCACTTTATTAGGTACACTTTGCTAATACCGGATTCCTTAGGGATTTTGGTCCATATTGATATGATAGCATCACACAGTTTCTGCAGATTTGTCAGCTACATGTCCATAATGCAAATGTCCTGTTCCACTACATCCCAAAAGTACTCTGTTGGATAGAGATCTGGTGACTGTGGAGGCCATTTAAGTACAGTGAATTCATTGTCATACTCAAGAAACCAGTTTGAGGTGATTTGAGCTTTGTGACATGGTGTGTTATCCTGCTGGAAGTTGCCATCAGTATATGGGTACATTGTGGTTATAAAGAGATGGACATGGTAAGCAACAATACCCAGGTAGCCTGTGGCATTTAAACGATGCTCAGTTGGTACTAAAAGGCCCAAAGTGTGCCAAGAAAATATCTCCAACACCATTACACCAGCACCAGCCTGAACCATTGATACAACGGAGGATGGATTCATACTTTCATGTTGTTGATGCCAAATTATGACCCTACCATTCAAATGCTGCAATAGAAATTGAGAATTATGAGACCAGGCAATGTTTTTCCAATCTTCTATTGTTCAATTTTGGTGAGTTCATACAAACTGCAGTGTCAGTTGCCTGTTTTTGGCTGACTGAAGTGGCACTGATGTGGTGTCCTGCTGCTGTAGCCCATCTGGTTCAAGGTTCAATGTGTTGTGCCTTCAGAGATGCTCTTCTGCATACCTTGAGTGTAACAAGTGATTATTTGAGTTAATGTTGCCTTTCTGTCAGCTCAAACCAGTTTGCCTGTTCTCCTCTTAACTCTGGCATCAACAAGGTATTTTCACCCAGAGAACTGCTGCTCACTGGATATTTCCCATTTTCAGACCATTTTCTGTAAACCCTAGAGATGTTTGTGTGTGAAAATCACAGTAGATCAGTACTTTTACGAAATGCTCACACCAGCCCGTTCGCAAATGAATGTAACCATCAGACACCACAGGATTGAAAAATTCCAGTTGCTGCTGATTCACTCTGAATACAATAAGGCATTGTGAGGTTTCTGAACTCTTTTAGCACCAGCCCAAAAAGGGACTACATGTCGAAGAGCTACTGCCGCGTTTGTGGAGGACTGCTTGTCCATTACCAAGGCAACCGCAGGTTCACAGCGCAGAAGCATAGCACCACAGAAACAAATGCAAGCCTATCGCGGTCGCACTATAAGCACCTGTCACCGATGGGTGATGCAGGGAACAGTATAACTTGGACACTGACCTGGCCCCGACTATGCCCGTTTGCTGTGTCTGTGTATAGGAGAGTGGTAGCTCCTGCTGTTCCTGTTTCAAGTTGAATAAAGCTGGTTTTGCTAACGTACTGAGACTCAGCCTGTTTTGGGTGCAAGACAGTGACTCATGTATTGCATGATACCAGGAGTGGGGTGTGACAATGTGGGTTCTGTTTCACGCTTCCTTTTCACCTTTGGGAACCCTTGAACCCAACACCGTCAGTAATGTCACCGGATGAGCTGGACAATGAGGACAACAACGAAGCTAGGGGATGGTGCAAAAAGGTGCAAGTGCTTTTATTACAATGCAAAACCAAAACAACTTGTTAAAATAAATAGTGCAGTGCAATAATAGATCAATAAATAAATAATCCACTAAAAACAGGGTGAAACAGTGGAAGTTAAAATAATTCCAATAAAAATGAGGTTAAAAGAGCTGGAAGCATTCCTTTAAAAACAAAACCCAGTGCCTTCTTCAACTGGCTGCTTCCCTGCTTCTCCCATCGGGGCTGTGCACCAGGGGAATCACCCTATCTGCAGCTGACCTTCTCCACATGTGGTTGCCTTCCGTTCTCTGGCTCTGTACGGCACCACTACTCGGACCGAGACTTCAGTTCCGCCAACAACCAGGGTGCTCACATTGGGGTTCCGATCCCACTTCTGACACCCACTGCCTTCCTCCGCCTTATGCAGCAAGCCAACCGCCTAACGGTCACTCCTGCTCCTCTCAAGTGCTCAGCAGGAGCTACCCAATCAAACTGCCCCAGGTGTCGGCCATACACCCCGCTAGAGCTCACTTCTCCCAGCTGCCTGTCCTTCTTATAGCGAGCCTGCTCTCACTCACTCATTCACTCGCTCACACCAGCCCTAGCTTCCTGCCTTTTCCTCTTCTTCCTGAACTTCTGTTCTCTCTTTCCGATCTTTTTTCCTCTCCTCTGCACTCATGCTCCTACTATATATAATGGGGACATGGCACAGGTGTGGTGATTAGCAGCCCCCGGCATTAATTACGGATGCAGATGATTCCTCACCTGTGCACATAAGCGAGGAAACACCTGCAACACATCGCGTCCGAGAACCGCTCTGACCACACTACCACGCCCCCTCTATAAGCCACGAGTGCGGCGATTATCCATTTAAAAACTGGACTTTTTCATCTGAGCCGTGGACCTGCTATTACCACATGGTCCATCAACCGGGTGGGCAAAAAGTTATATCTTCAGCTAGCCAGCCAGTACAGCAGGGTGCAGTAATGACAGCTTCAGAAACAGCGATGAAATTTTAGGACGCAAACTGGGTCATCCCAGTTATTGTCCAGAGACATAAATGTAAATGAAAGAAAACAGAAAAGATGCTTGCAAACATTTGTCTCTTTGTTGCTTTTAGCTATAATATGTACTGTATATATGTATATACTGTATGTGTGTGTGTGTGTATAAATATTATATATGTATTCATTATAAATAGACCTTGACACCAAGGGCAGCCACCAGTATACTTGATTCAGGCTGCAAAAATTAGGTTTTGATTGCACAGAAGTGTACAGATTGAGTCCACAACAGAACTGATTGCAAAGAGGTGGTTGAGTTTCTTATATGGGTGGTCGGCGGAAGTGATGTTATCTGGAGCAGGAACCGGAAGTGAGGTTCTTGGGGTCAGAACCGGAACTAACGTTCTTGGGCCCAGAACCGGAAGTGACACTCTTGGTGCCTGGGACTGGAACTTATGTTATCAGGGCAGGACCAGAAATCACGTCATCGGAGTCAGCCAGAGTTTCCCATGTCTGGTCTGCAGAAATAAAAGAAAAAGGTTTACTGTACTCCGCCACCCCCTGGCCTGGAGTAGAATTACCTTCATTTGGTCCTTGTAGCTGCCTCCCATGCGTATGTGTGCGACAGGCCGGGCGTACCTGACCGAGAGGTTGTGACACCAAGAAAGGGCCTCGGCATTGGCTTGCAGGGTACCCTGGCAGTAAATGACCGAAAACTTGTATAGCTGTATGTCTAAGAACCACCTTGTGACTTGCGGGTTTGACTCCTTGTGTAAGCCCATCCACTGTAAAGGTGCATGGTCTGTCACCAGGGTGAACTCGTGGCCCAAGAGGCAGTACCTCAGCTGAGTGATGACCCACTTAATCATTAGCTCCTCCTGCTCCACAGCCGCATACCTGGTTTTCTGGTCCAGCAGTTTCCAAATCAGAAACATGGCGGAGTGTTCAATACCATTGACGGCTTTGGCTCAGCATTGCACCAACACCTGAGTCCAAAGCATCCGTGTGGAGGATGAAAGGCAAAGAAAAGTCAGGAGCTTTCAAAACTGGTGCTGACATAAGGGCCTGTTTCAAGTCACCAAATGCAGCTTCTGTTTTAGCATCCCATACCACTTGATTTTGACTCCTCTTCTTAGTGAGATTGGTCAAGAACGCTACTATCTTGGAGAAACAGGGTACAAACCGGTGATAGTAACCTGCTAATTCGAGAAAGGCTTGGACATGCCTCTTGGTCTATGGATGGGGTCATTTCAGTATGGCATTAACTTTAGAACACTGTGGTCGCAATGATTCCTGGCCCACCAGGTAACCCAAATATTTGGCTTCAATTAATCCAAAGAAGCATTTCTTTGGGTCAATTTGAAGACCAGCTTCTCCTAATGACCGCAATATAGCTTGTACCTGCTGAAGGTGTTCCTTCCAATTGCTGGAATCGATAATTACATCATCTAGGTAGGCAGCACTATATGAGTTATGAGAACGGAGCACTTTATCCACCAGACGCTGGGAAGTCGCAGGAGCCCCATGTAACCCAAATGGAAGGATACGATGTCAAGGGTGGTCAAGAATTTGGCTTGTCCTTGCCGCTCAAGGACGTCATCCACTTGCAGGATCAGATATGTGTTGAATCGGGAGATCTAGTTAAGCCGACGGAAGTCATTGCAAAACCTTCAACTCCCAATATGATGGGACTGGACCAGGGACTATGACTCTCCTCTGTCACACCTAATTTCAGCATTCATTTGATCTCCAGCTCCACTTCTACTCTTTTTGCTTTGGGAAGTCTGAATGGCCGTTCTCAGACTATCACTCCGGGTTCAGTCACTATGTCATTCACAATCAGGGAGGTTAATCCGGGTTTTTCATTCACTACCTCAGGGATAGATGACATAACTGCTTCCAGCTCCCGTTGTTGATGGGTGGTCAAATTAGGACTGAAGTTAAGGTCTAATTTATGAACGAAGAGTGAAGGGGGCTGTCTGGAAGAGGGATCAGGATCCCTATCTTTCCACGGTTTCCGCAGATTCACGTGGTATACCCGCTTGCTTGGGTGACGATTTGGTTGTTTTACCAAATAATTGACAAGCCCCTTCCTCTCCTTAACTTCGTAAGGGCCCTGCCAATGAGCCAGCAATTTAGAATGGGAGGTAGGAACAAGTACTATAACCCTTCCTCCCGGGCAGAACTCCAGCAGAGATGTGCCACGGTCATAGCAACGAACCTGGGCTGCTTGTGCCTTTTCCAAGTGACATTTTAAAATAGGTCAGATTTTAGTGAATCTATTGCGTTACTGAGTGATACACTCTAATATGTTTGTTGAGGGGAGGGCCTCTTTCTCCCAAACTTCTTTTAGAATATCTAATATGCCCCGGGGTTGTTGCCCGTATTATAATTTAAATGGTGAGAACCTCGTAGAGGCTAGTGGAACTTCCCAATAGGCAAAAAGGATGAGGGAGAGGAGCTGATCCCTGTTCCTCACTGACCACCTTGTGAAGCATCTATTTGAGGGTCTGATAAACCACTTCACTAAGGTTTGAGGATGATATAGTGAGGTTTTTAAGTGCTTTATCTTTAGTAATTTGGTAGTTTCCCTGAACGTTTCCGAGGTAAATGGTGTCCACTGATCCGTAAGTTCTTTAGGGATACCAGCTCGCGAGAAGACCCCTACCAATTCCCACGTGATAGCTTTAGATGTCGCTGAGCACAATGGAACAGTTTTGGGATATCAGGACGCATAAGCTACCTGGACCATTGTACTGTATATTTATGTCCCCTGGCCAAGGTTTCTAAGGGTCCCATTAGGTTGACCCCAATATATCTGAAAGGGACATCAATAAGGGGAAAGTTTAACTAGAGGAGTGCAGTCCCTTTTTGGAATCTGCCACAGTTTACATTCTGGACAGTACATGCAAAAGTGACGAACCTCATCTTTAATATACTCGACCGCACCTCCCCCTTGTGTTCAGCTACCCGATAGAAAAGTTTGTTATTTAACACAAAGTGATGACCTTGTGTCATAGGATGTTGAGTGCAATGGCCATTTACTAGAACAACAGCATGTTTTACAAATTTAAAGGAGCCATCATTCCTTTGTTCCCTTTTAGTAAAAGCCAGAGTCTGCCTAAATTGAAAGTGCAGTTGTGAGAGAAGATCAGAGGCGACTTCAAGGGGCGTGGTTTGCTTGTGTGTTGCCACGATATCTGAAGAATGTCCCAGGAGTCTCCACTTCACTGTTAGAAGCTGAACTCCATTTCTCCACCGGCCGTGAACACTGCGGTTCCGCGTCCATTACTAGGCCCAATGTTTGTTCAGGGGTGGTGAGTGTTAAAAGCGCTTTTACTGTCTGACAAGTCTGGCCCAGAATCACCGGTAACAGAGGATTTTTTAAAACCGTTACCGCCAGTCTTTTCACAGTTCCCTCATAACTGAAATGTTACGGCACAAATCAAGTAAGGCTGGTAACTTTAAATCCATTTAGTATTACCACTCTTGTATGGGGAAAGGCCAGAGGAATAGCAAGAGCGCATCACCCCTTCCTCTCTGTCTCTCCACAAACCCCTTCACTGCTGTGAGATAACTGCTGCCGCGTTTGCTCCGCAGTGTAAAGACTGGGGTCAAATGTAGAGATACAGGTATGTTGGGTTTCACACATGTCCCGTTCTGGTTCTCCTGAGTAGGTCTCCGCTCTTATATTTTCTATGTTCTCTATCAGAGATACCCTGTTCTTAATTGGCTGGGTGAGATTGCTGGGGAGGGCTCTTAATAGTAAAGAGCAGGCTATCTGCACCACCGTCTGTCGGGTGTTATTTTGATCTGGCCTTAGCCAGCACCCGATTTTAGCTCATAGGCTGAAAGCCTGGGGAGCAGTTGACAAAGAGGGATTGTATTCCCACTGGAATATTCTCCTCACCTGCTGGCCTGGGGGACCCTCACCTGTGTGGGGTTTCATAGAGTAGTCCCTTTTCCCAGGAGCCCATAATAAGTTCCCAATGTGTCCCCCTCCAAGCCCAGCTCTAGTTCATAGATCTTTTGTCTACGTGCCCAGTGATCTATTCTAGACCCCTGGGTTGAAGCTCGCCCCGGGTTCTCCTTACCCACAGCAACTGTCCCCAACCTGGCAACTCGGGAACAGTACTCCCCTACCTGATCCTTTATGGCTTGAAGGTCCTGGTCTGGTGTCAAGGTCTTCTTCAAATTCTGTTCCTGGTCCCACAAAGGGGTTGGGTTTCTTTTAGGGCTGGTCGGCAGAAGTGATGTCATTTGGAGCAGGAACTGGAAGTGACTTTCTATTTTGGTTTTGGGGGGGGGCGGGGGGTAGGTAGACTTGGGGTTTGGGACCAAAAGTGACTTCATCAGGACGGGACCGGAATTGATGCCATCGGAGTCAGGAAGAGTTTCCCATGTCTGGTCTGCAGAGATGAAAAAGAAAGGTTACTGCACCCCACTACCCCCTGGCCTGGTGTGGAATTACTTTCTTCTGGTCCTTTTAGCTGCCTCCCATGTGCACGTGTGTGGTTATATATATATACATATACATATTTTTTTTTTTTTTAAGTTGGATCTTATCACCAAATTTTATTGTAAATATATTTTTTTTCACTGAAGAAAAGGATTGTACTTTGTAATGACTTTTTTAATATAATACTTGTAGTTTGCACAATACATTTTGTTTTTTGCACCAGCCAGTTTTCACAGTTATTTTATAAATGCCTCACTGTTATGAAATATTTTAAAAAACAAAAATATTATAACTGACTCTTTGAATTAACAAAAAATGCTCCAGCTTTCAAATCCATTAACTACATTATATCCCCAAATGCCTCTCAATGTTATGCTATGCATACATTTTCTAAACCTGTAATTTTATGTTTTTTGTTCTTGATTAACTATTGTATTGCTAAAACAACACTGTATATGCCTGTGCTATCTAGACGTTCTTCTCCTTGACTTTCTTATATCCATGAAAATAAAACCTTGAAACTTTACTTTCTCCTCTGAACATTGAGTGTTTTCATTTCTGACAGCTAAAAAACATTGTTTTTAATGTTTGATTTGCTCAATATTTTTTTAAAAATCACTAATTTATTAGTGGGTCAGAATTAACTTTTGATGTTTTTTGACTGACAGCTATGTAAGAATTGAACACAGTGAAAAAATAAAACACATTTACTCATAAAAAAGCAAATTTTGGAAAATTTTTAAGTAAAACGCATTATGTGTAATTTTGTGAGTTGTCTTTACAAAAGTAAGTTAATGTTTCTTTTTTATTGTTTTGTGCAAATAGCTAAACCAATAGATATCATTCAAGGACTGGAGAACGTAGAAAGTGTCGAGGGGGGAGAAGCACTGTTTGAGTGTTACCTGTCAAGGCCAGAGCGTTATGCATACAGGTGGCTGATGGATGACCAGCCTGTAAAAGAGTCAGACAAAGCTGAGATGGCTGTCTTTGAAAATGGACTCCGACATCTTTTGCTATTAAAAAACCTTAGTCCAGAGGACAGCTGCAGAGTTACTTTCCTTGCTGGAAATGTTGTCTCATCTGCATTTTTAGCTGTTAGAGGTATGTTAATTTATGTATCTATGTAAAATATGCACATTAATTTAATCAGTACTATTGCTTTCTCAGATACTGAGAAATTTAGTACATATTATTACCAGAAAAAAAAACAAAATATGAATTTGACAAAATGAAATGACCCAAAGGAAACCTGTATGTCTTGAACAGAGGCAGGGCATACACACACCATTGAATACCACAAGTAGAGAGTGGTCATACCGAACTCTCCCTAATGCTTACTTCACAGTGAACCTCACTAAGCACTTACGCAATAACAGTACAAGTGTTTTCCTTTTTTTATTTCACAGGTTGGCAGCTGGGTGTTGTTAGACCACTAGAAGATGTTGAAGTCGCATTGGGTGAAAAAGCAGAGTTCAACTGCGTATTGAGTGAGTTTGTACCAATGTCAGAGGTTAGCTGGTACCTCAATGGCTCAGAGATCCATGCTGATGACACCTGGGCAATGCAGGCACAAGGAAACTCTTACTTGCTTATGCTTAAAAATGCTCAGGCACACCATGCTGGAGAGGTGACGTTTGCAGCTAGGGATGCAATTTCATCAGCCAAGCTAATTATTATTGGTAAGTTATATATGTTGTCTTTATGAAAATTGTAACTCACATTTATTTTGGTCTGAGGGTTAGGACCACCTCTTATAAGACAGTTGCAATGGAATGGAATATTGTAATGTAGCACACTGATCTAAGGTGTATTACTTTCATGTTTAAAATAATGACAAGAAAACAGATTTGTAAATAATAAGGCCTTTTCACTCAGTTCAGTTTATTTTTTATAGTGTTCTTCACTAAGTGGAGGCTCAGAGCACTGTTGAATTTTATAGGAATAATAATAAGTAAGACACCCACCACAGGATGTCAGATTAATGCAGGTAATGGGTTGCAGGATTTCTGTTTCACGTTCCATCTGGGGTGTCAGAAGTATGAAGAAATCTGTACAATTTATGAACAAGGTACATAGATTGGTGAAAGTCTACATTAACACTTTCGCTATCTCTGTTGTGATTCAAAACATGGCTGAAGACTTGCTTTCACAAATAACCCACGCTTGTTGAAATAAGGAAAATACTGCAATTTATTTATAATGTAAGGATAATAGAAGATGTATATATGCAAAAATATAGATCTATATAGATAAAAGACACAACACAAAACGTAAAATAATGAAAACTTAATTTAACTTTTCTCTTCTATAGAAAAAAGTCATGTGACATCAATTCTATCTCTTGGCTTAGATAGAACTTTCCTGTCTTATAGGAAAAGGCACACGGCATATGATTCCTGAACTTTCAATTCATGAGGTTAAGTTGGAAAAATTTTCGGGCAGGTTATGAAGTTTAAATTCTCAGCAAGTGGTGTGTTTCTTTGTGCCGGTCCCAAGCCCAGATAAATGGGGAGGGTTACGTCAGGAAGGGAATCCAGTGTAAAATTTTGCCAAATCAATATGCGGACAACAATACAAATTTCCATACCAGATCAGTCGAGCCCCGGGTTAACAATGACCGCCACCAGTACTGTTAGCCAACAGGGTGATGGCGGAAATATGGCTACTGTTGGCCGAAGAAGAGGGGGGAGATTTGTCCGGAGGCAGGAGGAGAGGAGGAAAGTAAAGGGAGTGGAACTGAGGGTAGGAACTTTGAATGTTGGCAGTATGACTGGTAAGGGGAGAGAGTTAGCAGATATGATGGAGAGAAGGAAGGTTGATGTATTGTGCATGCAAAAGACTAAATGGAAGGGGAGTAAGGCAAGGTGGATTAGAGGTGGATTCAAATTGTTCTACAATGGTGTGGATGGGAGGAGAAATGGGGTAGGAGTTATTCTGAAGGAACAGTATGTCAAGCGTGTTTTGGAGGTGAAAAGAGTAATGATTATGAAGCTGGAAATTGGAGGTGTGATGATGAATGTTGTTAGTGCATATGCACCGCAAGTTGGGTGTACAATGGGTGAGAAAGAAGATTTTTGGAGTGAGCTGAATAAAGTGATGAACAGTGTACCCAAGGGACAGAAAGTGGTGATTGGAGCGGATTTCAATGGGCATGTTGGTGAAGGGAACAGTGGAGACGAGGAGGTGATGGGTAGGTATGGTGTTAAGGAGAGGAATGAAGAAGGTCAGAGGATAGTGGATTTTGCCAAAAGGATGGACATGGCTGGGGTGAATACGTATTTTAAGAATAGGGAGGAACATAGGGTTACGTACAAGAGTGGAGGAAGATGCACACAAGTAAATTACATCCTATGCAGAAGAGTTGATGTGAAGGAGATTGAAGACTGCAAAGTGGTGGCAGGGAAAAGTGTAGTTAAGCAGCATAGCATGGTGGTCTGTAGGATGACGTTAGATTTCAAGAAGAGGAAGAGAGTGAGGGTAGAGCCAAGGATCAAATGGTGGAAGTTGAAAAAGGAAGACTGCAAGGTTGAGTTTAGGGCTGGAGGTGAGATAGGCACTGGGCAGTGAAGACTTACCAGACAGCTGGGAAACTACAGCAGATGTAGTAAGGGTGACAGCAAGAAAGGTGCTTGGCGTGACATCTGGAAAGAGGAAGGAGGAAAAGGAAACCTGGTGGTGGAATGAGGAAATACAGGAGAGTATACAGAGGAATAGGATGGCAAAGAAGAAGTGGGATAGTCAGAGAGATGCAGAAAGTAGACAAGAGTACAAGAAGATAAGGCTCAAGGTGAAGAAAGAGGTGGCAAAGGCTAAAGAAAAGGCATTTGATGAGTTGTATGAGAGGTTGGACTAAGGAGGAAGAAAAGGACCTGTACCGAATGGCTAGACAGAGGGACCAAGCTGGGAAAGATGTGCAGCAGGTTAGGGTGATAAAGGATAAAGATGGAAACGTGTTCACAAGCGAGGAGAGTTACTTTGAGAGGTTGATGAATGAAGAGAACGAGAGAGAGATGAGGTTGGATGATGTGGAGATAGTGAATCAGGAAGTGCAATGGATTAGCAAGGAGAAAGTAAAGGACAGCTATGAAGAGAATGAAAAATGGAAAGGCCGTTGGTCCAGATGACATACCTATGGAAGCATGGAGGTGTTTAGGAGAGATGGCAGTGGAGTTTTTAACCAGATTGTTTAATGGAATCTTGGAAAATGAGAGGATGCCTGAGGAGTGGAGAAGAATTGTACTGGTGCCGATATTTAAGAATAAGGGGAATAAAATTGATGAGCCACAGCATGAAGTTATGGGAAAGAGTAGTGGAAGCTAGGTTAAGAAGTGAGGTGATGATTAGTAAGCAGCAGTATGGTTTAATGCCAAGAAAGAGCACCACAGTTGCAATGTTTGCTCTGAGGATGTTGATGGAGAAGTATAGAGAAGGCCAGAAGGAGTTGCATTGCATTTTTGTGGACCTGGAGAAAGTATATTACAGGGTGCCTCGAGAGGAGGTGTGGTATTGTATGAGAAAGTCAGGAGTGGCAGAGAAGTACGTAAGAGTTGTACAGGATATGTACGAGGGAAGTGTGACAGAGGTGAGGTCTGCGGTAGGAGTGACGGATGCATTCAAATTGGAGGTGGGATTACATCAGGGATCAGCTCTGAGCCCTTTCTTATTTGCAATGGTGATGGACAGGTTGACAGACGAGATTAGACATGAGTCCCAGTGGAATATGATGTTTGCTGATGACATTGTGATCTGTAGCAAAAGTAGGGAGCAGGTTGAGGAGACCCTGGAGAGGTGGAGATATGCTGTAGAGAGGAGAGGAATGAAGGTCAGTAGGAACAAGACAGAATACATGTGTGTAAATTAGAGGGAGGTCAATGGAATGGTGAGGATGCAGGGAGTAGAGCTGGCGAAGGTGGATGAGTTTATATATTTGGGATCAACAGTACAGAGTAATGGGGATTGTGGAAGAGAGGTGAAAAAGAGAGTGCAGGCAGGGTGGAATGGTTGGAGAAGAGTGTCAGGAGTAATTCGTTACAGACGGGTATCAGCAAGAGTGAAAGGGAAGGTCTACAGGACGGTAGTGAGACCAGCTATGTTATATGGGTTGGAGACGGTGGCACTGACCAGAAAGCAGGAGACAGAGCTGGAGGTGGCAGAGTTAAAGATGCTAAGATTTACACTGGATGTGACTAGGATGGATAGGATTAGAAATGAGTACATTTGAGGGTCAGCTCAAGTTGGACGGTTGTGAGACAAGTCAGAGAGGCGAGATTGTGTTGGTTTGGACATGTGCAGAGTAGAGATCCTGGGTATATTGGGAGAAGGATGCGAAGGATAGAGCTGCCAGGGAAGAGGAAAAGAGGAAGGCCTAAGCGAAGGTTTATGGATGTGGTGAGAGAGGACATGCAAGTGATGGGTGTAACAGATGCAGAGGACAGAAAGATATGGAAGAAGATGATCTGCTGTGGCAACCCCTAACAGGAGCAGCCGAAAGAAGAAGAAGACACTCACCATATTGAGCTCTCTCTCTTGGTGTGTGTTTGTGTGAGTGTGTGCATGTGTGAGGTGCTGCTCTGCCCATTAATTTTGGATTTAGTGTGAGAAATGTATAACAGCCAGAACATATCCTTTCAGCGTGCTTTATTTTCTTTGTTCAGGAGGTCCCCTTCTTCGCCTTTAGTCACACCTTCTGGTTGCAGGTAGTACTGCAGTCTTCTCTTCAAGGATTTTACACAGTCTCCTGGGATTCTAGCAAAGTTACACCTGTTAAGTCAACTGGTGATCAATCAGTGACCATCGTTAGCAAGGCGAGCACATGGTTTACGGTCTCTCTCTCTCTCTAATCACAGTCTTGCCCAAACTCCAACACAGATGAGTATTCCACCTTTTACGTCCAGCACAGTTGCCCTCTGGAGTAAATTGGATTGCTTCAACCTCTGTTGCGGTCACACCCTGTAGCATAGAGAAGGAAGAGCAATTAGTTTCAAGGTCAAGGTTACTTTATTGTTGTCAACAACTGTTTACACATACATAGTGAGATGAGACAACTTTCTCCATGAGCCACTGTGCAATATATAGCAAGATACAACAAAGCTGAAGTTGTTACAGAAGCAATATAATAAATAGTCAATAAGTACAATAAATAGACAATGCAACAAAGTAACAGAATAGCGTGAAAGAGAATACCCTGGAAAGAAGACACTAGGTTAGACAGGAACTACACATTTTTGTACATTCAGAATTCTGATGGCCTGTCGTATGAAACTGTCAGTCTTGCAGAACCAGAGTGGAAGCTACAATACTGTTTTCCAGATGGTAGAAGAGAGAAGAGACCATGTAATGGGTGGGAATGGTCTTTCATAATGTTAATGGCACTTCTGTAACAGACTTTCAATGATACTCCTATAGAATGTGGTAAGGATTGGTGGGGTGAGGCTCGCTGTTTTCAGTCTTCGCAAAAAGTGGAGATGTTGCTGAACCCTCTTTGCTAGGAGACAGAGTTCAAAGACAACAATAGGCCATCTGTAATGTGGACTCCCAGGAACTTGGTGTTTTTGGCCTTCTCAACATGGGTTACAAGGATTTTATAGGGAGGAACAAAGGTTGTGTCATTGACTTCTTGGGTGCACATATCCATCAGTGTTACTCATTCTAGATTTATGGCCCTTTGTTCAGAACTTGAGCCTATTTCGCTGCTAGAGAGAGATGTCCGTGGTTGTTAAAGTGTCAGGGATTGATCTTCTGATCAGATAAGGCTGAAGATGCTGCATTCAAAGAAGAAACCCAGTCAGGCAAACTGAGACTTTCATCTGGTGATAAGAGAGTCTCTCAATGGTTTTCTAAGCCAGGACTCGGGTTCCAGCCTGGTAAAATGGATAATGCTGGTCTGTCCTACAGCACTATAATGAGTTCTCAGGCAAAATACATTTTCAAACTTTACAAATTACTGTTGCATAATACAACCCCAAATCAGAAAAAGTTGGGACAGTGTGGAAAATGTGAATAAAAAAAGAAAAAAGCAAGTTATAAATTCTCCTCAAATTTTATTTCATTGCAGACAGTATGAACACAAAATAATTCATGTTTTTTTTTGTCAACATCATTTGATTTGTAAATAAATATCCATTCTTGCCATTCAGGCTTGCAACACATTTCAAAAAAAGTTGGGACAGTACAGCATTTACCACTTTGTACAGTTCCCCTGTCTTTTAACAACACTTAAAAGATGCTTAGGCATTGAAGAAATCCAGTGACTAAGTGTTGCAGGTGTTAGTTTGTCCCATTCTTCCTGCAAACAACGTTTTAGGTGCGCAACAGTACGGGGTCTTCGTTGACGCATTTTTCGTTTCAAAGCAGGCAGGCCAGTCAAGCATCCACACCCTCTTCTTACGCAGCCATGCCTTTGTTATGCGCGCAGTATGTGGTTTGGCATTGTCTTGCTGAAATAAGCATGGGCGTCCCTGGAAAAGACGTCGTCTTGAAGGCAGCATTTGTTCCTCCAAAACTGAGATATACTTCTCAGCATTGATGGTGCCATCGCAGAAGTGCAAGTTACCTTTGCCGAAGGCACTGACACAACCCCATACCATGACAGACCCTGGCTTTTGGACTTGTATCTGGTAACAGTCTGGATGGTCCTTTTCCTCTTTGGTCCGCAGCACACGGCGTCCATTTCTTCCAAAAAAGATGTGAAAAACCGATTCGTCTGACCACAATACATGTTTCCACTGCACAATGGACCATCCCAGATGCCTCTGAGCCCAGAGAAGTCGACAGCGCTTCTGGACACTATTTATGTAGGGCTTCCTTTTGGCACAGTACAGTTTTAGCTGGCATTTCCTAATGTAACTACGTACTGTAGTGCTTGAGAGTGACTTCCTGAAGTAGTCCTGAGCCCACGCAGTTATATCATTTATTGATGAATGACGGTTTTTAATGCAGTGCCGTCTGAGGGCTTGGAGATCACGGCCATTCAGTTTAGGCTTGCGCCCTTGGCCTTTGCGCACGGTAATTTCTCCAGATTCCCTGATTCTTTTCACTATGTTACGCACTGTAGAGGGAGAAATGCCCAAATCTCTTCCTATCTGTCTTTGAGAAACGTTTTTCTTCATCATTTCAAAGATTTTTGCCCACACTTGGTGGCAAACTGGCGATCCTCTGCTCATCTTTGCTCCTAAAGGAGTAGGCCTTTCCTCGATGCTGCTTTTGTACCGAATCATGATTGCAATCACCTGTTAACATCACTAGTTTCAAATCACATCATTATTTAGTTATTATACCTCATTACTACCCCTTAATTGCCCCCATCCCAACTTTTTTTGGAATGTCTTGCAAGCCTGAATGGCAAGAATGGATATTTATTTACAAATCAAATGATGTTGACAAAAAAAAACATGAATAATTTTGTGTTCATACTGTCTGCAATGAAATAAAATTTGAGGAGAATTTATAACTTGCTTTTTTCTTTTTTTATTCACATTTTCCACACTGTCCCAACTTTTTCTGATTTGGGGTTGTAAATACACTTAAAGATAAAAAACTGTATTAGCTAAAACATGGAGTAAAGCAAAGCTATTTCAAATTGAATGGCTTGAAAGGATACTAACAGTACTATATATGTCCATTAATATTATTGTCTTTTAATTAAAATGTAGAAATTAAACAGGTATCTCATTAGTAGGTGAGAATATTAATTCTGTAATTAAGTTACATGAAACAAGTCATAAAATTCCAATGAAGGGGTGGTCTCCAGTTGCCACTGTTGAGTTTTTTTTTACACAATATCATGAATTTTCTTGTTACTACTAAAAATAAAATATAAAAAAATAAACTTTATACAATTAACTGGTACTTTTTCCTTATGGATCTAATAATCTCATCATGACTAAAGTGAATGGAAATGACAATAACCGTCCAATCAAGCAATCATTTTTCAGCTTACTACAGGACTTTATAAGAATAATATTAAAAATACATTAAACCTGCATGCTGTAAATTTAATTACCACATAATTAGTGTAATAATGTTACTTCTCATTATTCTTTTTTCTTATCGTTCTTGATTATTATTGTTACTGTTGCAACTCATCGCTGAAATGAATGTGCCACTTCCATAAATAGTTAATATTATTTTTGTTTTACTTTAGCAAAACACATTTTCCCTTCAATTCTATTTAAGGAAAGTTGAGCTTATCTGCTTCCTTAAGAATGGGTGCAAAATATTAATTGATTTCTAATAAACACTTTGTAAAACAGATTTTGTTTAGTTTTTGAGAATGCATGTTTCATATCATGTGTTTTAATTTTTCAATGCTAATTTTTATATTTCAGTGTGACTAAACAGTTTAGTCTTACCAGCTATTATCTGAAATTTAATGTAGGAAATGTATTCAAATTAAAACTTGAAACTGGCCTAAAGACAGTACTTCCTTGCTGCTTCTGGTTTCTTCATTTTGTTCCTTGTGCTTATTCTATGTTGGCCCTCCTCCTTAATCCCTTCAGCCCTGCCAGATCCCCCTGAAGAACCCGAGGTAATGAGTAAGAACAGTCAGTCTGTGATGCTGTCCTGGTTTATGCCACTCAACGATGGCGGTGGGCCCATTCTTGGATACAATGTGGAGATGCGTTCATCTGACGGCTTCCTCTGGTTGCCTTGCAATACCAAACCTATTCCGAACACAGAGTATGTAGTGGACAACCTAATCCCAGGCATGGGATACCGATTCCGGGTGTCGGCAATAAACCGAGCTGGTGTTGGTGAACCTGTCCATTTGCCGCAAACTGTACAGCTAGGTGAGAGACCCCAAAACTGTCTGAAGATTCATGTAGCTGCTTTTCCAGCACAGTAGTTTCCTGATGTCTTGTGGCTTTCTGAATTATGCCTCTGTCTTTGCATTACTACTACATTTTATGGAATTGGTTTATTGTGAATATCAATTTATCGTTACCAAGTCTACTTATTGATTCTTTTTAAAATATTCTTTATTAAAATAAATGTAGCCACAGCAAGCACTGAAAAACAGCATATGCATTGCATTTCAACTTAGTTAACACTTTGGATTGCATTTTATTTTTGCATGAATAATCTTCCATACTTTTGACACATGCAATATATTGTACTGTATAAACCTTCAGTAAGACTTATGTCACTCTTATTAGAAAAAGAGTAGTAAATTTTTAGGCAGTGAAACAACTGGTTCATATGTCACTGTTTACTGGGAAATTCATACAAAAAGAAAATTAAAGCAGCTTATGTTTTTAAAGTTCATAAAAGTGTAACATCTGCACTATGTTATATAAATATATTGTAAAAGTCTGCACCATCAGTTATCTAAACAAATGTCACTTAAATTTAATAAATATTGCATAGTATAACCCACTTATTAAAATTTAGAGTCTTGGGGCTTGGGGCCAGAGCTTAATACAATGGTTCTGAAGGCAGGAAAAGCCCCAGACAGGGTGTCCGTTTATTGCTGGGCCACTTCATGCACATATCCAAAATGTGGTAAATTTGGATCCAGCGCATAACCTAAACCTTAATATGTTTGTAATACTGTATGGGGGGATAACCCAAACAGAAAAGAAAAGAACATTTAAACTCCACAAGGTCAATGTCTGGGCGTAAGATTTAAACACAGGATGCTGGATCTATGCATCAACAGAACCATTCGCTGTCCATCATTTTTGTGTCCCATACAAAAATATAATGGAACAAAGTCCCTCTTCTTCAAAGACTGACTCTATTACTAATTTGCAAACTCTGATAACTTGACTTGCTGTAATTACCTGGCAAAGTGATTTATAGTAAATAAATGGTAGATATATACAAAGTGGTAGATATACACAGAGAAGTGATTACAGAAGATACTTTTGCACTGTTATTAAAATACAGAACACTGCTGGGAAAAGGAGCATTTGAAGATCCTTAGAAACTGCATTCATTTATCTATTGTCTGAATTGACTTATTCCATTACAGAGCCTTAAGATACCACAGCCTATCCCAACAGCATCAACAAGTAAAAACATTAACTTGACATAATCAGTGAGATTGTACACTGATAAACATACCCATGTTCCTCCTCATTCATATTGGAACCATTTTCAGCCCATATTTAATCATCAGAAGAGATCAGGGTGAAAAATTCCACACACAGACTGGTGGAACATGAAAAATTAATGCACTCTGTCCCTCTGCTGACTTTCAAGCTCAGATCTCTGACACTGTGAGATGGGTGCATTAAAAAGGTTTAAAGTTTAACTTTGTTAAAAAGGTTTAAAGTTCTAAAATTAGTAAGGAACAGGTTTCATCACAGTACTATTTTGATTTGTCACAGGCAAAGAGTGGTGGGTCACTTCAAATCGCAATATCTGCAAAAGTGAAAAATAGTGTTATTTGTCAAACAGCAGCAGTTTTATTAAACCAAAATAAATACAGGGAGAATGCAAGGGATACCCACCGAAGTATACACAAGAACAGATAAGCATTTTTCACTTAATATAGGGGACACATCTTATTGAAATCCCAGGAATCTTTTTCAATGACATTGTGCACTTAATAATACTGTACTAGGAAAAAGTGTGTAAGACCCCTTCTTTAATTAGTTCAACACCTGTGATTGGAAATATTTTTTTCTGCATACGAGTTTCAAACTGTCTGCATTTTAAAGGATGGATGTCTTTAACCTTATAAGAAGGATACATACTCTTATATGGAAATTTGTGTTGTGCATTTAATATAGGTTTCTGATACAATATTTTGAATGTTATCAATATTGATTACTTTAACATTGTTGTTTTAAAAAAATCTTTTAATTTCATGTTGTTTGTTTTATTTTATTCTTTCAAACATTGAAAGAATAAAATTAATTGCTTTTTAGGGATCATAATTTTGTGTGTTATGCATATACAGCAGGATAAAAATGGCATAATCTTGATATTTTTATATTTTAAATAATTTATAACAGGTGATATTTTATAATATGCTATTAAATATAATTGTTCATCATCATACCTTTGTCATTTACTTTAGGGGTCATATTTATATTTTAGTAATTCAATTGTTATTTACAAAATATGCTTCAAATATTTACAGACAATTTCATTTTTAGTAAGTTAAAACAGCTAAAGTTAAAAATCCATTATTTTTTGCTATGTTTGACTAAATGTTTCTGCCAACAGAAGCTCCAGTAGTGGTAACAAAGGCTTTGTCTGCACCATCTGTAAAGGAAGGTGGAAACATCACCTTGGATTGTGAAATATCAAGAGATTGCAGTACTGTCATGTGGCTAAAAGATACAAAGAGAATTCATCCAGGAAATAAGTATCATATAATTTCTGATGGGAGGCATCAAGCACTGGTCATTCAAGATTTCAGTAGTGATGATCAGGGAGTCTACAAGTGTGTAATTTCTCCGGAAGCAGAATCTTCAGTGGAATTATACATTTCAGGTTGTGAAAGATGCTGTTTTTAAAATTAATTTTTGAATATTAATTCACGACATTTTATTCAAAATCTGAACAGTTATTGTAACACATTTTCATCACTGACCTAATAATAATGTCTATACTGTATAATGTTTTACCTGATGAACATTGCTCCACTTTTAAAAATCTTTCCAAATATTTATATATTTAAACAATTCAAACTCTTATTTTTTTGCTGAGAGACCTTGATAATGCAATTTTACTAACTTTCTTTACTTACTTTATTTCCCAGAACTTTCATTTCCAAAGCCTGATATGCCAGAGGAGGATGAAGAATTCTCAAAACAACCTAGCCTACCACATGAAGCTGCTCAAGAAGGAGATTTACATCTGCTATGGGAAGCACTGGCTAAGAAACGCAGAATGAGTCGTGAACCAACACTGGATTCAATATCTGAAGTTCCAGAAGAGGATGACAAAATGGTAAAATTACATAAAGTTACACCAGAGGAGCTTCTGAGACCATTAGAAAGTGAGCAGTTTTGTACAAGTTCAGATGATGAATCTAGATCAGAATTTCCTTCCTTAGTGTCTTATCTCAAGAAAGCTGGTCAGTCAACAGTAACTGTAGCTGGCGGTCAAGTCCAAACAGTGGCTACAAAGAAATTTTGGAAGATGTGGGAAACGTCTGAAGTAGAAACTCAGTCTGTACCTCAGCAAATGGCTGTAACTACAATGCCACCTATTCAGGTCACTCCAGAAGAAGATCCTGAAATGACTGAGGCAGCCATCAAAATCCAGGCTGCATTTAAAGGGTATAAAGCCAGGAAGGAATTGAAAATGCAAGAAGTACCTGTTTTTGGGGAGGTCTTTAAGGATCAGACTTGTGAACCCAATGGGACCATTCACTTGGAATGTGTATCACTTAGTAAATCAGACATTGAAGTCCATTGGTTAAAAGATGGTGATAAATTAGAAGATGGAAGACATCATCATATTGACATTTACAATGACGGAACATGTTCTTTGATTATTACAGGCCTTACACCAAAAGATACTGGTATTTATACATGTGTGATTTCAAATAAGTTTGGTTCAGCTACCCATAGTGCCAAGGTGACTGTGGGCAGCCAAAGAGAGACTTCAATTTTAAATGCAAAAGAAATGACCTATGGTTACAGTGCAGACAGTGAGCCTGAGAGTTCCTCAGGCAGTGAGATGGATGATGGATTACGAAAAGCTGGGAAAAGGCTCCGAAGACTTTTGAGGACAAGGCTTTCTCATGATATGCCAGATGTAGAAGAGGAAACATTTGTCAGTGCTGATGAAGGAGAGTTTGATACTGCTGATCAGCAGACATATAGGGAAGATGACACATATATATATATTAAATTTGATACCCTTCCAGAAGCTCAAATTGCATCAAGACGGTTCCAGGAGATGTTTACAGCTCATAGTGTTCCATTGGAAGCTGACATTCTTGAAGAAGGTTTAAGGAAAGTAGAGCTACGAATAAAAAAGCTGCCTCCTTCACTAGCTGATCATGGTCCTCACACTCCAACTCAGGAAATGTTGCAACCTTCTTTCACCCCTTCATCCTCTGGTTAGTTCATTTGCATTCAAATGATTCATCTTCCATAGCATAATCTTATGTATTAAATATGTACAATATAAATAAGCTACTTACTGAGAATGTGTAAAATTAGACCCATCAAACAAGCCCAGTACCACACAAACAGGTAGAATGAAAAAAGCTAATAACACATACACAATAAAAATGTTTATCATAGATAGTTTAAGTACAGTGGTGCCTCATACTTCGAACGATTCTAACTTTGAACGTTCCAGAGTTCCAACACTAAATACGAGAGAACTTTGATCCTGAGTTTGAAAAATGCTTCTGCATTTGAACTGCGTGAAAGAATTCAGCAACAGATGGTTTTTGCACAGCGATTGTAAACATCATCTGTTGTGCGCCTGAATTATTTCTCAATCTCGCTGTGAAGGCATCTCTTGTGTTATGCTTATGTCTTCAGTGCTTTTCTCACTTTTTTTTGTTATGTTTGGTTTTATATTGTGAGAACTTGTCTGAACACCATCAGACAGACACCAGTATAAGTATAAAACATACACGTTTATTCACCAAAAGTCCCAACACACACTTCCAGCTTCCAGCACCAAAGAACCCCAACCACAGGCCTCTCCAATGTCCGTGGGCCGCTTTTCTTCTTTCTGTCGCTGGAGTGTCATCCACCTCCAGCTCCCGACTCTCGCTCCTTGACTGTAGGAAGGCGGCCCCCTTTATAGTCACCCGAACGTGCTCCAGGTGCTCGCTGACGTTCTTCTGGCGGCACTTCCTGGTGTGGCGGAAGTGCCGCATGAGCACCCGGAAGCACTCTGGTCCTTGCTGGAAGGTCTTTCCTCCACCTTCCCAGGTGTGGCGGAAGTGTAGATCTCCCAGGCTTCATGAGGCTTGGGGCGACCCCTGGCAGTAGCCACAGACCCCCATGGGTTTGAGCCTCCCTGCTACTTCCCCGTGGTCCCCTCGTGGCCTGGGGAACATAAAGATCTCCTTCCAGGTGTCCCAGCTGGGTCTGCCCCCCAGCCTCCTGCCACAATATATATATGGAAGAGAAGGTCTGTGATACGGTTTGCATATTTGCAGCTGGAGATCCACAAAGGGAGAAAAAAATGAATCACGTATCATAAAGTAGTTTTTATTCCTGAGCTTTCAACCCCTGCCAGGGGTCTTCATCAGAGGACAATGCTTAGACTTACAAGAATCAAAGGCAATATATAGCAAAACAATACGTGGAGGGGGTGTGGGGGGGTGGCTAAGTCAGTGTGATGGGGGGGGGGGGGTATTGGGTGTACAGTTTATTTATTATGAACATGTTCTTCTTAAGTTTGCATATGCTGGATTTATGTCCAAGTGTCTGTTGATGGCATTCTCATTTGATAGCCAAGATTCGGCCAGTTCTCTGGCATTTTTAGTACTGGCCTTAAATTTTACTTGTACATTGTCCCAGTTAAATGTATGTCCTGTTGATTTAGTATGCATGTAGATCAATGAAAGTGAGTCCTTTCTTCTGACGGCGTTGCAATGAACACCCAATACCCCCCCCCCCCCCATCACACTGACTTAGCCACCCCCCCCCACCCCCTCCATGTAATGTTTTGCTATATATTGCCTTTGATTCTTGTAAGTCTAAGCATTATCCTCTGATGAAGACCCCTGGCAGGGGTTGAAAGCTCAGGAATAAAAACTACTTTATGATACGTGATTCATTTTTTTCTCCCTTTGTGGATCTCCAGCTGCAAATATATATATATATATATATAATATAATAGATAGATCGATAGATAGATACTTTATTAATCCCAAGGGAAAATTCACATACTCCAGCAGCATATTGATAAAAAACAATATTAAATTAAAGAGTGATAAAAATGCAGGTATAACAGACAATAACTTTGTATAATGTTAACGTTTACTACCCCGAGTGGAATTGAAGAGTCGCATAGTGTGGGGGAGGAACGATCTCCTCAGTCTGTCAGTGGAGCAGGACAGTGACAGCAGTCTGTTGCTGAAGCTGCTCCTCTGTCTGGAGATGATACTGTTTAGTGGATGCAGTGGATTCTCCATGATTGACAGGAGCCTGCTCAGCGCCTACAAATGTCAAACTGTCCAGCTCCGTGCTTACAATAGAGCCTGCCTTCCTCACCAGTTTGTCCAGGCATGAGGCGTCCCTCTTCTTTATGCTGCCTCCCCAGCACACCACCACATAGAAGAGGGCGCTCACCACAACCGTCTGATAGAACATCTGCAGCATCTTATTGCAGATGTTCAAAGATGCCCGCCTTCAAAGGAAGTATAGTCGGCTCTGTCCTCTCTTGCACAGAGCATCAGTATTGGCAGTCCAGTCCAATTTATTGTCCAGCTGCACTGCCAGGTATTTATAGGTCTGCACCCTCTGCACACAGTCACCTCTGATGATCACGGGGTCCATGAGGAGCCTGGGCCTCCTAGAATCCACCACCAGCTCCTTGGTTTTGCTGGTGTTCAGTTGTAGGTGGTTTGAGTTGCACCATTTAACAAAGTCCTTGATTAGGTTCCTATACTCCTCCTCCTGCCCACTCCTGATGCAGCCCACGATAGCAGTGTCATCAGTGAACTTTTGCACGTGGCAGGACTCCAAGTTGTATTGGAAGTCCGATGCATATAGGCTGAACAGGACCAGAGAAAGTACAGTCCCCTGCGGCACTCCTGTGTTTCTGACCACAATGTCAGACCTGCAGTTCCCGAGACGCACATACTGAGGTCTGTCTGTAAGATAGTCCATGATCCATGCCACCAGGTATGAATCTACTCCCATCTCTGTCAGCTTGTCCCTAAGGAGCAGAGGTTGGATGGTGTTGGGTCTCTAGCGCCTTGCTAGAGAAGTCCACTATATTTATATGTATATTGTGGCGAACAGCCCGGACACAGACAGGTAGACATGATGGTTTCACCACACACACGTTTATTTACAATATATACAATGTCCATAAGTGCACAAACCAATCACCCCTTAAGTCCTTGGCCACACAACACAATGCCTTCAGTCTCTGGTCCGCCTCCACTCCTCTCCTCTGAGTTCCGTCCTACTTCCACTCGACTCTTGCCAATGACTTGAGGGAGGCGGCCCCTTTTATACACCCCGGATGGGCTCTAGGTGCTTCCCGACACTCTTCCGTCGACACTCCCCTGTGTGGCGGAAGTGCCAGCTGTGCAACCGGAAGGACTCCAGGTGTCCCTGCTCCTCTTCCCCCCAGCACTTCCGGGTGTGGCGGAAGTGCTGAGGTCTAGGGCTCCCAAGGCATTGGGGCGCCCCCTGGCGGTCCAGGGTGGTCGCCCCCTCGTGTTCTGGAGGAGGCACAAGCCCTCATCCGGTCCTCCTGGGCATCCCGGCTGAGCATGAACCCCAGCCGGGTGCCACAATATATATAAAATATATATATGACAGATAGATAACCATGACAACCAAGAAGAGTGTGGAAGCTACAAAGCCTGTAGTATCAATGATTGAGGTGAAAAAGGAACTTATTGCGAAGCATGTTTATGGAAGGTGATTCCCTTTCCAAACAGTAACCTTTCTCTTCCTCTCCACCAGCCACACATGACCTTACCACTCGTCACTGAGAGTACAGTAAATGCAAATTTCATTTTATTATATGGTATTTACATATTTTAGTTATTGTTTTCATGTTTTAATTTATTTTGGGGATTTGTGTTATTTTTTACTTAAATTATGCGTATTTGCTGTTTAAGTTTATTGAAATGGGCATTGTTTAGGGTCTGAGAATGGATTAATTGACTAATATTTCTAATGGGGAAAATTTATTCAGAATTCAAACAGTGTCCTGAAATAAATTAAGTTCGAAGTATGAGACACCACTGTATACATGGCACCAGTACACATTTGTAGCCATAAAACTTTATTGACATACAGTGGACATGCACCCTGTCCAAGGACTGTTCCTGCTTTGCACCCTGTGCCTGCAAGGATGGGCTCCAGCTCCCTGTGACTCTGCTCAGGATAAAGATGGGTTTAAAAAATTGATAGTTATACTGTGAACAAAATACAGTTTGTGTCTCAGTAATGTGGAACTTTTTGTATATTTATATTTGAACTAGGGGGGCCAAGCCAACTGGCGCCTTTGGCACCCAGCCCCCATTTGCAACCTAGTAGGCTGCCCCACTTTTAATTATTATTTAACGGAGTAAAAATCATGAAATAATAACTCTCTTACCAATTGGAGTATTGAAATTAAAAGCCACAACTTTATTGATAATAAAAACCACAACTTTCTTGATATTTTAGTTTATAATTTAAAAATGAAATAAGAATCTGAAAATCTATCAACATCACATTAAAGTTCGATAAATTCGGAAAAGAATGATACCAAACATATATATGTAGGTTTTAAAATAAGCCCAATTTAAAGCATGACAAAAAACGTGACATAAAAAGTCACATAAAATTGTTGCACAAAATCGTTGCACTTTTAGGCTTAGGATTTTATATATAGAGAGTAGATTACACACACAAACACACACTAGAAATGAAGATGTGAAATATTGATCTTTTTTAAAAAAGATTTTGGACAGTTTGTTCTAATCATGTCCAATTTCTGTAATTTAGCCCCTGTATTTCTAACTGAGCTGCAAAGTCAGGAAGTTCAAGAAGGATATCCTGTAAGTTTTGACTGTGTGATCAGTGGAAGGCCTACACCGAATATTCGCTGGTTTAAAGATGGAAAACTTATTGAAGAGAATGACCACTATATGATCAATGAGGACCAGGAGGGTTGTCACCAACTTATCATTACTGCTGTCCACCCAAAAGATATGGGTGTATATCGTTGTGTGGCAGAAAACTACAATGGAATTGCATCAACAAAAGCTGAACTCAGGGTTGAAGGTAAATGTTTTTTATTTTTAACATTTCAGCATAGTTTAAAATGTATCTTATCAACTTGCATGTGAGACTGATATGAATATGGAGCCATATTCTGTATAATTACAAATTCAGATTTTTATTAAGGCTTAACAGAGGCTAGTAGTGTCATATATTTCAGATCTACAAAATAAACATATCTGCCATTACTATAAAATAATGTATACTGTATATATACTGTATATATATATATATATATATATATATATATATATATATATATATATATATATATATATATATATATATATACTATGTTTTTACACTCCTGAATATGAAACTTGCACATCTTAAATTACAGAGTCAGTATTGAAGGCTTCCCAGACTGCATGTTTTTCTTATCATTTATGTTTTTCATTTAATTTACTATATATTACTAACCTCCTGAAAAAAATCTAATCAAAAACAATATGTAAACACTATACTTTGTTTACAGTCTGAAAATTGAACTAACTGTAATGATTTGTTGTAACTATAAATTGTTGTAAAGCTCATGTCACCAAAGTATGTTTTTCAGCCTCTTGACTTGTTCTCCCATTTTTAACACTTTCTGGACTTCCCATGTTTTACATTGGCATGATTATCTTTCCAAAACCAGGAATTAGGCAACCTGTGCAGACATAATTTATACTTAAAGAAAAAAGATAATTATTAAAGCAGGCAAAAGCAAAAGGAACAAGTAAAAAAAAGATACACATGGTGTAACATTTAGGTACATTCAAGGGCTGTTCTGACACTGTAGCCCACAATGAACTGAGTCCAGTAGGTAGATTCTCAATTCATTTCAGGACTTCAGAGGTCAAAGGCTATTTTGCCAAGATTGGACAAATGGCTGAAAACAGGTATAGACAGGACTGTAGTCCATCACAGAGACCACTCTCACTCACACACACATAAACACACTCACCATATTCACACACAGTGCAGTTTACAATTGTCAATTAACATAACATAAATAATATTTAAAAAACAAAACATTTTTGTAACAAGTTTTCTTGAGCATTTCAGGCCATTGTAATTTTCATGAAGTGGGACTTGCAAAGCTATTCAGTTATTACAAATATTATGGAATAACAGATGTGAAACGCAAACGTTATTACAGCAACAGACTATTATGGATACCTGGTAAATTTGGCATTCTGAAGATAAATCATAGGGTGACCAGATTTTCAAAGTCCCAAACTTGTGACACTTGTGTAGCATGTATGTCCACACCTAAAGCCTTATTTGTTTAATGCCTCTCATCATCAGAGAGAGATAAGGGCACGGGAAACAAAAAACAAAAAAACACTTTCCAAAATGAATACATATGATTGTACGCATTACTTGAAATTGAAACAGATACTGTAAATGACAGTATGCTGTCCGTTTTTGCGTGGTACTTAATACTCCTCACAAAGGTGTTGTAGTGCTTTGCAACAGATGAAAGTACACCAGGCAACGTTTTCTTGAAGCAGGAAAACTACTATGCTTTCTTCAATGCAATGCAATAAACTTTATTAAACAATTATTGAACCTCTGACTTCATCGCTCTGCTCCCTCCCAGAATGCAATAAATATGAATTGTGTTCTTGCAGTGGTGTAGGACCTCCAGCCACAACACAGGCCCCCACCCCAGAATTCACAAGCACAGGCATTGTTAATTTGATTGAGGCATGTAGTATGCACCCAGTCCAAGTGCAAATGAGTAGGTTTGGTACCAGGTACATAGAACTTACACTCATATGCTCAGTACGCAGAGGTGTGTTGAGGGGTGGCAGGATCCAGGTCACGAACAGGAGGGCATACCTGAGATGAAATCGATAAGGTGATGGTTTTTAATATCAACCAATAACCCTTTTACACACATAATGTCTGCACGCAGGAGCAGTAGCAGCCTACTGTAGCCATCTTGGTGTGGAAGAAAAATAAGCCACAATATTTTAATTTAACAAGAGGAGGTTTTTATTACCCTTAATGCTGATCCAGAACTTTAACATTCAATGTGCACTCTGTATAGCATGAAAATCGCTCCCCCCCCCCCCCAGTCATATCATAATTCAATCCCAAACTTCATAGACAGATAGATACATAGAACTTTATTTGTCCCGTTCATACCAAACAAGACTTAAGTCATGTCTGGTGACTTTCTGGTATCCCTTTCCAAACACATTATCAACTGTTTTGCTTACAGAGATCATTAATTGTCTTATTGGCATCAGCATGTCATTAAACAGGACATAAGTCACACCACCTTCACATAACACTATTGACTACCTGTGGTTATTTTATGGTTATGATATACTTAATAAATACTTATAAATATACAGATTTGGTTAAAACTTAAAGAAAATAACTAGTATGAAATAATTTAATATACATGAAACCCAGTCCAGGATATTTTGTTAAACATCAAAATATATTTCCAAGTGTTAGGTTTTGAAGTTAACAGAGCAGAATGCAAACCCTGAATAGAGACATATAACCAAATAAATACTGTACGCTACAAATTGAGCATATATTCTTCCACATTGGCTAAGACAAAAGTCCAACAATAAAGCCTTCCACAGAGACATAAGGTGGGGCACTGTGCTCTACATGTGGGGAACTTAGTGCCATTAGCAGCTTCCAGCACAGCCCCGCTCTCCCTGAAGACACATCAGTAGGTGATGTAGGCATTATGCTCACCTTTGCACCAGTATTACAGGAAAAGCGATGTCCAGGATGGGCATCTGTAATAAAGAGCAGTTGTCCAGCAGGGTCAGATGTGATAGTGTTTACTGTCCTGGGGGTGAGGGCTGAATGTACAGTATAAGGTGGATGGCATTTCTTTGCTTTCTCACCAAATTGGGCATTGTGAAAACACAGTCCAGTTGTTGGGTTTGAAGCCGTAGGTGGAAGATCAGGATGATCCTTGGGCTTGCTATCTGAACTGATGAGGGTTGCAGGAGACAGCTTTGCAAAGCAGGGTGTAGGCTGTTGGCAATTTGGTAAAGTTGGTATAATTTCTGTCAAGATAAAATTGATACAATAAACTTTAAAGAGACAAGTTTGCAAATTCAGCAATGCTATATAGTGGGAGATTTTAAAATTTTAAAACTGTACACAACAAGATCTGTACAAGATATCTCAATGAAATTTAGATAGATAGATAGATAGATAGATAGATAGATAGATAGATAGATAGATAGATAGATAGATAGATAGATAGATAGATAGATAGATAGATAGATAGATAGATAGATAGATAGATAGATACTTTATTAATCCCAAGGGGAAATTCACAAACTTAATTTAAAATTTAAACTCGCTTAACAATTTTTTTGAAGAATATGTATGCCACATTTCAACAAAATTGGTCCATGATGGGCCAAGTTGTTTCATGCGGACAGACAGATAGACATGGGCTATTGCAACAGATTTTATAACTTCTTTTCGGTCTTGATCCAGTTCAGATTTGTTTTGTTTTTCTTCCAGTTTCCTGCAGCTCTGATTATGATACAGCTGCTGATGCTACTGAAACATCATCCTATGTCAGTGCAAAAGGCTACCTGTCACGGTAATTATTGTAAAATTTTTAATCTTAACCTTGCTTTATCTTTCCTATTGACAGTATTTACAAATATCATAACAATTAATACCATATAAAATACATTTAATGAAATATCTAATCTCTATTATATCCATGTGAAGTGGATACAAGTTATACATGGTATCTCCATGTCTCTGTTTATTTTCTGTTGTTGTGTTTATACAATACTATAGCAATACTATACTGCAATAAGGGGTGGTGATCAGCTTTGGAAAGCTTTTATCCTCATTTTGACTTTTTAGGACACTTTATTCTGCTATTTTATTTTTGACAACATAAGTTTCAGGATTTTGTATATGAGACATTAGCTGTCAGCTCTGTTGCCCCAGACTTTGTTTGCTCCACAGAAGACAGATACAGTGAAGGAGCTTTGACACAAATGCTGTGGCAAGAGAGCTGGCATTAAAAGAAGAATCAAGAAATGGAGATATAAACTGTTGCGGCACATGCCTCGGGGTGGCACCCAGCAGGGACGCCCAGGAGGACTGGAGGAGGGCTCGTGCCTCCTCTGGACCACGAGGGGGCAACTGCCCTGGTTCCTTTGGGGGCCACGGGTACAGAGCTGGGAAGCTCAACCCTGTAGGGACCCGTGGTCACTGCCAGGGGGCGCCCCAGTTCCTGGAGAGCCCTGGACCTCAGCACTTCCGCCACACCCGGAAGTGCTGGGGGGAAGAAGACTGGGTACCCCCGGAGGGCTTCCGGGAGCACAGCCAGCACTTCCGCCACACAGGGGAGTGTCCGTGGAGGAGTGTCGGGAAGCACCTGGAGCCCATCTGGGCGTGTATAAAAGGGGCCGCCTCCCTGCAAACGATGGCTGGAGTCGGGTGGAAGACGGATGAGGTCAGTGAAGAGAGAGAGAGAAGGAGGCGGTCCGAAGAAGGCATAGTGTGCTTATCCTGGACTTTGGGGGAGATTGGGGTTTGTGTGGCACTGAACTGTAAGTATTAGAAGTGTAAATAAATGTGTGGTGGTGAGTAAAACATGTCTGCCTGTCTGTGTCCGGGGCTCATTCCACACTGTATATATTCATAGGTTTCACAATTTGTATGTATAGACATGGGCACCACTCGTCAAAAACTATGTAGGGGAGGGAAGGGTTTGCAAAAAATTACAGGTTACAACAAAGACAATAATAACATCAATAATATCAAACTGGAATAGCATAGGAGACACAGACAGAAAAAAAATAAGCAACAAGATGGTAACTCTAGGCTTTGACTGCATTGCTAAATGCTGACAAAATTCAAAATATAAGCATCTCTTAAATGGACTTAGATTAAAACTTAACCTGAAACACCTCAAAATATTCTTCTGTGTTGTTCGACACCGTCTATAACTGATTGTTTTCACTCCTTACATTTGCTCCCTGGACTTTAAAAAAGTTCTCCATAGTTGGTCTGTAGCTCTGATACAAACTCTGTGATGTTGTGTGCTGTTGGATAGTGATATTGTATTATTTGCTAACATTGATGAGGAAAGAGTAAACATGAATAATGGGTAAACATTTAAATATAATTATTATACAGGGTGAGCCAAAAAGAAGTAGCACATTTCAAATGTTTATTCTACAAAAATACTACAAGATAAAATAAATTTCACTACAACACAAGAAATGGTATACAAATTTGATTTTTTTCACTGTGTTTTAAAGATGATGTCTTCAAGGTGGTGGCCATCATTAGTGATACACTCTTCGAGATGATTTCTGAACACTTGCATGAGTCGTTCGGCCATTTCAAGGAGAATAGCAGCGATTTTGTGGCAAATAGCATCCTTGATGGCTTTAAGGTTTTGAGGTCAGTGTGTTTATACCTTCGACCTGAGATAACCCCACAAGAAGAAATCGCACTGAGCATGATCAGGTGAACCTGAAGGCCAACCGACATCGCCATACATGGAGATCAGCTTTCCCGGAAACATCTCCCGCAAAACCTGTATGGATCACTGTGCCGTATGAGCTGTTGCTCCATCCTGTTGAAACCTGGCATCCATCACATCCATTTCTTCCAGTAGGGGCCGCAAAAAGTTCTCTAACATTTCAATGTAACGTTCTGAAGTGACAGTCACCGTTGCTCCCCCACCCTCAAAAAGGTAAGGGCCTACAGTGCCAATTTCTGCAAATGTGCACCAAACTGTAACACGCTCACTGTGCAGGGGTCTCTGATGAAGTTTATGAGGGTTGGCTTCAGCCCAGTAGAGAAAGTTTTGCTTATTTTTGCAACCATTCAAATGGAAATGTGCCTCGTTGCTGCACATGACGATGGCATCTCAATGAATGGTTTGCAGAATGTTCACACACAACTCTCTACAGCTCTCCCAGTCTCTCTCAGTGAGTTTCTGCACTACCATCATTTTGTATGGATGGAAATTAAGGTACTCATACAATATCCTTCTGAAAGACGTATTGGAAATGCTTAAGGCTGAAGCATGTTTGCATGCTGAACGTCTAGGAGACTGCAAAATTGATGCCCTTACAACTTGGATGTTTTCAGGCGTTTGTACAGTCCGAGGAGATTTTCTGTTCAATGCTGTACCCATCTATCTAAATTTAGCCACACACTGAAGAATGGTTTTCTGATTTGGAACGTCACCGATAGGAGAAATGCTAATGTGCATTCGGAAGGCGCGTTGCGTAGTAATGATGGATTTGTTGTTTTTGAAGAACGCTTCGACGGCGAAAGCATGGTGCGAACTGGACCAAGGAATGTTGCTGACTGAAAACTACAAAGGATCACCTATCAAAAGACCCCCACCCCAACCCACTCTGCTGCCTCTACCTCACATAATGACCTTGAGAAATGTGGTACTTCGTTTTGGCTCACCCTGTATTTTAGTTCCATTGAAATTTGTGATTATATTAGGATATTCAATTTATTTCAGAGAACTTAATACAGTTTATCCATCCATCCATCCATTGTCTCCCGCTTATCCGAGGTCGGGTCGCGGGGGGCAGCAGCTTGAGCAGAGATGCCCAGACTTCCCTCTCCCCGGCCACTTCTTCTAGCTCTTCCGGGAGAATCCCAAGGCGTTCCCAGGCCAGTCGAGAGACATAGTCCCTCCAACGTGTCCTGGGTCTTCCCTGGGGCCTCCTCCCGGTTGGACGTGCCCGGAACACCTCACCAGGGAGGCGTCCAGGAGGCATCCTGATCAGATGCCCAAGCCACCTCATCTGACTCCTCTCGATGCGGAGGAGCAGCGGCTCTACTCTGAGCCCCTCCCGGATGACTGAGCTTCTCACCCTATCTTTAAGGGAAAGCCCAGACACCCTGCGGAGGAAACTCATTTCAGCCGCTTGTATTCGCGATCTCGTTCTTTCGGTCACTACCCATAGTTCATGACCATAGGTGAGGGTAGGAACATAGATTGACTGGTAAATTGAGAGCTTCGCCTTGCGGCTCAGCTCCTTTTTCACCACGACAGACCGATGCAGCGCCCGCATTACTGCGGATGCCGCACCGATCCGCCTGTCGATCTCACGCTCCATTCTTCCCTCACTCGTGAACAAGATCCCGAGATACTTGAACTCCTCCACTTGAGGCAGGATCTCGCTACCAACCCTGAGAGGGCACTCCACCCTTTTCCGGCTGAGGACCATGGTCTCGGATTTGGAGGTGCTGATTCTCATCCCAGCCGCTTCACACTCAGCTGCGAACCGATCCAGAGAGAGCTGAAGATCACGGCCTGATGAAGCAAACAGGACAACATCATCTGCAAAAAGCAGTGACCCAATCCTGAGCCCACCAAACCGGACCCCCTCAACGCCGTGGCTGCGCCTAGAAATTCTGTCCATAAAAGTTATGAACAGAATCGGTGACAAAGGGCAGCCCTGGTGGAGTCCAACTCTCACTGGAAACGGGTTCGACTTACTGCCGGCAATGCGGACCAAGCTCTGGCACCGATCGTACAGGGACCGAACAGCCCTTATCAGGGGGGCCGGTACCCCATACTCTCGGAGTACCCCCCACAGGATTCCCCGAGGGACACGGTCGAATGCCTTTTCCAAGTCCACAAAACACATGTAGACTGGTTGGGCAAACTCCCATGCACCCTCCAGGACCCTGCTAAGGGTATAGAGCTGGTCCACTGTTCCGCGACCAGGACGAAAACCACACTGTTCCTCCTGAATCCGAGGCTCGACTATCCGACGGACCCTCCTCTCCAGGACCCCTGAATAGACCTTTCCAGGGAGGCTGAGGAGTGTGATCCCTCTGTAGTTGGAACACACCCTCCGATCCCCCTTCTTAAAGAGGGGGATCACCACCCCGGTCTGCCAATCCAGAGGCACTGTCCCTGATGTCCATGCGATGTTGCAGAGGCGTGTCAACCAAGACAGTCCTACAACATCCAGAGCCTTGAGGAACTCCGGGCGTATCTCATCCACCCCCGGGGCCCTGCCACCAAGGAGTTTTTTGACCACCTTGGTGACCTCAGTCCCAGAGATGGGGGAGCCCACCTCTGAGTCCCCAGGCTCTGCTTCCTCATTGGAAGGCATGTTAATGGGATTGAGGAGGTCTTCGAAGTACTCCCCCCACCGACCCACAACGTCCCGAGTCGAGGTCAGCAGCGCACCATCCCCACCATATACAGTGTTGACACCGCACTGCTTCCCCTTCCTGAGACGCCGGATGGTGGACCAGAATCTCCTCGAAGCCGTCCGAAAGTCGTTCTCCATGGCCTCCCCAAACTCCTCCCACGCCCGAGTTTTTGCCTCAGCAACCACCAAAGCCGCATTCCGCTTGGCCTGCCGGTACCTATCAGCTGCCTCCAGGGTCCCACAGGACAAAAGGGTCCTGTAGGACTCCTTCTTCAGCTTGACGGCATCCTTCACCACCGGTGTCCACCAACGGGTTCGGGGATTGCCGCCACGACAGGCACCGACCACCTTACGGCCACAGCTCCGGTCAGCCGCCTCAACAATAGAGGCACGGAACATGGCCCATTCGGACTCAATGTCCCCCACCTCCCTCGGGACATGGTCGAAGTTCTGCCGGAGGTGGGAGTTGAAGCTACTTCTGACAGGGGGCTCTGCCAGACGTTCCCAGCAGACCCTCACAACACGTTTGGGCCTACCACGCCTGACCGGCATCCTCCCCCACCATCGAAGCCAACTCACCACCAGGTGGTGATCAGTTGACAGCTCTGCCCCTCTCTTCACCCGAGTGTCCAAGACATTTTATTTATGTTTATGTCTTTATTATATATGGTATTAAATGGTAAAACTATGCCATTGCCATCAGGTTAACTTTTATGCTTGTGGGTTAATTAGAGAACTAGCCGCAAGCAGTTCTGTCTATATTGCTGTTAAACAGTAATTTTACTTTTCTCTTATGTAACACAGATTTAGTCCTTTTTTAGAGAAATATAAAATGAAAAAGGACAAAAAGAAAGCCTGCCAATATAACTCAATTGCTATGTTATTTCTGAAATGTTCATGTCAAGAGTGTACTTCAGTGTACATTTAAATGACAGGATTGACTGGTGTACCAACATAAAGGCTGTGTACATAAAAAGAGTTGCCTGTACTTCTTGAGTATGTTGATGTCATCTGGTGTATGCAGGACACACTTACATGTTTCCTACCAGTCTATATTAGCCTGTGCCATCCCCAGTGTGGTAGAGTGTTGGGGCTATGATGCCAACAGATTAAAAAAATGATTAAAAAAGCTGGTTCTATCCAAGCACAGGATTCACTGAAGAAAGCAATGGGGTTGAGGTCTTTCAGGAATCTGCTAACTAGCCTGGACATTAATTATCACACTTTGAATGGGGTGTGAGTTAGTTATAGACTGCGACAACTGCATTGCTCCAAGGAGTGCTATATGAGGTCATTCATACCCTCAGACATAAAACTCTATAAAGAGTCACCCTGCAACAAAGGTTGTATTATTCTTTGTGTGCTGAATGATACTGTCCCAGTCTAGCACACATATTAGCTGACAATGAGTCTATCTACTACATTCTGTTCCAATGACTGACATACTGTATAATATTAATACTGTGAAACTGAAACTGATAAGGCTATGTGCAGTTCTGATCACTTTACACTAGCATCATAAATACTTAGACTTTGTTAATATCCTTATAGGTATACATCATATTTGTTATATGCATAATGTATTTGTGTCTTTTTTCTGCTACTGTAACCATGCAATTGTCCTAGATTAATACAGTTGCAGTAATCAGTAAATATGATAATGAACTAAATCTTTGCTTAGCTAAATCATTAAAAATACTTGTTTAAATGTGAGTATGGGAAATTCATAAATAAGACCTTTAGGGGAAAAATGCTTACAGTAAATACTTTAAACACTATGAAAAATAATTGTTATTAGCAACAACTGAAGGAGTGGTGTTTGACTTTTTTATCAGTTACTTTTGTTTTCTTCAAGTAATGTAATCATTTCCTTAATGCTCACAGTATGGAAACAATATTTTCAACAATAAGGTAGCTTTGCTTTTTCACTGTTCCTGAGAGTCAGGGTTTGAATATGAGTTGAAAACTTGGTTTCTTCATTCACTCAGTTCAGACAGAAGGTAGCACACTAGTTCTCCATGGATTTACATTACTTTTAATTTTTGCACCAAAAATTAAAGTTTGTTTTCATCTTCTTGACTTCATTAAAAAGTAATTGAGACAACTTGATATGTAATAAAATATGCAATATAATGTAAACTTTTGTGTGCTAAGATATTTCTTGTGCTTTCCATGACCAGAGAGCAGGAAGGAATAGAGTCTATGACAGAAGAAGAACAGCTACCTCAGGTAGTGGATGAGCTTCATGATGTTCTAGTGAGCCCAGGAGCTCCTATTGCTAAAATGAATATTCAGGTAAAAGGTATGTACTTTTGCAGTTAGGTCCAATTAAATATACCTACTTACTGTATATACCTACATACATGTAACATCACACAATATATATAAAGAGCCCATACAGTATCAGGTATGCTAATATTAGTATGAGTGGCTGTTGAGTAGTAATTATGATAAAAATTGTCCCTAAATCTAGCCTTGCGCAGTAATGTTAGAACAGGATGGGGCCATCCCCAAACTGTTCTCACAAAGTTGGGAGCATGAAATTTTACAAAATTTCTTTGTATGCTGAAGCATTAAGAGTTCCTTTCACTGGAACTAAGGGACCAAGCCCAACTCCTGAAAAACAACCCCACACCATAATCCCCTCTCCACCAAACTTTACACTTGGCACAACACAGTCAGGCAAGTATCATTCTCCTGGCAACCACCAAACCCAGACTCGTCCAATGGATTGCCAGACAGAGAAGCATGATTCATCACTCCAGAGGACAAGTCTCCACTGCTCTAGACTCCAGTGGTGGTGTGCTTTACACCATTGCATTCAACGCTTTCCATTGCCCTTGGTTATGTAAGGCTTGGATGCAGCTGCTTGGCCATGGAAACCCATTCCATAAAGTTCACTACAGACTTTTCTTGAGCTAATCTGGAAGCCACACAAAGTTTGGAGGTCTGTAGCTATTGACTCTGCTGAAAGTTGGTGACTTCTGCACACTGTGCGCCTCAGTTTGTGCTGTCCCCTTTCTGTGATTTTTACGTGGCCTACCACTTTGTGGCTGAGTTGTTGTTATTCCCAATTGCTTCCACTTTGTTATAATACCACTAACTGTTGACCGTAGAATATTTAGTAGCGAGGAAATTTCACAAATGGACTTATTGCACAGATGGCGTCCTGAGCTCCTGAAAGCGACTCATTCTTTCACAAATGTTTGTTGAAGCAGTCTGCATGCCTAGGTGCTTGATTTTATACACATGTGGCCATGAAAGTGATGTTTTTTTTCCTCTTTTTCCTGTGGGAAATGCCTTCCCCCGTTTCCCGCATGTACATTGGAGTCACAAACACAAAACATACTTTACTTCTCTTTGTCTTTGCTTCCACTGCTCCTCCAGCAAGCTTTGTCCACTTCTTCCCAACTCTGCTTCCTGGAGTATTGGCTGCTGGCTCCTTTTATAAGGCACCTGGAAGTGCTCCAGGTCCTTATTGACCTAGTTCTGGCAGCATTTCTGGGTGTGAAGTGCTGAAATTAAGGGCTCAGCAGGAGCTGCAGCACCCTATGGACCCAAGAACCCAATATGGCTGTACCAAACTCCAGCCTATGTGGGTAACATTCTGATTTCTCTTAGTTCTAAGTGATATTCCTTATAATTTATAAAATTTCTGTCAGTGTAGGAGAAACATGTCAGCATAATATTATATTACACTGAAATATTGAACTTACACACACCAATGCATATTTCAGTGTAATTAGTCTATTTCCAGGAATATAGTATAAATTACAAACTGTATTTATGTTTGCTTGCTTTCTGAGCAGGTTACCCACACCCTCGAGTGTATTGGTTCAAGGATGGTCAACCTCTGCAGCAAACTGAACGAATTTTAATGACTGAAGAGAAAGGGTTGCATTCACTGGAGATTTTAGAAGTAAGGAGAGAAGACGCAGGAGAGTATTCCACTTATATTAGCAACTCAGCTGGTTCAGCTTATTCATCTGCACGACTCATTGTAGAGCGTAAGTACTGAATGGAACTGTAAAGCATAATGTGCTGAATTTTGATTACTGGATCAAGAACCAAAAAAAATCTGAAAATAAGAAAACATGGATAATGTGTAAAGTGAAATGCATGTCTGCCACTTTTTTGCGTATGGTATTTCTCACTTTACTGTGTTTTCTTATTCTTTTATAATATTTTTATTTTATGCCATTCTGTTTCTTAATTTCTTCACTGGTACAACTATGGTTTGTAATGAAGTACAGTACATACACCTAATTTATCTGAGATGTGCTTTTAAAGGTTTGACATATTTTGAAGTATTAGTGCAAGTTCTTTTTCACCTGGTAATTTAAATTAGAGAGTGAAATAATTAACTATCTTTTTAAAATCTGTTGTGAAGCTTATAGCTGTAAATTGCTTAGAAGCAACACCAGTTCCTTTAAAGAGAGATCCTTATTTAACTATGTTTTACTTCTGCCCATATTAAGGTCCTGAAGAACATAGCACTGACGGAGAAGTAACAGGTGGAAAAGCAAAAGGTGATTAAAATTAACATTATTTGAGAAAAATGGAGCAATTATTTGTCTGCCACTTTTGTATTTCTAATATGTACTGTAGCTACATCTATAACATACAGTGTGTGGCTGAAGCAATGTATCATTTATACATTATTAAAACAAAAGGGAAATACATTGTTCTTCTCAATTGTATTTATTTGTTTTATATTTGCTTCCATTGTTGGTAATCTGATGAGACTATCAAGTTTCAAAATCCTCCAATATGAGCAATTTGTTGAATAGCAAACCAAGGTTACTATATGACTGTACTGGGTGCTGTGTGCCCAGAAGTGTCTCTGCAAAATCTAACTTCTAACGAATAATTTAAATTATGTTTCATATTCTTTTAGAGGATATTTCTATTCCAAATAGGCACTATTACATGAATAAAACCATTAGTTAAATTATATAACGTAAACTAGTGTCAGTAAAACACTGAACATCTAACACAAGAATGTTGGTCTGCCTCCTCAATTCATTTTAGGAGCATGTGGCAAACAACTCTTAGAATCTGAAATCTAGCCTTGAAAATGTAGTCCCACAGATATGCTACTTTTGGAACAGGTTAACAAATAATATGCTCAGATTTCAGTACTTCCGTGGCTAATTAGTGTACAGATGTGAATTAATAATGAATGCCATAAATCTGCCAAAAATACCGTGTTTATCTAAACTTTTGGTAAAAACAAGGTGGTAAACTTCTAGCTTTCTGTGTGTACTGAAAATACCAGTTTTTTTATTTCCTCTAGGTGAAGATGTAAAATATGTCATAATAAAGAGAAAATACAGAGAGATATTGTTTGCATAACTTTCATACCCAAAATATCCACACATTTTACAATAACAGTAGAAGGGACTTTTTCTAACCAATGTTACAAAAGTTTACTTTTACCTACATTTGCTTTTTATAAAATGCTAATGCTTGCTAACAATGCTCAGTCCTGTAAGTAAAACATACCAGTTGATTGAAAAGAGATTACTAATATTTAAACAGCTAAGTGGAGTACTTATTTCTTTCCTTAGCCTCCCCAAGGAGGACTTTTCTTGGAAATGACAAATGAGGATCAGTGCATATGCCATGAGATCGTATACCTCCTATTCAAAATTACCTCTCTGTCTACATGTACTGCAAACTAATATTTAACTGTATAAATATCAAAGCATGTTAAAATCATCACTTTTAATAATCATGTAGTAGTAAAGTATAATTACTCCTGAGAAAAATGTTATCTATTGTGGTATGCAGCCCGGACACAGACAGGTGGACACCGAAGGTTCAAACACCAACACATGTTTATTCATTATTATTTACATAAAGTGTAGCACACACAACCCAGTGCCTCAGCACCAATCACCCCAAAGTCCAGCCCTCTCAACCAATGCCTTCCTCTCTGGTCCGCCTCCACTCCTTTCCTCCCAAGCTCTTTCTTCCTTCCTCCCGACTCCAGCCATCGAATGGAGGGATGTGGCCCCTTTTATAATCACCCAGACGTACTCCAGGTGTCTCCCAATGAGCGCTGGCCGGTGTTCCCGTGGTCCCCAAAGCCACCAGGGCAGTTGCCCCCTCGTGGTCTGGAGGAGGCATAATCCCTCCTCCGGTCCTTCTGGGTACCACCCCCCAGCCGCTTGCCACACTATACATAGCTGGATTTATGAAAACAATATATATGAATATAAACTATATGCATTACAAAGTAATGATCACAATGTAATGTAAAAAGCAGTGATGGTATCTTTCTCTTATTCATCAATAATATTTTTAAACATTTGCTTTTTAGCCTATTATCCATCCACTTAGATATTAACTATATGTCTGCTCATGGAATCATGTGATCCAGATTCTTTCCTGAAAGCAGCAGGTACGGAACTGCTAACTCTGCTAGTGTAGAATCGGATCACACATAAACATATCCAACTATTGACGTAATGCACTTCTTGAACCATTATATTTCACACATTTATTCTTGGTGGTATCTTAGCACAAAAAGACTTTATTGTTGGTAAATAAAATAATGAAAGTAAACTTTAATTTGTTTTGCTGTTTTTTCAATGCCATATAATTTATTACCTATGAACTTGATTTTAACCAAAATCAGCAAACACACTAATTTTCTAGCAACAAAACTGAAACATTGTTGTTTACACCAGTATTTTTCCTTGAACTGACTCACCCAACCTTCCATTTTCCAAGCTGACTAACAAGTTCAAAGTTTTGAGGTTACCAGAAGTGTGAAATTACATTTTTATAGCAAAATATCTAGATTAAAGAGATTAAAAGTAATGGTTTATTTAGAAATTGGTCAAATCAACCACCATTTTTGGCCAACTGTACCAGGGAACACAAAAATAATTAATGACTTTTGCATATTTTTTAGGCACAAAGGAAAATATCACTCCACCACGATTCTTAGAAAGATTCACTAACAAGAGAGTTAAGAAAGGATCCAGTATTACGCTGTCTGTGAAATTGGAAGGTAAGGTTTGAGAGTTTTTGCTTTATTTGTTAACTTATCACCTAACGGTCTCATTTGTTTATATTCATTAATTTCCTATCATATAATTCAGGTTGCCCCACACCTTTGATCACATGGCTAAAAGAAGAGTCTGCTGAAGATGTTCTGTGGATCAAGCCTGACTCACCTGGCTATAAGGTTGCCAGTTCCCACATGCAGCACAGTCTAATCCTGCTTGATGTTGGCAAGGAATACTCCGGTACCTACACCTGTATTGCTACAAACAAAGCTGGACAGTCAATTTGTAGTGCACACCTTGATGTAGAGGAAGGTAATTACTGTGAATACTAAGCAATGACAAAGAAATTATTGAAATCAAATAGATTTTGAGAGAGTCTGAGGAATATATGTATTGTATTTGGGCTGCCTCACTTCTAAATAAAGCAAATCTGAAATGGTAAAGTTCTGCTGTCAAGGACAGGGATCAGATCAGATCATGCTAAAAATTCATTCATGTCTAATTAAAATTATAACAGACATGTCTAAATTATTGTGGCAAATGTTCCAAATAAATGCCAAGACATTTTAAAGCAAGTGTTGCATGCATATATAGATATCTTTAACAATGAATGCAGCATTTGTGCATTGTAAATAACAATAAACTATAACATAAACAAAATCTGTCCATGTACCCTTTCTGGTTAAGCAAGTTAGGGAAAAGGATGGATGGATGGATAAATGACATCTAGTATGAAAATAGTTATTATGTTAGTATCAAGACTTCCTTTTTCATCCTAGTTTTAATTATTGGGAAGAAGCATTAAATATAACTCTGGAGAGAAATGCCTAAGCCCCAACTCCTTCCAGTTTGCTTCCTGATAGTAATCAAATGAAGACAATTTTAAACATGATGTACTATTTTTGTTTTAGTACAAGAAACTGAAGACCAGAGGAAGCAAAAGAAAACAGACACATTTACTGAGGAGTAAGTTTCATTAACCATCAAATTTATGAAGTGTTTCATTAGAAGTATTATACTTTTTTGTATCAGTCATCATTTCCAGGACAAGTCATTCTCTGTAGGTTGTGTAAAAGAATACATTAATTTCTGAATCTAAAATCTGATCCCTGATTTCAGCTTCCAGTTTTTGCACTCTGTTCCTTAATCGCTTGTAGTAAGCTGATCTGGTTGCAATAAAGTATACTCTCCTAAAAAAATGAAGGCAGATTTACGAGTATAATATGACTATAGTACTTTGTTTATAAAATAGAAGTTGAAGACAAAATGTTGCACCTTACAGGACAATTCCATTTTCAGTTCTGTTTAAATAAAAAAGAGCTCAAATCATTATTATATTTTTTGATCATTTATCAAAAGCAACACATATCTAAAAACATAGTAATAGTGGCATTTACTTCTGTGGGGGAAAATTGCAAAGAGAAAGATGTGGAGTCACCTGGGATATTTAATTTTCACTGTCACTACAACAACCAGGCTGGTCCGGCTGCATTATTTTGGTGCTGGATTCCAGACACAATTCCCAGTTAAGAGAGATAAGAATGTTTCACTCCCTGCTACTTTTCTTGCATTTGTTCCTACAGTGCAGAGTAACAGGATTCATGGATCTGTTTCCTGTTCGCCATTATGTGTTTCCCATGGTCCCACATTCTGGTCCCCATGATCCATCTCCTCCAATGTGACATTCCTGATATAGGATTAACTCTTGCCTGTAGATACATCACGGTCATCTTGCCTAGAGTTAGAACAATGCAGGGGATGGCAAGCCACAGACTCGATTATTATAATATATGAGTGCATTATTCCAGATACCCCTCCTTTAACCGTCACCTTATCATGGTGGAGGGGTTTGTGTGTCCCAATGATCCTAGGAGCTCTGTTGTCTGGGGCTTTATGCCCCTGGTAGGGCCACCCAAGGCAAACTGGTCCTAGGTGAGGGATGAGACAAAGAGCGGTTAAACAAACCTCCTATGAAGAAAAACAATTTTGGACGGCGTTTTCCCTTGCCCGGACGCGGGTCACTGGGGCTCCACTCTGGAGCCAGGCCTGGAGGTGGGGCTCGATGGCAAGCGCCTGGTGGCCGGGCCTGCACCCATGGGGCTCGGCCAGGCACAGCCCGAAGAGGCAACGTGGGTCCCCCTTCCCATGGGCTCACCACCTATGGGAGGGGCCAAGGAGGTCGGGTGCAGTGTGAGTTGGGTGGTGGCCGAAGGCGGGGACCTTGGCGGTCCGATCCTCGGCTACAGAAACTGGCTCTTCGGACGTGGAATGTCACCTCTCTGAAGGGGAAGGAGCCTGAGCTAGTACGCGAAGTTGAGAGGTTCCGGCTAGATATAGTCGGACTCACCTCGACGCACAGCTTGGACTCTGGAACCAATCTACTTGAGAGGGGCTGGACTCTGTACCACTCTGGAGTTGCCCCCGGTGAGAGGCGCCGAGCAGGTGTGGTTATACTTATTGCCCCCCAACTTGGAGCCTGTACATTGGGGTTTACCCCGGTGGACGAGAGGGTAGCCTCCCTTCGCCTTCGGGTGGGGGGACGGGTCCTAACTGTTGTTTGTGCGTATGCACTGAACAGCAGTTCGGAGTACCCACCCTTTTTGGAGTCCCTGGAGGGGGTGCTAGAGGGCATACCTTCTGGGGACTCCCTCGTTCTGCTGGGAGACTTCAATGTTCACATGGGCAATGACAGTGAGACCTGGAAGGGCGTGATTGGGAGGAATGGCCCCCCTGATCTGAACCGAGCGGTGTTTTGTTATTGGACTTCTGTGCTCGTCACGGATTGTCCATAACGAACACCATGTTCAAGCATAGGGGTGTTCATATGTGCACTTGGCACCAGGACACCCTAGGCCTCAGTTCGATGATCGACTTTGTGGTCGTGTCGTCGGACTTGCGGCCACATGTCTTGGACACTCGGGTGAAGAGAGGGGCGGAGCTGTCAACTGATCACCACCTGGTGGTGAGTTGGCTTCGATGGTGGGGGAGGATGCCGGTCAGGCGTGGTAGGCCCAAACGTGTTGTAAGGGTCTGCTGGGAACGTCTGGCAGAGCCCCCTGTCAGAAGTAGCTTCAACTCCCACCTCTGGCAGAACTTCGACCACATCCCGAGGGAGGTGGGGGACATTGAGTCCGAATGGGCCATGTTCCGTGCCTCTATTGTTGAGGCAGCTGACCGGAGCTGTGGCCGTAAGGTGGTCAGTGCCTGTCGTGGCGGCAATCCCCAAACCCGTTGGTGGACACCGGCGGTGATGGATGCCGTCAAGTTGAAGGAGTCCTACAGGACCCTTTTGTCCTGTGGGACCCCGGAGGCAGCTGATAGGTACCGGCAGGATAAGCGGAATGCGGCTTTGGTGGTTGCTGAGGCAAAAACTCGGGCGTGGGAGGAGTTTGGGGAGGCCATGGAGAACGACTTTCGGACTGCTTCGAGGAGATTCTGGTCCACCATCCGGCGTCTCAGGAAGGGGAAGCAGTGCAGTGTCAACACTGTATATGGTGGGGATGGTGCGCTGCTGACCTCGACTCGGGACATTGTGTGTCGGTGGGGGGAATACTTCGAAGACCTCCTCAATCCCATTAACATGCCTTCCAATGAGGAAGCAGAGCCTGGGGACTCAGAGGTGGGCTCCCCCATCTCTGGGACTGAGGTCACCGAGGTGGTCAAAAAACTCCTTGGTGGCAGGGCCCCGGGGGTGGATGAGATACGCCCGGAGTTCCTCAAGGCTCTGGATGTTGTAGGACTGTCTTGGCTGACACGCCTCTGCAACATCACATGGACATCAGGGACAGTGCCTCTGGATTGGCAGACCGGGTTGGTGGTCCCCCTCTTTAAGAAGGGGGATCGAAGGGTGTGTTCCAACTACAGAGGGATCACACTCCTCAGCCTCCCTGGAAAAGTCTATTCAGGGGTCCTGGAGAGGAGGGTCTGTCAGATAGTCGAGCCTCGGATTCAGGAGGAACAGTGTGGTTTTCGTCCTGGTCGCGGAACAGTGGACCAGCTCTATACCCTTAGCAGGGTCCTGGAGGGTGCATGGGAGTTTGCCCAACCAGTCTACATGTGTTTTGTGGACTTGGAAAAGGCATTCGACTGTGTCCCTCGGGGAATCCTGTGGGGGGTACTCCGAGAGTATGGGGTACCGGCCCCCCTGATAAGGGCTGTTCAGTCCCTGTACGATCGGTGCCAGAGCTTGGTCCGCATTGCCGGCAGTAAGTCGAACCCATTTCCAGTGAGAGTTGGACTCCGCCAGGGCTGCCCTTTGTCACCGATTCTGTTCATAACTTTTATGGACAGAATTTCTAGGCACAGCCAGGGCGTTGAGGGGGTCCGGTTTGGTGGGCTCAGGATTGGGTCACTGCTTTTTGCAGATGATGTTGTCCTGTTTGCTTCATCAGGCCGTGATCTTCAGCTCTCTCTGGATCGGTTCACAGCCGAGTGTGAAGCGGCTGGGATGAGAATCAGCACCTCCAAATCCGAGACCATGGTCCTCAACCGGAAAAGGGTGGAGTGCCCTCTCAGGGTTGGTAGTGAGATCCTGCCCCAAGTGGAGGAGTTCAAGTATCTCGGGGTCTTGTTCACGAGTGAGGGAAGAATGGAGCGTGAGATCGACAGGCGGATCGGTGCGGCATCCGCAGTAATGCGGGCGCTGCATCGGTCTGTCGTGGTGAAAAAGGAGCTGAGCCGCAAGGCGAAGCTCTCAATTTACCAGTCGATCTATGTTCCTACCCTCACCTATGGTCATGAGCTATGGGTAGTGACCGAAAGAACGAGATTGTGAATATAAGCTGCTGAAATGAGTTTCCTCCGCAGGGTGTCTGGGCTTTCCCTTAAAGATAGGGTGAAAAGCTCAGTCATCCGGGAGGGGCTCAGAGTAGAGCCGCTGCTCCTCCGCATCGAGAGGAGTCAGATGAGGTGGCTCGGGCATCTGATCAGGATGCCTCCTGGACGCCTCCCTGGTGAGGTGTTCCGGGCACGTCTAACCGGGAGGAGGCCCCGGGGAAGACCCAGGACACGCTGGAGGGACTATGTCTCTCGACTGGCCTGGGAACGCCTTGGGATTCTCCCGGAAGAGCTAGAAGAAGTGGCCGGGGAGAGGGAAGTCTGGGCATCTCTGCTCAAGCTGCTGCCCCCGCGACCCGACCTCGGATAAGCGGGAGACAATGGATGGATGGATGGATGGATGGATGGATGGATGGATGGATGGATGGATGGATGGATGGATGGATGGATGGATGGATGGATGGATGGATTATTCCAGATGATCTTTTCCCCGGCTGTTCCATCCTCACAGCAAAACGTACCTTAGCAAATGCTGCAATTTCATGCAGAGTTCTCCGGAACGTCCAAGAGACCATCCTCAGAGAAACCACCTATCCTCATGGATGCAGCTTCCCCAATCTCCTTTAGCAAGGACTCCCTGAAGGTTCGACCCTTTTTTGGATGTACTGTATTATTCCCCATGGCTCAATTTGTGACTGTTATTTTTAGCTTTCCCTGTGAATAGTTTGTCTGGGTTAATCTTGTCACAAGAAAGTTTTGAGTGCAGGGTCCTGCCAAGCACATGGTCAGGAATCTTGCTGACTATGCCACTTATGACCTATAGTGGGCATCATAGCACCATGATCCCCAGACACAACCACATAGACACAAGTGCCGGGTACAAATAAAAGGTTTATAGCAGCAAAATACCATACAAAAGGTTTCTTTTCCCACAGTTGCAAAACCAAAACACAATTCTTTATTCTCTCTTTCTTCTTCTTCTTTATCCTCCTTCTTCTCTCAGGCTAGCTTTTCCTGTCCTCCACTACTGACTCCAACCTGCCTAGATAAGTAAGATTGGCTTTTATAAAAGATCTGGGAGTACTTACAGAGCCAATGCATAACCTGCATGAAGAATTTTAATGTCAAGGAAAAGTCCTGGAAAGTAGGGATAATAAATCCTGGCAGCTCCCCATGAAGGCACCCACGGAACCCAATAGGGCCTCCTCCTACTACACTTACCAGCATATACTGAGGATGTCTGAATTGTTACCATGACTTAGGGATTTTGCAATCTAGTATATTGGTAGAGAATGTAGTCATGACAGGTTATCTCCCCTGGTTTCTCCATTATATTGGCCTCCCGGCTGGGTAAGTGTCTTTGGTCCATTCCCACCAGGACACCAGCCCATGCATGCTGTCCATCACAATGGTTACAATTTTCTAGTATAAATCTGATCTAACAATGTTGACTTTAAAGGAAATGCCATTTAATAATGATTTATTAAATAATAGTGATTTATTATGTCCAGTATTAGCTGTGCCACTGCTGTAAGGGCCCTCATTGCACAATTTTTACAGTTACTTTTAGTGTATATTAGTATATTTCACATAGAAAAGTGTATATAAAAGAAATATGTAAGACTTAATGATTAATGAAGACCCTTATTTTGACATTCTCGATCCTTGGTACCCCTGGCTTTTTAGATTATTTGTATTTTAATTAGACATGCTTGTTCATCGTTTTTTTTTATCAATTGCAGTCAACAACAACTGAGAAACTCTCATTTTGCATACATCTAATTGTATTGTTTCTTATGCTGAGAATGCTTGATTTTTTGCAATTTACAGCATTTTGAAAATATCTACTCATGAGGATAAGAAGGAATTTGACTTTGATGGGGAGAAGGACTTAAGGAAAGGTATGAGTCTGTTTTTAAATTAATTTTGCAATACATAATGAAAGCAGTAAAAAGAGGTGTAAAAGAAACTTTAGTATACAGTATATAAGAAGATGAATGTATTTCCTTCATTTCAAATGCAGACATACAGCATGTTTTGCCGCTGTTATCACACTGTAATGGAAATATAAAAAGGGAATTTAGCTTTTCTGATAATCACCTCTGAGCTATGTTATGAAAGTCCATAGGTGTATTATTAAGGATTATGACTCAGTGTTGTAGGCTACAAAAACAAGACACTTAAGATAGAAATTCTAAAGGAACAGGAACAATTGAATACCATATAAGTTAATGCTTTACACAAACTCTCTCTTAATATATAGTGATGAACAAACTCCATGCCGAAATGTTCAGGAACTTCACTGTAAAAGGCAAAATAAATTGAATTTATTGAGGGAGAAACTGGACTAGTTTTGATTTGATTATATTAGTGAAATGGTCTTTTTGCGACTATGCTGGACCAGTTACTTTAGGCCAAAAATGTGACCTGAACTGTGAGGCAGCAGATGAAATGATACCCACAAACAAAGTACAGTAAGTTGCCACAAAGTAGCAAACATCTATCTTTGCAGTATTAGAGTTTTCTTTTTTACGTAGTGGAATGGAATGTTCCAAAAAAGAAAAGATGAAAAAGAGCCCTGTTGCAATGCCACCCTCAGCAGCAAAATCAATACACACAATAAACTTTATTAATCCCAAGGGGAAATTCACATACTCCAACAGCATGCTGATAAAGAAAATATTAAATTAAAGAGTGATAACAATGCAGGTATACAGACAGACAATAACTTTGAATAATGTTAACGTTTACCCCCCCCCCGCCCCGGGTGGAATTGAAGTGTCGAATAGTGTGGGTAGTAGGATAGTGGTACCTCCCCAAGATTTACTCTCAATCGTGGAGTTCGATAAGGGTGCCCAGCTATACCTTATCTTTTCTTTATAGCTGCACAGTTTTTCAATCTATGTATTAAAGCTAGCCCATTAAAAGGCATTTGGCTCATCTTTAGTCAGCTGGCTTATGGTACCACCTTATTTCTTAAAGACAGCTTTGTTCCTAGTCTTTCTTCTTCTAAAAATCATTCTCTCTCCCTTTTTCGTCTCCAGTTTTTCATTCTCCTCCAAAGCCTGTGCCTTGGCTATTGCCACTGCCGTCCTTGCCTCCTTGTTTGTCTGCCTAACTATTTCTCTATCATTCTCCTTTCCTGATTGGTACAATTTCTTTTTTGCCTCCTTCTTAACTTTTATCACATCCTGAACCTCTCTGTTCCACCACCATGTCTGTCTGCCCCAAAGTGGACTCCTTCCTGTCGTCCTACCCAAAACCTCTTCACCTGCTTTTCATACAACTTTGCTATTCTTTTCCCAACACTCCTCCTCATTCTCAGATGATTGCACTTCATTTAAAACTTTCTCCCTAAACCTGTTCTTAAGCTCTTTCTCTTTTAATATCCACCACTTTATCCTTGGAGCTTCTTGCTCTGGTTTTCTTCTCCTGCTGATTCTGATCTCCCAGTCTATTACCACCACTTTGTGCTGAACTGTCACACATTCCCCATTTATGACCTAACAATTCTTAATCTCTTTCAAATAAGATCTTCTACACATTAGGTGATTTACTTTCTTTAAAAAAAAATGTGTTGACTATTACCAATCAGATGCCATGACAAAATCTACTATCCTCTCCCCTTCCCCACTTCTCTCCCCTACTCCCCCCTCCATATACCCTCTCTATTATCTCTCAACCTTTTCCCACATGCTCATTTAAATGACCACCAGCAATGACCTTTTCTCCATCTTATGCCACTGTAAGCCTTTCATCTATTTGTGCCTAGAAAATGTCCTTCCCCTGTTCCTAACAGCCCACTTGAGGAGCACATGTACAAATTATATAGTAGGGCATAGTGGTGTCTCTGAGGCTAAGGATCTGTGCTGGTATCCCGAAGGTTGCCGGTTCGAATTCCCGTCACTGCCAAAAGACATCCTACTCTGCTGGGCCCTTGAGCAAGGCCCTTAACCTTCAATTGCTCCAGGAGCACTGTACAATGGCTGACCCTGCACTCTGACCCCAAGGGGTATGCAAAAACTAACAAATTCCTAATACAAGAAATTGTATAAGGCGAAATAAAGAACAAAAAAAAAACAAGGTCCAGCTCAATACTCATCAACTTATCACTTCTCCTGTTTGCACTTATTATCTTTTAGTTCTTTGAATACTATAATACATACACCATTTCTCATTTGCTCATTTGCTCCACTGCACAACAACTTAAAGCCTCCTTCTCATTCTCTTGTCTTATTCCCTTTCCATCTTGTTTCTTGCACACACAACACTCCAACTTTCCTCCTTTCCATCAAATCTTTAACTCTCATTCTTTCCTAGTCATTGTTCTGAACATTCAATGTCTTCACCCTTACCTTTAACTTACCCTTTTCTTTCCCCTCACCTATCTTCTTCTTTCTTCTGCTTCTTCTGAACTCTTCTTTTGCCAAGCCCACCCTTGACCCAGTAGCCCTCGCTGACTTTCCACAGGGGTCAAGCGAGACCTCTGCACATTGACTACAGTGTACACCCTAGCATTTTACAAATCTGATTGAATTGATTCCCTCATTGAGGTTTTGGCTAAAGTTTCTGAAACTAACCCTTTCTATTTTTTCAGGCTTTGTATCAGCACCAAGTTGGGCTTGTTTGTCCCCCTAGTGGCTAGATTATGTACTTAAGTACTATATCTTTTTTAAATTGTTATTATTGAAATAAAGCATATTAAAAAATCTGTGATTTCACACTGGACTTGCAAAACATCATGGGTAGCTGGGGATAAAATGTTTATCTAAGCTGTCCGCATGGGGAATTTCCAAGGAAATATGAAAGGTGAAAAACATTTTTGGCAAATTTTAAACAATCAGCATTATTAATGTGTGTGAGATTAATGTGGTTTTAAAATACAGCATGCATTGGACAAGCAATTTATTCACTTTTACTGTGTTTTGCAGCTAGATTTTTAAAAATATACTACAAACATAGATTATTTTTCTTTATTTGTTACTTTTATACTGCTGAAAAAAGTAGTCATTCATTTTCAAGAGAACATTCTTTCCTAAGCCAAACTGTTTGCAACAAAAGAGAAGATGTAGATACCATAGAAAAGTATATGCGGGTGGGTGTGGTAAAGAGAGGTCCGCAGCTGATTTCCTTTTTTAAAATAAATAATCGGCGCACTTACGGCTTAAGGAGGGGGCGTGGTAGCGTGGCAGGAGCAATTCCCGGGCACATTATGGGTGTGGGCATCTCCATACTGAAGTGCACAGGTGCGGGATCACCCGTGTTCGTAATTGATGCCGGGATCTGCTAATTTTAAAATGGAGAAGTGTGAGTCCGGAAGGGAAGAAAATGAAGAAAGGAAAGGAAAGGAACGGGAAAGGGAAAGAAATGGACGGAGGTTAAGGGAAGAAGAGGGCAGGAGGCGTTGAAAGCCAGTGCAGGAGCGAGCAAGCAGGCTTGCTTGTAAATGCAGGCAGCTGGAATGAAGAGGCCCTAACGAGCAGTGTGTGGCTGACACTAGAGTAGGGGCAGTTGGAAGTGGTCGCTCCAGCTGAACGGTTGCTAGGAGCTGGAGTGACCGGCAGTATGAATGACTCCTCGCGGAAGTCAACGGGAGTCGAGGAGACTTAGGAGGGTGAGCCTCAGCGTGAGCGCCCTGGCCATTGGGGAACCCAAGTCTCAGTCCGGTAAGGTAGCAGTATGGAGCCGGGTGATGGAAGCCAACCAGACAGAAGTAAGGTCAGCTGTACCTGCTGATAGGGTGACTCCCCTGTTGCAGGGCCCGTATGGGAGAAGCAGGGGAGCTGCCAGTTGAACAGAGCAGGCATCAGGGTTTTTAAAAAAGGACTGCTTCTAGCCCGTTGATTTCAACCTCATTTTAAAGGATCATTTATTTATTTTTAATTTCCACTTATTGCACCCATTTTATGGATTTATTTATGGAATTTGAAGCACTGCACTTTGGACACTGTTTGGTTTGTTTTTAATAAAAGCACTAACACTTTTTTACACCATCCCCTTGCTCCCAGTTTGATTTGTCCTCATTGCACAGCTCTTTCTGTTATATTACTGATGGTACTGGGTTCAAGAGACTCCCAAAACTGGAAGAGGGAGCATGGAGCAGAACCTGCACCATCACAGTGAGACCAAGAAGAATTTTTTTTATACTGCATCACAGGAGGCATTGTATCTGTTAAGTCTGAACTATAGGACCACAAACAATAAGATGCATCAATATGTCATAATTATAATGATTGCAATTGTTATAATAGAAGAGGCTTAATGCAAATTGTGTTTGGTTTTTCTAGAATGTCAATATGACTCTTATTGATTCCTAATAAAAAATGTTAATATAACATACTAGTTATTAAAATTTTTTCTAGGGTATCAAAATAGTTAATGTGTCAATATAAAAGTTTAATTGTTTTTCTGTTTAGGAGCATATATGCAACAAGAAGTGAGTAAAGCAACAAGCCAATATTTGGGTGAAGTTGGATCAGAGGAATTCTTGCAAAAGCTAACAACACATATTACAGAAATGGTGTCAGCAAAGATAAGTCAAGGTGAGAATTCTAATGGATGTATTTTGCAAACTTTACAGAATGTTTTTTCATCAGTAACTACTTTGACTTGCATCCATGGTAAATGTATTAGTGTGGTATTGACATTTCACATATCTTCTGAAATGTAACAATTTTCATATAAATTTTATTTTTATTACATTTTATTGAATTTATAAAAGCAAGTAACATTCCATACAAGCCAGTCATACTTGACAAAACTAAGTTCAAATCAAATCAACCCCCACCCTTGAGAGAGTTAGGCCAAGAGACAGAGTAAAATTTGAAGAGTAGAAAAAATTTAAAAAGGGAAGAAAATTCTTTCCCCCAATTTAAATGCTTATTCTAAAATATTAGAAAGTTTTGCACAGATCCTCTAAGTGAAAATTTGATTTTTTTCCAATTTCAAATAGTGTATTTAACATCAGTTACCCACTGACTTAGAATAGGAGAGTTAGGATTCTTCCAATTGAGCAAGATAAGTCTGTTCGAACAGTGAAATAAAGGCAATTACAGTTTCCCCTTCTCCACTTTAAGCCTATCTGGAAATACACTAAACACAGCTGTTAATGGATAAGGAGGGATTGTGATATCCAAGCTGTCTGAAAGGCATTTAAAGATTTTGGTCCAGAAAAATATTAATTTGGTGCATGCCCAAAAAATATGGCCCAATGAGCCTGGGAAAGATTGTAACGTTCACACAGGTTGAATCTTGCCCTGAAATATTTTGGACAATTTTTAAATGAGACAGATGTACTCTAACTTTTAAGTTGAATAATTGTATGCTTTGTGCATATGGAGCTAGAGTGAATTAAGTGCATGGATGTTTTCTACTCCTTTTCTGAAATGTTGAGTAAGTGATCCTTTTCCCACTGTACTCTAGGATCTTTGAAAGGGATAGGACTTTATAATGTTTTTATATACAGTACTACAGAAATTCTGTCTGAGTCCTCAAGACTGATCAGCATTTCTTCCAGAATAGGAGTAGGTGGGACGTGAGCAAAATTGGGCAGATTTTGTTTAGCAATGTTTCTAATTTGGAGGTAGTGAAAGAATTGTATTGATGGAAAGTTTAAATTTGGAGTGTAATTGTTCGTAGAATGTGAAGATGTTATCTATGTACAGATCTCTAAGTGATTTAATCCTGTATGTTTTCCAAACACTAAAAACTATATGTTTGATAGATTGGAAAAAGGTGGCTATCGTGCAGAGGTGCCACAGATAAAAGCTTCTCTATCTTGAAGTACTTTCTACATTGGTTTCATATTTTGAGTGAATGAAGCACAATTGGGTTGTTATTATATTGCCAATAACTTATATCTACTGGGTACAAAGCAAGGAATATAAAGAAGTACTGCCAGATTCTATTTCTGTTGCGGACCAAGCCTGTGTATGTTCATCTTTGTGTCCATGTCCAGGTTTTTATAACTTGTATATTTGCCGCCAGCAATAAAATTGAAAGTTAGTTAAAGCCATGGCACCTTCTTCCGTAGGTCTTTGTAGGGTCGCTCTTTGAATACGTGGATGTTTTGAATTCCAAATGAGGTTATGGTTGAATCTAACTTCTTAAAAAATGACTTATTGATGTATATTGGCATGCTTTGAAATAGAAAAGAAGCTTAGGAAGGATGTTCATATTGGCAGTGTTAACTCTTCCAGCTAAAGTGAGATGAAGGGTAGACCATCTATACAAGTCTTGCTTAAGTTTTTTGATGCAGACAGCAGAAATTTGTTGAGCTCTGTTTACTTGTGATGTTTACACCTAGGTATTTAAATTAATCTGTGATGATGAAAGGGAAGGTCTTCAATCTAATATTGTGTGCTGGAGAGTTCACTGGAAAGAGCACACTTTTAATTCTAATTTTGAGTCCAGAGATCTTTTGATATTCTGCTAGTGTTAGGACTGCAGGCACAGTATTTTATGGGTCTTATATAGTACCATATCATCTGCATGTAGTGATATTTTCTGTTCAAGTTCTTCTCTGATAATCCCCTTTATCATATACATTTAAATGATAGAAATTTTCAGTACCTATTTGTTTAGAATCGCATCTTCTCATTTGTTCTCAACTGTTAGTGTTTTAGTGTTATTTTCATCCTTGGCAGAGTGGCAAAGTGACCTCACAGATCAAATGTGCTGTGTTCAGTTAATTCACTTTGTCAATATCTGTGTGGACTTTGAAACAAAGCCAAGCAGACATGAGGAAAGTGTGCAGAGTACTCCTGTATCATGGCTCATTACCAAAGATGTACATACTTTGTTAGTTGGTGATTCTAAACTGAGTGTGATGCTTGAGTAAGTGGTAGTTTTAAGCACTTCTTAAATTTAAAATACATTAAATGAGTTCCACATTGACCTGGGTTTAGCAGACGATGAATTGTAGAGAACTCTAGGATTACTAGCATTGTTATTTATAATTTTAGAGAAATAGCACCACCTCTCAAGACGGACTATGTTGTTGTATTCTGTTATTTTAGCCTTCAATATCTCATAGTGGATAATCAGTTTAGTTTTTCTCCATTTAAGCTCAGCTCTCCAGCATGTTTTCTTTAGATTAGACACTTTTTTTTTACTATTTACATTATCCTCACTATTGTAGTAAGCACTACAGATAGACTGGTTGCTTAAAATGTTTGTAAACTTTGAAGCTGCAGATAAATGAAAGAACCTTTTTTTTAACAACATGCTTCTCGTTATTTTTTTCTATCATTATTTCTATATTAAATAGTGAGAAAATGGTCTGATAAACCAATATCACCAATCTGCTTCACATCAACTTTTAGTCCTTTAGTAATTACTAAATCCAATGTATGCCCTGTTTTGTGTGTTGGCTGACTAACGTGCTGGCTCAAATCAAGAGTCCAGGGGCCTCATGTATAAATGGTGCGTACGCACAGAAATGTTGCGTACGAACCTTTCCACGCTCAAATCGCGATGTATAAAACCTAAACTTGGCGTAAAGCCACGCACATTTCCACGGTAACCATACCTTGGCGTACGCAATTTCTCCGCTCGGTTTTGCAGACTGGCGGCACCCAGCGTCAAAGCAGTGCTACTGTTCCTGTGTGGTTACTCTTTCTTAGATCCACATCCACGGCGGCGGCTTTATCAAATACACTGAAATTAACCGCATATCGTTCATAAATTTAATGCATCTGATTGTAATTAACCTGTAACAATATAATGGTCCACAGAATGGTCAAACTACTGTTCCTGTGTGCTCGTCCTTTCTTTCTTAGCTCCACATTCCTGACGCAGCTTTATAAATACACTGAAATTAACTGCATATTGTTTATTAGTGTAATGTATCTGATCGTAATTAACCTGTAGCAATATAATGGGCCAGGGAATAGCCATAGTATTCCAAATACCATAACTGCTTTAGCGTTGTTACGCTCACTGCATCTTGTTCTTCTTTTTGCTGTTCCCGTTAAGGGTTGCCACTGCGGATCATCTTTTTCCATATTACTCTCACTGCACCACTCGGAGTATTTATATCACTGTATCTGAGTGTGAATCACAGCAGCAGATGATCGGAAAGAGAATTATCGGTATACAGTTTCAAGTAGGCTACACACTACCTCAACCACGGCAAAAAGCGTCAAAGCCTTTCCTGTACGGACCTCGCGTTTCAGAAACAGTTTCATCCCAATAACTATAAACGCACTCAATCAGTCCATCAAGTGCTCCTTGTAGAACTGTTTGTACTTATAAGTACAATCACCTCACTGTAAACTTACACTACAGTTATAATATTGCACAACCTGTGCTACTTTATAAAGCGCGTATGATGAAATGCAGCAAAATATGTTGCTTATACTATACAGATAAAACTTTAACTTCATTTAAATAATCTGTATTGTTAATAATTAAACATGTGAGGACACGGTGCCGCAGCGTATAGCTACTTCAAGGATAGCTCCTGCCTTGCGCTGTATTCTTGCTGGTGCTGACGCGACACTGGAAGGATAGACGAATAGAATAATTAAACATGTACTATGAAGATATTTCAATGTTCCTTAAAAGTTTTGAACAATTGGCGTTCTAAGCTTACAAATGGCTTAACGTCTATTACAGAGCTGATTGTGTGGCGATTGGAGAAAGAAAAGTATGGACAGGAATTGGAGGTTAGTACGTTTGAAAGAGACAGTACTTCTGTAATAAATTATTTCATCGAAGGTCGCACATGGCGCAGCAAGCCTCTTGCGTGAGATATGAACAATCACTGCGCTACCGTGTTCCCATGTTTAATAACATGCTTTCATTCCTATCATCATGAAAATGATATCACGTATACATCTCAGTATTTTAATTATTCAGAGAGTTGTAATATCTCGAATGTAATGCATTCTGTGTCCTGTCGGAGAAAGAGAAAGAACGGAAGCACGTAGTGATTCACACACAGAGCACATAGAAGATCAAACACAGAACAAAGCATTTAACATGCTACTTGAGAAACTAGTAAAATAAATGATTTTAAGATGAAGTTTATGATGTTCTACTTTAACGGCAAAATAAACTACGTGATTAAAGTGGAAATTTCGAGATTAAAGTTGACATTTCGTGCTTTTTTCCCAATGTGTGCCTATGTTTTTTGTTTGTACCCTAATACGCTTTCATATGACACTCAGACGGTGGGCTACGACTTGCCTTTTCACGGCGACTTTGATATGTGATTTCTTTTTTATTTCGGGCACTGTGCGACTTTGTGAATTTGATCTTTCGAGTTTTTCCGACACTCTGTCACTCGGTCAACTTTCTTTTGTTGTTTATACCACTGTTTAAACCAACAAATAGTACGTTTTTCCTTTGCCTCCACTTGGTATTCGCTGAAATTCTTATATTTTCCCCTGTGCTTTTCCCATTGTCTTTTCACAGAAGGCTATTTATATTGATTTGCATATTCAAAGAGGCGTAATTCTGGGAGGAGTTGGGGCGGGACAGAAGGCGCGTGCACGTGCGTTACTTTTCATGGCGATCGGGATTTATGTAGTGGAAGAACGTGAAATTTTGCGTGCGCACAGATTCCTGCATCTGGATTTTTCTGTGCATACGCACAATCCCACTTTTGTGCTTACGCCATGTTATAGTGTGAGTTCTACGCACGGCGTTATACATGAGGCCCCAGGAGGTTCATGAATTCATTTGCTTTCGGGTCACAATGATTATCGATATGAAAATTAGTCTCCATCTATTAGGAACACATCATAGTTCATAATTATAATTGACACCAAGTCTGAGAATTCCTCAAAGGAATATGCATTATGTTTAGGAGGTCTACACATGGACAATGCTAGAGACGGAGAAACTCCTTGAATAACAACGGCAAGATACTCAGAGGACTTGAATGTACCAAAGCAGACATCTTTACAGTTTAACTGGCTTGAGTAAATATTTGCCAAACCACCGCCTTTTTTACCTTGGCATCTGCATGAATAAAGCTGTAATTCGGAGGTGCAAATTTGATTAAAACATCTGCACCATCAGAGCGAAGCCACGGTTCACTTAATGCAATAAAATCAATTTTCCTATAACAAGATTGTTGGTTAATGCTCTAACATTTAATAAGGCCATATTTAAGGTCTCAGAAGAGCAGAAGTGAATTGTAGGAACGTTATGGGATTTGAGATGGAAATTAAGTTATTCGTATTAGCGCCACTTTGTGCGTATTTTTTATTTAATCTACAGTCTGTTTTAATAAATTGCTCATTTTGAGGTGAAATGGTAATTAAATTCACATTTATGCCGCACGTCTAGATTTTTTTACAAGCATTGAGGTTAGTTATTAGAGTATTGATGCAGTGCACTTTTGAGGAAGATTTCGCTACAGAATTATCATGTCCTAGCAAGGCATTACAGAAAGAGTTTGGAGTAATAATAGAGTCAAGGGAAACTAATTACCTTAGAAATGTTTTTGGAGAGGACCCGGGCGCTGAATCTATTAAAATGCAGACCATCCCTCTTGAAGAAACGCGGCCTTTCCCAGAAGAGGTCCCAGTTGTCCAGAAACCTGATATTTTGTCCCTCGCAGAAGCCTTTTAACCAGATGTATGATGCCAGGAGACGGCTGTAGTACTCATTCGATCTTATAAGCAGAGGTAAGGGACCTGAGATGAAAATTCTTGCTGCCGGGTCCTCTCCTTCGTGGGTTTAATAAGTGCTGTGAAGTCCTCCTTGAGAATCTCCCACTGTTGCTATCTCATGTCGTTTACCCCAGCGTGCATTACAATGGATCCCATTGCCCTGTTCTTATGCCTCTCAAAGACTGTTGGCACTCTTCTCATAAGAGCAACGGGAAAACAAGAAACAAAAGATTTCTGTTTAGGGCAAGAAATGTTTAGGTCTCATATGATTGAATCTCCAATCACAAATACTTCACCCGGGGTTGAAGGCAAAATGTTGGAGTTGGAGAGGGTCAAACTGGTTCTGGATGGAGATGCTTGCCTTGACCGATGGAGGTGATCTAGCCTTTGTGGTCAAAATTTAACATCTTATTAAAGAAACATCTTCTAACTTGACAATTCAGTAATCAGGCAGGAGAAAAGCTGTTCATTGTATCTTTTTAATTACTCCTCGGCAAAATGCCTTGGAGGGAGCATTCTTTAAAAGCAGTCTGTTACAGCATGATCAGAATGGTCAGAGAAACAAAGGATAGAGGTTCATTTTGTAAACTACTGAATTTACATACAGTGTCAATCAATGCATACATTTTACTCTGGTTGGTTCATTGGTTTATACCCAAATGATTTATATAAAATTAGTCATATTATATGCTGGTTCTTATACTGACTAATGTTGTCTTATTTTAATTTCTTATTTTGTCTTTTATTTTTATTTTCTTCATTATGTAAAGCACTTTGAGCTACTTTTTGTATGAAAATGTGCTATATAAATAAATGTTGTAAATGTTGTATACTTTTTGAGATGATTCACCATCCTTGAAATTTCTGTGCATATAACTATTGTCCATTCTTGTTGTTTATAGTACATCTGCTGATTTCTTAGTCATCCTTCAATACATTTTGTATATTACATCAGCCTTTCTTCTGGTACATTCTTTATTTACTTGACTATCTCAGTATTTTTCCTAAACTAAATTGTATATTTCAGTGTACATTTTGTTGTTCACTTGATCTTTATCTCGTTTCCGACATTTATTAACCCTTTATGCCATTTCTTTAAGATGAATGCTATGTTACCCTAAAATTATTCTTCCATACCCTAAACTCCCGCCTGCACAGCTGAAACAGGCAGAGTTCCTTATCGTTGACGTCGATCTGAGGACGAGGCACAGGGGAAAAACTTTAAAATGAGTCGCACGACGTGGCGTTTGTTACTGAAATGCGATTTGCTGTGAAGATTTCAGATGTCAGGGAGGATTCCTTCAGTAGATGAGCCTTCAGGTACCTCTGTCTGGACAGGAGTTTCTAGATCTGGTTATCGACGGCCTGGAGTTCTTTGACAATGCGCTCCATCTCACCGTCAGCCATTGTCTGCTTCCGCTTCTGCTTCGTGTTCTAGGAAAGAGAGAGAAGGTTAATGAAGATACGTGAAGAGTAATAAGCTTGTGAAGGATAGGTTATAGCTATTATAAGTTCCTCATCCTAAATCCATTAAGAAAGTGCAGAGCACCATCTCAGATATATACATAATACACAAAGATAAAGATAACTCTTTGGGGAGGGGTTGGTAAGCCAGCGCAGAGATTCTGTGAGGAAAGGAAAGCACTGCGCAAGCACAAAAGCTTCATAAAGAGTGAAAGAATATATCCATCTTAACTACATTAATTAAAAGATCAGAATCCATAAGATATGTGCCTTTTTCTAAAGGAGTAAAAACGTTCAACTAAATTTTCATCATTTTATGTTTTGTGCCATTTGTTGTCTTTTGTCTATATATTGTATATACATTTACATATATATTTATACTTCTATGTATCTGTCAGCCTTATATTATAACTAAATCATATAATTTTGTTTATTTCAATAAGGGTCTCTGGATTATTTGTGAAAGTCTATCACATGTTGAACTACAACAGAGAAAGGTGAAAGTGTTAATGTAGACTTTATGAACAGAGTTCTTAATATTTTTTGCATCCCAAGCTGTAAAGCGAAAGAGACCCCTCTGCATCATTGCAAAAACTAACTGTTTTAGATTGTAAATTTATAATGCACATGCTATTTGAATAAAATGATTACATGCATTTTTCAAATGGGAATGGAAAACAATGACTTGTGTTTATATGCACTTTAATAAACTGCTTATTCACAGAAACCTGGTTTCAAAATACAATATAAACTCTAATTCTGTTTACAGAGCCTGGATTATTGTTCTCTGAGAAACCAGATTAACACATATAGATTTCTCCATGAGCAATCTGGTTATTGTGGTATGTAAACCCTTAACCAGGTTACAGTTAATCATTTTGTATTCTGCACATGTCGAACTTTGTTTGCCTGCACAGGTGTTAGTTTGGGCAGGCCACTAGCAATTATGTAGTCGTCATTATATAATGGTTATAATTATTCAGGAACATATTAGTCATTTTTTAAAAACATTGTACAGGGTTATATGGGAAATAAGTTCTGGCACTAACAGCACTTATTGCTGTTCCTGAATAGAAGAAAGTATAACTATTGAGAAGTTACTTCTTTATTTAAAGTATAGTTACTGCAGAGGAAGAGATGCAGGAGGGGAATAAAAGCTAATTCAGTAAAGGTTTTCCATAACGAAAGAGGGCAGGGAAATTGTACATTTTCTCAATTGTACATTGAGAACAGATTTCCTGAGAGTTCTTGGTCCTTTATACTGTAAAACAAATGGACTTGGAGATGCAGGAAAAGCTAGAATGTCACTGGGAGCTCTAGTGCGATGGCCCTAGGACTTTCAGTGGGTATTCCTGACTGATCAGGGTGTGGTATAAAGATTGTTTCATCCATGTGGCTTATGGAACTTATTCACTGGCACAAGGATGAGAATTCAGAGTATTAACGAGGAAGATATGGAATGTGAGAATACTGATGCTAGGGTAGACATTTCAGTTTATTTTCTATTTGATTGTCTTGTACTTTCTGTTTCTGGCATTTATCCCACCCTTGTATGTTATTTTTAAACAATACAATTTTTTTTTTATTGTGGCACACTTAGCTTATCTATTTTGTGTTCATAGACAGCACAAGAGTTGCCCCCATAGTTTACAGTGTATCTGTACATGTTAATGCTGATCTGTTTGCTCCCCACAAGAGCACTCTGGCTCTTCATCTACTGTATGGGTCGTGGTTACTTTCAGGGCCCCTTCGCTCTGCACCCCTCTTTCCTGTATGGTATGGTCACTCACCTGTACCACCTCGTCAAGTCAACTGGAGAGTCCTGCACCGTGGTGCCTTAGCCATTCCTTCCATCTTCTCAACCGCCTGCCTCAGTAGGTCAATTAACTGTAAAAGAGACTGTACAGGATGTAGAACAATCTCCAACTCCTGCACTGCCAAGAGCAGGTTATCTGTTATCCATGGACACAGGTATCCCTCGTCTTTTGTCTGCCAGGTGGGAGCCATTGAACGTGTGCACCTCCCGCACCGGCTTGATTGGGAGTTCCTTGGAACTGGCCCCACTTCCAGCCAACAATCTGGGGGGGAATCCGACACACACCGTCCATTCCCTTACCTGCTTTGTGGAGGGCGGTCCAGCCCTCTACTACCCCCTTCTCCCTCTGATGAGTCCCGATGGGTACAGGAGAGTCCAGGCGGTCCTCCTCTGATGCTTGTCTTTTGGAGAACAATGGGCTAGGGTCGTCCTCCAACATCATCTCACCATCACTTCACGGATCAGCATGTTTAAGTTAGAAAAGCAGATCCCCTCTCTCTCTCTCTCATGTACAGGACTGACAAACAACCTTCCCGGGGCCCTACGCCTACCTCCAGGATCCTGTAGTGCAGAACACACCTTCTCATCTTCTGGAATGCTGATGAGGGTACTACTTGCACCACTGGGTGATTGTATGCCTGCTGGTTTCAGGCCTCACCTGGGCTTTTTCTTCCCCATCAGGTGGAAGCAGTGCTTCCGTGGGCCTCAGCGATCGTTGTGCTATTGCTGGGTGATTCGTCCTGCTGCGTGCACCTCTCACTTCTGTGTCGGAATGGCCACAACAATTATTTAATTTGGGTCTCCTGTCTGCAGACGACATGTACAGCTGTCCCCAAACTGAAACAGACAGGCAGGACAAGTTTTTCCACACAGCACACCTTTAATTGCAGGTGGGGAAGCACTTTCTTCACTCCCCACAAGAGCACAATGTCCACAACAATAAAGCAAAGTCCTTTTCCTTCTCTTTCTCTCTCTTTCTCTGCATTCACTCCTCTCCCAGCAAGCTTCATCCACCTCTCCCAGCATGCCCTGCAGGAGTCCTTGGTACCACACCTGCCCAGAAGGGTTGCCCTTTAACGCCCTAAGGAAGGTAGTGCTCTCCCCTCCAGTCCTTCCATCCAGCTGGCATCCCGGCCGGGTAATAGCCATGGCTGCCAGTCACAAATTTACATACACATTTTTATTTTAATACAGTGCATTTGGCACATTTTGCTTATCATTTAATTTGAAATTCCTTAAAGTAAATGTCTGTTTCTCTAATTGATCAACATATTATGTGCTTTAAGCATTAAGAAACAATTATTGAAATATTCCAAAATAAATTAACCACCTCAAAGCAGCTTTATCTGATACAGAGCTGCATTTTAACTGAGCAGCACTGGGCATAAGGCAGTAAACAGCCCTGGATAGAGCTCCAGTCCATTGCACTCTCTTAAAACCATAGTAACACTCAGACAATCTGTTATTACCAATTCACATAATACACCCATATTCGAGAATATCTAAGGAAAACCTGAGTGCCCAAAGAATAACTCATATTATAATGCAGGTTTGGGAACAAGATGCCAACTCCATATGATCAATGCCCAGTGACAGGACTGAAATACAGGGCATTAGAGGCAGCAGTGCTAGCCACTGCACTCTGGTGACACTCATAGCTCAAAGTAAGAGCTTCACAATATTTGTTATTGTCTTCTTTAGTTATCTGCCATAAGGCAAATCTTTCAATCACCAGTTCTTCCACATTACTCTGTCTTCTGCTCTTCTTTTCATTTCTTGGTAAGATTTACCATCTTTCAGGTAATCTAACATGTTTTGTCTTGGTCTCTTGATTTTTTTTCCTTCTGGCTTGCCCTCTAGCAGTATTTTCACCAATGCATCTCCTCATAGTACATGTCTCATCTAGTTATGTTGCCTTGTTCTCATTGTTTCTAACGGCGCTTTTCAATGTTTCTTTCTTTACCAGTCCTTTTCAGCACTTTTTCCATTAGATAATTTATCCATCCTTCTCCATGGCCATATTAAAAATGATTCCAGTTTATTTATATTACCTTTCGTCATTGTCCATGTTTCTTCTCCATTCAGTGCAACACTCCAGATTACTGTTATTATTCTTTTCTTCAGTGTTCTATCTATTCTGTTCGTTAGCAATTTTTGTTTTACTTTGAAGGCTGCTTTCCCACTGCTGTATTTTTATTTCTTTTTCACTTCTTCCTGCCTTTGTTTCTAATCTGTTTTGCTGGTTACTTTACCATTACCTTTGACACATGTGATAAAGGTTGTTGTATAGTCTACACAATTTCTTGCAGTTGTCTTTTTTGCATTTGGTATTAACACCACTTCCTTGAAGTCAACTGGCCATTCTACTTCTTCATAAATTTTCATGGGCAGTCTTTTTAGTCTGGTGCTCCGATGGATGTCCTATTCAGGGAGTAGCTGTTGCTGTGGCGGATCTGATGTCACTCCTTTCAACAAGCATATTATGAAACTCCGATTAATGCACTCCCTGGGTGACTTGTTTGTTGTGAGGGAGACATTTTATTTGCAGTTTCACTCAGTGGTTGATGGGTGCCTGCGAGGTGACACTCCTCTGGTCATGGGTGATTTCAGTGCGACCACTGGGAACTGACAGGACTGGCTATGAGGATTGTGTCAGACCCTATGTGTCTGGTGACCGTGGTGAAAGTGGCTCAATGTTTCTTGACTTTACAAAAGGTCAGGGGCTACAAATTCCAGCGCCCTGAGACGACTCATTAGACTTGGTACTCCAATACTGGTGGTGCAGTGAAGGAGATCAATCATCCTCCTGGGCAGATGCTGTAGGCTGTTACTAAGGCTGCAGCTAACAATTATTTTGATAATTGATTAATCTGGTGATTATTTTGTCAATTAATTGATTAGTTGGATTGTTTAAATTTAAAAACTAAATTTGAAAGTAAATACAAAGTTTATGAAATGGGACTTTTCACCAAATAAACAGATTTATATAAAATTTTCAGAAATTAAATTTTTAACTGACCTACCTGTAGATATTTTAAACAAATCGGTTTTTATACAACATTTATATAACAAAACATTGAAAATAAACAGTAATAAATAGAAATAAAACATACGTAGCACTTCTGGCTCTGGTTGTACAATGCACACACATACACACTTTCCTTTAAAACACAACAGTTTTCAATGAATTAACTAAACTCACAATTTGGCTTATGTGTTCAGAATCACACTAAACACACTCTTCAAAATTAAACTTGTAATTTAAGTTATTACATTTTTTTGTTTCTCTGAAAGAGGTTTTACTGGCAAAGCATCATGTAAATATTTGACCACCACATTTTTCTACCACAGAAGAATTAATTGCACCATCGTGACTTTTTTTTTTTTAGTCTGCAGTAATGTTTGAAATTAGTTGGGGAAATGTCCACACTATGTTCTCACACATTGTTTGTGTGAAACACAATATTGCTACGTAATATGCCTAGTTAATTTTCTTTGCATCACCATTTGTCTGTTTTGTGTCTGGAAGCCCTTTACCATCTTTGCATAAATGCTTTCAGCCAACACACAGTCACAGACTGACGCATATCATTTACTATTGGGAGTGTACTGTTAGATTTTCACGTTTGAAACTGTGTGATTCTGACACAATCTGTTTTACTGACTAAACTGTGCTTGCTGCAGCAGCACTTGCACATTATCACTTTTTTCTCTAGACTTTATAAAAGCCTGTTGAAGTCCAATAGCCAAGTAGTCTGGAACTTTAGCTTTTCCACCCACTACCTTCCACCCACTTTTCCACCTGCTACTTTTGACTCAAAATGAGAGATACACCTTTTAGTCACGGTTGATGTGCTGTTGGATTCACTGCTGCACTCTCACAGAGTTTTTGATTTCCTTTGAAAATGACACTGAAAAAAAGTTTTCTTCTTGGACTGGTACTCAGGTTTCTTTGTTGCCATTTTTTGTAAGTACACACGCTTATGTTACATGTGAATGCAAACTTGTAATGTAACACCATAATTTAGCAGAGTGACCATGGCACAATTAAAAAAAAAACTCTATGTGTACTAGCTAGTGGCTAATGGCACATATATTTTTTTATCGCTTATCATAAAACTGTCGCATGTGCTAGTGATTTGAATGCTAGTGCATTGTAGAGGGCTGGACAAAAGTCATTTCATTATGCCTAGCCTAGCAAACATTTTGTTCATATACCTGTATCACATGCCACTGAAGTGACATTCAACATATTGAGATGAAGGCAAGTCTTAGTCCTCCACAGAGCCTGTAAAGGTATGTTTTCTGTTCAAATAATTTTGCATCTGCGATGTGCTCTCATGCCATACAAAGTCAGACCTACACATTTTGCAACTCACAACTCTATTTTTTCAGAGTAAAGTGTTCCCAAACCTTAAGTCTTGGGTCACATTGTCATTTTCTGCCACTTGCTTACAGTTTGCCTTTTTTCAAGTGCATTTGCAGCTGAGAGAAGTAGTGACACAATTGCAAGCCACAACATATTAAGTCTAATGACGTAACCAACTAATTGATGAAAGTGATTGTTGCGGTTTTAATAATTATTTTTGATAAAGGGATTAGTTGTTGCAGCTCTAGCTCTTACAAAGCTGCAGAGTCTACTGAAGTGCCCAGTTTGTAATTTCTGACCACAGACTTGTTGTTTCTACTCTGAAGATCCAGCTTAGATCCAGTAGACTACCACCTACTAGGAGAATGAGGCTGGACCTGGGAGACCTTCAGTGACTAGACCCTGAGTGTTGCTGAGGGTTGTGTTGGTGTTACCAGTATGCCCAGAAAAAGGTGTTTCATCTTGCAGGGCACTCTGGATATCATCAAGAGAAGTTGCAGTGCATGGCTTGTTGACAACTCTGGTCTGTACCCGCAACTGAGAAGGACAACAGCGATGGCTCTGACGGTAGATAAGGAGGCATTTGTTAGAGGAATCTATGAGCAGGTGAAACACCATCTATGGTCTAATGACCTATGTCCTGCTTAAAAATGAATCGGAGCATTATGCACATCCGAATCTGTTCCTCAGAGAGTCACAGTCAGGGCAGGTGATGGAATAGTCCATCACCAGTGACGCCGCAATTGTGACCTGCAGGGCTGGCTACTTTGAGCAGCTATTCAAAGCTGATCCTCCAGCTAGGATGTTGGACATCTTTGGGCCCATGGTTCTTGACGCTAATCCTACAATTAGCCATGAACCAACCAGTCTCGCTGAGATTTTACAGATGGTTAACCAGCTGAAGGTAGAGAAGGCTGCAGATATCTGTGATATTCAGGGTGAACTTCTCCAGGCTGGTGGTAAGGCTGTCCTTCTTGCATTGCAAGCAATCTTTGCTTCCATTTGGGAGAGAGGTATCATCCCAACTGACCAAAAACGGGACTTGTCATCCCTATCTGGAAAAGGAAGGGTGATCGCCTGGATTGTGTCAACTACAGGGGGATAACACTGCTCTCGCAGCCAGGTGAGGTCCTTGCTTGGGTCATCCTCAATAGGATCCATGATAACTTGCTTACCTACCAGTGACTGGAGCAGTCGGGTTTTATGCCTAAGAAGTCTACCATTGACCATATCCTTGCACTGAGGGTTCTCATGGAGCGCAAATGTGAATTTCAACAGAGTTTCTTTGTAGCCTTTGTTGATTTTCATAAAGTGTTCGACTCAGTTGATTGATCTGCCCTTTGGAACATCCTGAGACTTCACAGGATACTGTGAGTGCTGTGCAGAGTGCAAGCAGAACCTGTGTTTTTCCCAGTTGATTCTGGGGTTCATCAGGTTGTGTTCTTGCTCCTACTCTGTTCAATGCTTGCATGGACTGGGTGTTGGGCAGTGTTGTAGATGAACTGCAAGTGTGTGTGTGTTGTCATGTGGTCTCTGGAAATGGGTGTGTGGTGCTCCAAAAATCTTTGCCAAAGGACAAAGGTCCAAGTCTTTAGAATCCTGGTGCTTCCTGTTTTGCTATATGGTTGTGAGACATGGACACTATCCAAAATATATAGTCAATCTGAAATCATCCTGTCTCTCCTGGCTTTTTCTATGTATATCTTCTACTTTTGTCATGCTTAAATGTATTAGCAATGATTAATTTATTTCCTCTACAGATACCAACTAGCCTCTTTCCCCTTTCACTCCTTCTTCCTAGTCCAAAAGATCCCATTTCCTTTCCATCTTGTCCCTCGCCTACTATAGCATTCCAATCTCACGTTATAATTGCATTAGTATATCCCCATTCATGTTTCAAAGTATAATCTGTTTTGTAATATATCTTCTCTGTTTCTTTTTCATGTTCTGCCGATGGCATATACATCGGTATAACAATGATGTCTATTTTTTCTCATTTACGTTTCAGTACCAGTAATCTGTCCTCACATTGCTCTATTATAATGATCATCTAGCTGCTGTTCCCTGCAGCAATATACCCACTCCTCTCAATGACTCTTCTCCTCCTGCATATATTATACAGAAATCATCACTCCAGAAATCTCCATTTCCTTCACATTGAATTTCACACAGGCCCAAGATGTTAAAGGAATTCCTTTGCATTTCCCTTTTTGATATTTTTTAATCTCTCCGCTATTAGTAATGTTCTCATATTCCAAATTTGAATTTTTATTGGTTCTGCTCTTCTTCTTTGATAAGGCATTAGCTGAGTTATAACCTGAGAGTCCTTGCCCACTCTCCTGCTGAGCACGACACCTCTCAATTGTATTTGGGAGGTCTTGTTAATGATGTGATCTAATTCCCATGCTGGGATCCTTGCAATGTCAGAAATATATACATAGCAAACATCCCTTCTATGTGGATTGTTTTTGTTTAATTTGGTTGCACACTTGATATACATTTTGGTGCATTATAAAAGCAACAATGTCCACAATAAGATAAAAATCAAATGGCAGATGTGTAGATGTATATCAATTAAGGTGACTTTTCCACACTTATAGGTTTGCAACATTAGTACTGTCTGTGATGAAGTTGGAAAATTCTTACAATGGTTTGCGACCAATTCGAAAAATAAAGCGTTTCTTTACCGTCATTTGTCAGTATCTCATTGTACTTTTCAAAAAGACTTATTCCTGTCCATGTGTGCTGGCAGTTTCTGAAGAAAAAACTGACAGTTTTCTTTGCCTTTTCCATAAGAACATCAAAGAAGAATGTTGTTCATTCTGTTACCAGATGCTCCAACTTCATCTGTTCAGATTCATATGGCAGCTTAAGCCATTGAAATATATCTGGTAACAGTGGCCACTGCATGCTTTTTGCATCTTTTTTTGTTTCTGCTGAGACTCTGTCATAAAAAGGCCTAAATTGGAACCCTATTTAATGCTAGAATGTTCTTGAAACTCCTGTTTAATAGTAGTATGCTGTAGGAACTCCACCCTAATACTAGAATTATTTTTATTGTTTACTAATCACTTAGCCAGTTAAGAACCATGTGCAAGTGTATGAACATGGCAACAATACAAAAGAAATGTTTAGAATGGAGTAACCTCTAAATGTTTCACAATCAGACCAAAATTTCACATGTAAGCAAGCTATCCTTAATGGCCTTATGAAGAAATGATTCTACAAACATTAACTCTTTTCATTCACCCATCCTGGAGTGAGTGTTTGGAAGTAGTCTGTATAATTAAATCTGAAGTCCACTCTGTTTTTTTCTACCTCTGAAGGATGTTGGCCACTTGCATTTTATGCTAGTGTCCTGTCCAGAGTAAGGTGTAATTTCCAAAGTCCAGTGGTCACAGGAATATGCTGCCTGTTTAGCATCCATGATATAAACCATTCAAGAGACCTCTTGACTCGCAATCTCCTAATTGGCTATTCCTTCTACAGCTTTATAAGGAGGAAAGTGCAATTTGTTTCCAGTGCACCCACCTAGATGCCAATGAATGGGAAATAGGAATTGATGGCATGTTACATACTGTGCCTAAAATCTGTGCCTAATGACTAATGCTCACTCAAGTTGTTGAACATCACTATACAGACCATTCCTCCACTGTAAACCTAAAGATTCTGACGTAGTAGTAGTAGTAGAAGTAGTGGTGGTTGTATCAAAAACCTCCTCTGTTTTCAAAAATAAGACTCATCGTTTTTTCTTGCCAGGTTGTTTTAATCTTGGCTTGTGGGTATCTAGAACCAAGCAACTATGTTATTAATTTTAATACAAGAAAACTGTGTTAATTTTCAGAACTTAAAGTAATACCATAATGTTATAACCTTTTCCTTCCATGACAACTGTTTAAAAGTGAATCAGTACTGAAAAAGTTTAAAACTACTGTCTTAGAAGAGCTAGAGATCAGTTCTGCAATTATTTTACCCATTAACACAATAAAAATGGAAATGTTGATATTAATAGAGCCATGTTAATATCTGTTTTAATATAAGCTTCTCTGCGAGTTCCTGGGATGGACAGTGATGAAGAGTGCAAGACCCCATCCCCATCTCCACATCATGGTCGTTCAAGGCCTTCATCAATCATCGCTGAGTCGTCTTCTGAATCAGATGAAGGAGAAACTAGAGGAGAGGTAATCTGCTGTGTGAAAGAATAACATGTGAAATCTTCATAGTATTTTAATACTAAAATATGTAGGGAAGAAGACCTGATGGTTTTTTTAACTAAGTATAAGGAAGCAAACCTGTACATCTTACTTTAAACTGCAATATATTTAATATGAACTGGATTGCTAAGAAGCCCTTAGTGATTAGTCACTGGTTCATGGAAAATGTAGATTACAAATGACTTAACAGGTCCTTCAATTATGATGAGTTTTGAGGAACATTCTTAAATTAACAATTTGTTTTAAGATTGAGTTGATGATGTTCTTAGCTTTACAATGCTTTTTTGGAAATGTAGACTTGTGAATGTAGGATTTCCTACACTTTAATTTAACTTTAAAATTATTTTGCTTGACATTTTTCAACAAAAAGAGGTAGAAGTGTTCAGAAGTGGTGTTGGGCACATGTTTACAACATAACTAAGTTTATCAATGCTATTAAGGTTTAATAATGTGAGAACAGGAGGAAAGGACTAGCACTCGGATAATGCCAGTGGGAGGTGATAGGTAAAAGTGGCAAACGAATAGGACAGACTACCAAACAGAGATGGTGGACTGCCTCAACACTAATTTTTTTAGTTCCCTCATCCATATAAGTGGAATATCAGCTCCACAAGCATGAACTTGTCCACTTCGAACAACCTGGTTAAAGAACTTTGTGTTACCCTTGAGGATGAGGTTTTAACAGGGAGAACATTATAATGTCTACAGTCTGGACCTTGAGAGAGATGCTGCTCAGGCATCCATGAGCTGTTATAAGGATCTGAGTCATGTAGAGTGGTCGGCCATAAATCTGAACCTGGCTCAAAAGGAGGTAGGAATTTAAGCACTGAAAATGCAGCACTTACAAGTTCATTTCCTGTGCTTAATTCCGTCGGCTTGAAAACATGGCAGTTTGTGAGTATTAGGAAGGATCCTAGCTTGGAGAAACTCATGGTGTTGGGCTAAGTGAGTGTAGCTGGTGTTGCCTCTGACCCTATGTGCAGTCAAGCAGATAACAGCATTTCACAAATTAAAGAGAAGATTGGAGCTTCATGGAAGGTGTTGTGGAAGATAAAAGCACCAGAAGCAGGTGGGTGGCCTAATCAGGTGCTGCGCATTAGGGGTCTGTGTCAGCGCAGGGTTTTAGAAAAAGAAATAGTGAGGATCAGGCTTGTGGATGTTGCCACTGGAAAAGTTTTGTGGCTGTAGGTTGTTCAATGGGAAAACAAGCTGATCGCTTGTTGTTGTGCATGCACAATTAACTTGGGTGTTCCTCATTAGCACTCCGTGAGTCATAAAACAAACCACCAAGTGAATAGGAAAGAGAGACAGAGAAAAAATAAGGAAGGAAATAAAAGAAGGATTGGGAGTGTAAGTCAGTGGTGTTGAGGGGAGGCAAGGCAAAGGTTCAAAGGGCGTCATCCTATGAGTGCCTAAGTATGTTGGTGGTATGACAGAACCAGGCTTTGGCCATCAAAGTGGGAGACTGTGGCTGATGCGATGAAAGCTGTTTAAATGATGCCAGTGTCTTAGCCCTTTAAGGAGACCTGATAAGGTGACCAGGGAAGGCAATAGAGAAAGATGTACTGAAACTGAGGGAACAGTGAAGGATTGAAACTGATTCCAAGTCTTTAGTTTTAAATTTAATTATAACCTTCGTTGGGTCTGCTTATTTATTTGTTCCTACAAGCAGTTGTTTTTGGCATGTATTTATTTAATTATAGAACAATTTATTTATTTAGACACTGTATAATAAACTTTTGATGTACCAGCTTTATTTGTATATTTGTTCTCATTACCCAAGCCAACCTGGTCAGAACTATTGATGTCTGTGTACAAGAAAATGCCAATGTCATGGGACACCCAGGCATCACACAAAGGAAGGAGATGGCAGTTTTGGTCGGGGAATAGCCAGTGGTCCTTTTTCGGGTTACCTACTGTCAACATTTTCTGAGTACTAGCCTGTTCCTCTAACTTTCAGACCCATCTACACCTGGTTTGTTAGAGTATGATTTTAAGAGTTCTGAATGATCACTTTTGTCACTTTTTACAGTATTTCCAACCATGTGCCAAGCAGTGTGAAAGGCCCTATCCACATAACGTGTGAGGTTATAGAAATAAGAAAACAGTTTTATTTTCTCATTTATTTGATCCCAACTAGACTTTTTTGTTCAGCACAAACATAAGTTTAAGGCTAGTATTTCCACTTACTTCAGCAAAGCACAAGTTAGTTGACAATCTTGTGAAAGGATGGTACCACTTTTCCTCTGTCAAAATTTTAGAATGTGGTATATAGTCTTATCATTTTTGTCTATCCAACCTCTTCTAGTTGCACATTGTAACTCAGCACATTAGCAAATTACTTATTTGTCTTTTTAGTTTTTGTGTTATAAGACTTTAAAGCACCATATAATAGATCCCATTTTCTTGTAAAGAGGATTATAACTTATCTTAACATAAATTCAATTTATTTTTAATTTTGTAATATATTTTAACAATATTATTAATTTTATTATTGCCCAAATATATTTTCATGTAAAGCAAATTGGTATTAACATGTATTTTTTTTGTGCAGATGTTTGATATCTATGTGGCAACAGCTGACTACACTCCACTCACCTCTAATAAAGAAGCAATTGTGCTAAAGGAAGGACAGTATGTTGAAGTTCTTGATTCAGCAAATCCATTGAAGTGGCTTGTCCGAACCAAGCCGACAAAATTTACGCCCTCAAGACAGGGATGGGTATCACCAGCATATCTGGATAAAAAAATGAAGGTAATATTCTAACATTTTTAGGTCAATTTAGAAGGCAAAGTAACATAATTTTGATTTGCTGCTGCTCTGTTGTCTGTGCAATTTATGCCTAAGCCAGGGGTCGGCAACCTTTTTAAAACAGACATTTTATCCTAAATGCTTGACCCAAGATTTACAAAGAGCTGTTGGCAACCTTTTTAAAACAGACATTTTATCCTAAATGCTTGACCCAAGATTTACAAAGAGCTGTAATGGGTAGAGAAGGGGGTTTGAGATATTATTTTTTAACATGATATGGGTATATATGCTTTTAACACAAAAACAAAACTTCAAGTACTTATAGGAAATAAAGAACCAATTTAATGAGATTTCTGACACTGCATTTCCAGACTTGTTACATGTTCAGTGAGTAGTTGGAAGTCATCAGTTTTAAACAGGATTCCAAGCTTACATCATTAAGCCAACTTCTTAGCTTGCATTTGATATCATTCATGTTGGAGAACGTCCACTCACAAGAATAAATAGCCCCAAAAATCATCAAAATTCCAAACACTACTATTTTGAGTTGACAGTAATAGTCTGGAAGGATGTTCCATCTATCCATCCATCCATTTTCCAACCCGCTGAATCCGAACACAGGGTCATGGGGGTCTGCTGGAGCCAATCCCAGCCAACACAGGGCACAAGGCAGGAACCAATCCTGAGCAGGGTGCCAACCCACCGCAGGACACACACAAACACACCCCCACACCAAGCACACACTAGGGCCAATTTAGAATCGCCAGTCCACCTAACCTGCATGTCTTTGGACTGTGGGAGGAAACCGGAGCGCCCGGAGGAAACCCACGCAGACACGGGGAGAACATGCAAGCTCCACGCAGGGAGGACCCGGGAAGCGAACCCGGGTCTCCTAACTGCGAGGCAGCAGCGTTACCACTGCGCCACCGTGCCGCCCGGAAGGATGTTCCATGTTTCGAAAATCAGTTGGTCCTTCTATCGACAGTTGAAAAGTTCTATCCATTTGTAATTCATGACTAAAGTCATCTTTTCTCTTTCCAGATTTTCTTGTTCCACGTATAAAGATGTAAATTTTGAGGACCACAAATCTTTGCTTTTCAAGTTTGTTAGTTGTAGTTCAAATTGAGCTCTGTCAACTGTTGGAAACCGCATTTGCCGCAAGTGGTTTTGTTAAGAATGAAAGAGTGGACTTTTCATCTCTGAAATCTTTGAAGCGACCTGTAAATGAAAAATGCATTTTTTTATAGTTGCAAGAAAGAACTTGCTATAAATGACACATTCCAGTAGTTTCCAGATTGTTTTTTATAGTTTTGAAATGAAACAGATTTCCACTTCTCATGTCTTCTGAAAACAAAAGTAGTTGTGTTTGAACAGGGTAACAAAGCCTTTATTTTTACCCAACATTACTGGGTGCTCCATCTGTAGTGATAGATACCAGCTTATTGATGTCAATTTCCCTAACAGTTGAAAATTCCAAAATTGCTGCAGAGCAATTATCTTCACCTTGGGTTTGTCCTTTAAGAGGTGTCGAAGCCAGTAATTCTTCATGGAGACCTTTATTGGAAATATACCAGAATGCTAATTTGTGCAGTTTCCTTCCCATCACGACTTGTGACATGCCAAAGAAAATACAGATGCTGATTTTATATCATTAATCTGTTGATCTGTCACATTACTACCCATTTTAATGATTCTGTCGTGAACAGTATTTTGCGAATAGTGGAGTGTCTTTAATTTTTTAATATCTTCTTCATTGTTGAAGTCAGAGTAGAGGTGTTTGGCCAAATTTAAAAAGCACTTTTTTACATATTCTCCATCTCTGAAAGGATTTCTATGCTTTGTAATCTAACGAGAAACAGCAAAACTTTCTGATTGTTGCATATTTCTCAGAATTATTATATATATATATATATATATATATATATATATATATATATATATATATATATATAATATTTTTTTTTTTTTTTGCAAATGTGTCTCACTTTGTTAAAGTGATGTTCGAGATTAGATTTTTTGTGCTTGGATAACTTTTCGGGTGGCACAGTGGTAGCGCTGCTGCCTCGCAGTAAGGAGGCCTGTGTTTGCTTCCTGGGTCCTCCCTGCATGGAGTTTGCATGTTCTCCTCATGTCTGCATGAGTTTCCTCCCACAGTCCAAAGACATGCAGGTTAGGTATATTGGTGATTCTTGGTTGGGGGACTGGGGAGGAGAGAAAGAGAGCAAGCTTTTTCTAATCTATTCTTTTAATCCTTATAAGTGCCAACGGAACAATAGTCTTCATGGCAATAACTCCTGGGAAAATTGGAAATTAAGGTCAAAGCTGTCTTATTTCCAATTAAGACTAAAAAATAACAGTTCAGAATCAATGTCTCCAAGACTGGACAGTTAACTTTGTGAGCTGGAATGTTAAAGGCCTGAATCACGAATGAAAGAAAAAGTATTCTCTCACTTAACAGGTCTAAATGCTAAAATAGTGTTTTTACAGGAGACCCACTTATTAAGCAAGGATCAGTGGTGGCTGCACAAAGACTGGACTGTCCAAATGTTCCATTCCAGCTATACAAAGAAAACTTGAGGTGTAGGAATTCTTATACATAGAACAGTCTCATTTGTAGTATCAGATGTAGTATCTGATCCTGAAGGGGGATATGTGATTGTCATAGGTAATTTAACTGTAAAGTGATTTTGATAAATATTTATGCACCTAATATCAATGATAGGGAATTCATTCATGCCATTCCCAATGTGAACACTCATAACATTATAATGGCTGGGGACTTTAATTGTGTTTTAAATCCAGACCTAGATAGGTCTCCTGCCACAGGGGTGATGACATCTAACACTGCAAAGACAATTACACAGTTTGTAACTGACCACAACTTATCAGACCCCTGGAAACTTCTAAACCCAAACTCAAGAGCATACTCCTTCTACTCACCAGTGCATCATTGATACTCAAGAATTGATTATTTCTTTGTAGATAACAACTTCTTGCCTACAAGTACAACACTATTGTTATTTCTAACCACGCCCCCTTGATTTTGGAGCTAAAATCACTATGCCTCACATACTCATCTCACAGATGGCATCTTAATCCACTTTTATTAACAGACAAGAAAGGTACAGAATTTATATCCAAGCAAATCATTTTTTGTTTTTGAGACAAATCCATACTCAGAGGTTTCTGCAGGAACACTCTGGGAAACCCAGAAGGCCTTCTTAAGAGGACAGATTATCTCATATCTTCCCCACAGAACTAATTTGGAAACCAAGAAGGTATCAGAGCTAATCAACAAAATTACTAGACTAGACCAAGAACATGGTAGGTGTTCAAGCGGGGCGCTTCATAGGAAAAGGCAGGCTCTGCATTCAGAGCTCAACCTCTTAACTAAAGAAACTAAACAACTCATACTTAAATCAAGACATCATTTTTATGAACATGGAGAGAAAGCTAATAACATCTTAGCCAAACAAATCCACAAGTAAGAAGTTCGCAATGCAATCCCAGCAATCACCAACACAAACAGAGACAAAATCATGGACCATAAAAATGTAATGCATACATTGAGACTACTATAAATCCTTATATTCTACTGAGATTAAAGAAGACAAGACACAATCTAATGTGTTTCTGGACGCATTACAGATACCACAAATAGATACTCTTAGTGCAGAGGAATTGGATAAACCTCTGGCACTATCAGAATTACTAGATGCTATAAACTCACTGGAAAGCAGCAGGCCCTGATGGTTACCCTGCCAAATTTTATAAGAAATTCTCCACTCAGCTCTCTCCCCTTCTATTAACAACATTTACAGAAGCTAGAGAAAATAAAATTCTACCTCAAACTTTTCACCAAGCATTAATTACCATCCCTTCTAAACAAAATAAGGACTTATTAAAATGTGCATCGTACAGACCAGTTTCGCTTCTGAATAATATTAAGATACTTTCCAAAGTCCTAGCTAGAAGGATGGAGAAAGTGTTACCTTCGGTAACATCACAAGACCAAACTGGATTTATTAAAGGCAGACACTTAGCTTCCAATCTTTGACGCCTGCTTAATGTAATATATTCACCCACAAAGTCAAACACCTTGGAGATATTATTATCATTGGATGCAGATAAAGCATTTGACATGGTTGAATGGAACTACCTTTTCACTGCATTGGAGAAATTTGGGTTTGGCCTGAACATTTGTGCATGGATCAAACTACTGTATACCAATCCAGAAGCTTCAGTTTGTATTAACAACATTAATTCAGACTACTTTAAACTACAGAGTGGTACCAGACAAGGATGCCCCTTGTCACCAATACTTTTTGCAATCGCCATTGAACCACTGGCAATTCATTGTCAAAATGCTATTGAGATAAAGGGGATTATCAGAGAAGGGCTGGAACAGAAAGTTTCTCTATATAGCAGATGATATGGTACTGTATATATCAGATCCACAAAATACTGTGTCTGAAAGAATTTCAAAAGATTTATGGTCTCAGAATCAATTTGAATAAAAGTGTGCTCTTCCCAGTGAATTCTCAAGTATACAATATTAGATTGGACACCTTTCCTTTTATCATTGCAGATCAGTTTAAATATCTAGGGCAGTGTTTCCCAACCTCGGTCCTGGGGCACACTGTGGCTGCAGGTTTTTGTTCCAACCAGCTTCTGTTTTTAATTGGACTCCTGGGCTAATTAAGTTATGTGTTATTTCCCAAGTTCTGTGTTTTGGGAACAATGTAGAAATTAGAAAACTAAGCTTGGTATATATATACTGTTTATTAAAATGTACCAAGCAGTTATATGGGAATAATGTATTTTTTTCTTTTTAACAATATTTTCATCTTAATTTTCGTTCTACTTTTCTAGGTGTTCTAATTGTTTAATTAATCCATTATTTACTAATTAGTGGGTCTGATGCTAAAGTAGTTGCAGCCTTTGATTATTCTGTGTTTGCCAGCGTGTCTGATCTGCTCATCTTTAATTGTCATTAATAAGATAAAATGAAGGGGAAAACTGCACAGAGAAAGGGCAAAATATAATGAAATCAACAAAAGAGAGTTAAGCATTTAAATCTATAGCAAAAGCAGAAATATTTCTAAATGTCTTATAAATGTAAAAATCATGCTGCTGTGCTTCTCTGAATGTAGAATAAAAGAAAAATAATACCAGGTAATTAAATGAGATCAGTGTGATCAGGTGTTGTCACTGATTAGGAATCCGGTTGGAACAAAAACCTGCAGCCTCAGTGTGGCCCCAGGACTGAGGCTGGGAAACACTGACCTAGGGGTAAACATCACAAGTAAACATAAAGATCTTTATGAACAAAATTTTGCCTTCTGTATGAGAAAAGTTAAGCAAGACTTGCATAGATGGTCAACCCTTCATCTCTCTTTAGCTGGAAGAATTAGCATTGTTAAGATGAATATCCTTCCTAAGCTTCTCTTTTTATTTCAAAACATTCCAATATATAGCAATAGATAATTTGGTTAGAAATTAGATTCAACCATAACCTAATTTATTTGGAATTCAAAACATCCATGTATCCAAAGGGCCTAACTAACTTTCAATTTTATTCCTGGGCAGCAAACATATAAAAACATAGACATGGACACAAATAGATGAACATACACAGGTTTGGTCAGCAATAGAAATAAAATCCTACAGTACTTCTTTATATTCCTTGCTTGCACCCCAATAAATATAAGTTATCGCCAATATACTAACAACCCAATTGTGCTTCACTCAATCCGAATATGGAACCAATGTAGGAAGATTTTAAGATAGAGAAGTTTTTATCTATGGCACCTCTGCACGAGAACCACTTTGTTCCACCATCTGAAGTTTTAGTTTTTAATGCCTGGAAAACATTTGGGATTAAATCACTTAGAGATCTGTATATAGACAACGTCTTTGCATCCTATGAACAATTACAATCCAAATTTAACTTTCCAACAACACATTTCTTTCACTACCTTAAAATTCGAAACTTTATTAAACAGAACCTGCCTAATTTTCTCACCTCCCACCTACCTCTGTGCCGGAAAAAATATTGCTCAGTCTCGAGGACTCCGACAGCATTTCTGTACTATATAAAAATATTTTACAGTCCCTTCATTTCAAAGATCCAAGAGAAACAGTGGGAAAAGGATCTCTCACTCCACATTTCAGAAAAGGTCTGGAAAGTAGCAATGCACAGAATTCACTCGAGTTCCATATGCACAAAGCATAGAATTATTCTACTCAAAATTATATATCGAGCACTTCTCTCTCATTAAAAATTGTCCAAAATGTTTCCAGGGCAAGATCCAACCTGCGAACGCTGCAATCAATTTCTGGCCTCACTGGGCTACATGTTTTTGTCCTGCACCAAATTAACATCATTCTGGGCCGGATAAAAAAACTGATAAAGAACAATATTAAATTAAAGAGTGATAACAATGCCTTTAAATGCTTTTCATACAACCTTAGTGTCACAATACCTCCTAATCCACTAACAGCAGTGTTTGGTGTACTTCCATGTTGGCTTAAAGTGGAGAAGGACAAACAAACTGTGATTGCCTTTACTACACTACTGGCACATAGACTTATCTTGCTCAACTGGGAGAATCCCAACTCACTTATTCTTACTCAGTGGGTAACTGATGTTTTTTGTAGAACCTGAATTATGTGTATGTTATTTGATTTTAATAAAAAAAAAAAAAAGTTTACATTCAATCTCGGGTACTGAGGAAAACTCTGGAGAGCATATGATTTGACTGAAAACGTAATCTCTTCGAACAGAAAGAGGTTGAGGAAGATGTAAATGATACAGTTAAAAGGTTAAATGCAATAGAGATACGCAAAGGATCGCCTGATTCACATATAGCTAAAGAAATAACTAACTGAAAAATAATACTATTAACTCATAAATACATTTTTTATCTTTACGAATGTTAAGACATGAAAATGTGAATGCGTCTATCATCCTGGGAAGAGCTGCAGCCACGCAGTCAAACAGCCACAGGTTGCGGACCCTTGGCCTAAGCTAAAGTGATTAAACTCTTAACTCTTAGGGTTTGTATCCTGCCTTGGGCCCTGTGTTGGCTGGGATTGGCTCCAGCGGACCCCCGTGACCCTGTAGTTAGGATATAGCAGGTTGAATGATGGATGGGTGGAATATTGAATTAAAATATGTTGATGTAGCAACACATTTTAAAAATTAATAAACACTGTTTCCCTATGGAAATTTTGTGAATGAGTGGCACTGGTTGCTAAAGGGGGCTACCTCTTGAAAAAATACCATGATAAATAATTAAATGCAAAATTTTAATGCAAAGAAGGAGAAAGAATGAAGAAAAAAGAAATGCATATAAATTTTTAATTGAATTTACAGTTAAACTCAAATAATCACAAAGCTTAAAATGGCATCTTATCAATCTGTTTGGGTTCAGTTTTATATGACATGATTTACTAGAATGCTTTTTAAAAAAATGTATTTTATGTACACACAATTGCATTCATTCATTTCTTTTGCCCCCTGCTCACTTCACTTGCCAACCCCCCGGCCTCTGCTGCTCACGTATGTGGATTTCACTTTCACCAAACAACAAATATTTTCCCTGACGGCAACACAAATTAGACAATCTATAAGTCTCTGACTTAAAGTTTAAATCTGAACAATATCTACATACTTCTGTAATATCACCTATGTCCAAATATTTGATCTTTTTTCGCTGTTCCATTATTTCACCAAGTAATAATTTCTGTTTGTGCTAATGCGATCTTTACTATCATTTCTTTGAGACTTACAAATTTTAGTGGTGTGCTTTCATTATCTCTAACCTGCTCTGCATGTGTTATCACGCCAACATTTTTGAACCTCTTTATGACGTTCTACTTTGTTATCTACTCTGTCTTTTATTTCTGGCCCCAGGTGTGGTTAAATCTCTTGGCACAAAGTCTCGTCTTGCGGGACATGAAATTATCTCTCTGAAAAAGTCTGGTCTCGTCCCAGGCTAAAAAGACTTGTCTCGTCCCAGGATTTTTGATAATAGAGAGATATGACTGTCTGTCTTTAACGAAACAGACAAAAATTAAAATGGTCTGGCTGTTAAAACAGTTAACTTCAAATTAATCTGAATGGGACGCAATGCATTCATTTTCTCACTTGTTTATATAAGTTTATAGTATCATTACTATCATATGTGCAGAGCCACTAAAACTTCTTGCTTGCATAAGCTAATCAATATAAAACACAACACCATACTCCAGTGCTATGATTAATGAGCATAACAACCTTACCTTAACATTCAGTAAGAGTTAGGGCAAGTTGTTTCCTTTGCATTATATGTTAAATTATTAAAGAGGGGACAGGAACTATGGGAATGCATTTGCTTTGAGGGTGAAGGGGGATTATTTTAATGCTTGAAGGCAGTGTCAGATTTACATTTCAGAATACCTTGCAATGACTTTTAAATGGAAGATATGTCACATAAAAGGACTGCAGTTGAAAAAAAATCTTGTAACACCTCAGACACTGGAGCTGTGATCTTAAGTAAATTGCATTGCATGACTTTTTAGTGTACACACTGATTCCATGGCAGTGAGAGCAGTGTGGAAGCAGTTCATGGTTAGGGTCATTTTGGCAGTCAATTGACATAAAGAATGTCAGGGTAAAAAAAAAAACAAATAAACACCACACACAAATCAGTTTCCGTGTGTCCATTTTAAAAATTCACAATTTAATTTGTTTCAAAATTGGATGCTGTAATGTCCTACCTCTATACCTGATTATTGTGATATGAGATTATAGAAATTCAGAATATACTGTACATTTTTTTACTTTATATTATCTTTTTTAAGGTTAAGAATATTTTAAATATAAAGTAAAAAATATTGTTTTAAATACGAAAGAAGAAACCATATAATTAAAAATATCATGCTTGCTGGCAAGTTGTACACTAGGTTTTAATCTATTTTAAACCATTTAGTTGAATTCCTTGAGTTCCAGGCCTTTCCTCTAAGTCACTTGGCGTCATAATTAAATACAACTATATGTTTGCAATTTAATGTTACTACTGTGGTTTTTATACTTGGTTAGGAATAGTCTCCTATATATATATAAAATATCGATATAGTTTATTGATGTTTAAAAATGTTAATTGGTTGTACCTGAAACAGAGAAGAAAATTAACAAAAAAATAAATAAAACACATTAATAAAGGGTTGTGAGGATTTGATTTCTCTGCACACTTGGCCCTCCTTATGCCTTTAGTTGTAGGATTAGGTATTGGTTCTCCATTACCTGAAATTGGAAAAAAGAGTTTCAGAAAATGTGTTTATAATTATGGGAGAAATGTACACAGATCTAATTACATTTTATATTGCTTTCTTTTAATTTGCATTTCTCAAAAATAATTCAACAAATTCAGAAATACCCTTGTACCGTACGTGTAACTTATGTGGCACTGTGTGTGTGTGTGCGTGCGTGTATGTATATGTATGTTGTCATAGACGGCCAGGGACGTTGCCCAGCCGGGACGCCGGAAGAAGCAGGGGACCGGAAATGGGACAATATTTCCCCTGGAGCGCAGGTGGGCTGCCTCCCTGGAATGCATGGGGGTCACAGAGCCGTAAAGCTCAACCCTCTGCGAAGACGGAGTCACCACCATGGGGCGCCCAGACATGGTTGGAACCTTGGAGAGCGGCACTTCCGCCACACCAGGAAGTGCTGCCGGACAAAATTCCAAGGACACCAGGAGTGCTTCCGAGTGCCCTCCTGACACTTCCGCCAAACCAGGAAGTGAGGTCAGACGGAGCACCTGGAGCCCATCCGGGTTATTATAAAGGGGGCCGCCTCCCTCCAGAAGCTGAGCCAGAGTTGGGAAGAAGGAGACAAAGCTTGTGAGGAGGGGAGAGGAGGTCATTGTGAAGAGGAAAACAGAAAGAAAGAAAGAAAGAAAGAAAGAAAGAAAGAAAGAAAGAAAGAAAGAAAGAAAGAAAGAAAGAAAGAAAGAAAGAAAGAAAGAAAGAAAGAAAGAAAGAGTTGTTGGGATAAGGCATTGTGGTGCTGTAAATAAAAGGAGTGTGCTTTTGGACATTCTGGTGTCTGTCTGTCTGTGCCCGGGGTCATGCTTTTCACAAAGTATGTATGTATATGTATGTATATATATACAGTATATGTATATGTGTATGTATAGGTATAAATATTAATATATACTAGCTGACACCCGCCGTAGCATACAGCGGTGTAAGAATAAGAACGGAAAACGGTGAGAAAGGAATTCAGAAATCAAGAAGAAATAAATACTTCTTGAAAGTTGCAGTGTGCATGTAGAATTTCCGGCCAAGTAGAATTGCATGTGAAAGTGATAAATAAATCAGGCTTTCCGAATTTACATACTATGGCCATGGCATCCTGATAGTTTTGTTGCATGAATCTTGGACTGCCTGGAAATGTGGATGGTAATATGATCATTTTGCCTACACGTATGTTGTTATTTTCAGCGTTTGCTTGCAGTGCATCTGATAGTCCTTTGTATTGTTCCATGCGCAGATTTTGTTGATGTAATCTGAGATAGTTGAGTCGCGTGCCCTCTGTTTTAACGTACGCATCTACGATGTACTGTTGGAATAGTTTGCCACTGGAGTGCAAAATACTAAATGTATTCCTCATTGCTAATCTGTACGCGTAATTTTGGCATTGAGTAAGCCTTATTCGCTTGGCGGTTATTTTATCGGGTACATGTTGTAAATCTTTGTGCCAGCCAATGTCTCCGTAAGGGAATAAAAGTGGATAAACCATAGGATCGCAATTCATATTGAGCGTGGAAATCTGTTTACAGGAGTTGCCTATGGGATATATGCAAATGTCCCTTTCGGCAGGCGTTTCGCCATTATCTCTGACGAAATCGCTGCAACATCAGTGTGACATGTTGGGGAATTGTATCGTTGTAAATCCTGCCTAGGGTTTTCCTTGAAAACCATTCGTACAGATGCTGTTGGATTGGACTGAGCGATTTCATGCATGTGTTTGTATGATTTAGCAAAGGGGTTGATGGTTCTGAGCATGGAATCTAGCTGGAGAAGTAAATTTTCGCTGTATGCAGAGTTTGCTTTATTTTGTATACATACTTTAGTAGCTGCGTTGATGTGTCAAAAACATACAACTGTCCATATCCTGGAGAGTTAGAAGCGTATAGTGGAGAGATTTGGTGATAAATTTGCCCGTGTATTTTAAAACAGTATGGTCCGTGGCCAGGAGGTTGAGTTATCTGGAAGCAAACACTAGAGAAGAGTTGTATTCTCGAATGTGTTCATGATCATTTTTAGCTTCTGATGTTTGCTGTGTAAGAAGCTGTTGTAAAGACACAAAGCTACTTTACCGTTGTGGCAGCACCTCGAGTACTTGTTGGATGTATTACGCTTAGCAGGCCAGTACAGTGCATGACATGGAAGAGGATGAATAGGAATCGAGACATGCCGTGTCGGCTGCGTGTGGGCAGGACCTGTTTTGAAGTGGAAACAGGACGAACCAGAAGAGAAATACATATAAGAGATTAATTCATGGAGTGGCCACGTAGTGTCATTGCATTGAAATCACATTAATATTCATGTTTGAACTAATATGTGTGTAAATTGCAAGCTGATAGAGCTAGTTGTTAGTTAGTATTTGGGAATGTAATAGATATCTGCGTGTACACTAAAAAATGGATGATCAAAATTTAGAACAACATACGTGTGTTAATATTAAATTTTGTGTGAAAACTGGCAAATCTGCTACTGAAACGTTACAACTGTTGAAACTGGCATATGGTGAAGATGCTATGAAAAAATCGAGTGTGTCAGAGTGGCATAAGAGGTTCAAAGATGAGTGAGAAGATGTGACGGATGACCCCAGAAGCGGACAACCAAAAACAATGATGGACGTTAATACGTATTGAAAATGAGTTCCAGGCCTGCTTCCAGAAATGGGAACAGCGTTTAAGTCAGTGTATAGATGCATAAGGAGGGTACTTTAAACGCAAAAGTAGCCACTAGTGTACAGTTCCACATGTATATTTTTTTTTAAAGGTGCATTCCGGGAATTAAATTGTAACACCTCATATATATGTGTGTGTGTGTATATACTATATTATACTGTATATATGTCCTCTTTATAATAGTAATTTAATTATTAATAAATACATTTTCTAGCTCTCACCAGATACCCCATTGGGAGAAGCTCCTGAAATTCTGGGGGAACAGGTATCGGAGGATGAGTACAAAAGAAGACTTTGGTAAGCAAGTGTGACTAAAAGGCCTTTTGTGTATATATCTGCTATTAAATTTGCGGTTTCACAATAGCTTTTATTGTTTTTGTCCAGTTCTCCTTTACCTCTTGATATTTAGTGCTGCCTTGATAGTTGTTGATTAATAATTTCTAAAATTTATTGGCAATTTTAACTATTGTTAGGTATTTTTTAGAACATATGGAAATGTTTTGGCAAGAACTGACCATTCGTGGAAACAGGGAACCCCAGATTCTATTAATCTAATCTGTAGTAACATTTCCATATCACTTAACATGTTTATAGTTTCTTGAGTTATGCAAAGCGCAGTTTAACTCTCCCAAGTCTTTTCTAATAGCTAATTCCCAAAATCCTGATGTTAGCTTAGTAGCTTTTTCTTGGAATTTATCTGGTGTTATCATTTTTTGTATTACTGAAATAAAACAACACCTTATCCCAGATGTTGCCTAACAAATGCATTATAAAGATTAAACATAATAATTTTTGTCTTATATTATTCATATTAGTTTATACAGATGTATCTCCTCTTAGTTTTGCTGTACTTACTGTAAATCTAATGTCATGATGTGTCCTATATAACAATAAAGTGAATTAAATATAAACTGCAGCTGAATCTTTTATCATTGCTACATGCAGGAGAGCATTGAAGTCAAATGGAATTTGGAATTAAAGTAATTAGTATTAAAGTATATTTAGCATATTGTCACAATGGTTAATTTCTCAATGAACAACACAGTTTAAAATACAAATCTAAATAATGTTAAAACTTTATTCATTTTAACAGTTATTATATCCAGGATTTGATACGCTCAGAAGAAGAATTTGTAAATGACTTAACCTTCCTGTTGTCTCATCACAAGAACCATATGGATTCTGATCCTGACATCTCCAGCCAGAAAGAGGCAATCTTTAGGAACATTGATGATATCTCAAACTTCCACAATAGGTTAGTAACAAAATTCCTGAATCAGTCCATTTTTAAATTATCACCTTTCTGAACATTCACAAACTAAGTGTGATTAAGAACACTGTTACAAAACTAGGTCGAAAATAAAACAAATAATATACAGTACCTGGACAAAGAGGAAACTACATCTTAATTAATTAATTAATTAATTAATTAGTTAATTAATTAATTAATAATGTATACATTTATTTATGCATTATTTATTTATATATTTATTTACATTAAATCAAAAGAAAAGAATAAAGTCTAACCATGTGAGAAAGATGAGAACATCTTTAGTTTGGTTAAAGAAATTAAGGAAATAGTAGTTTTTCTTTAATCTCACAGTGTGTTTAAAATAACACAAGTAATATTTCAAGGTACGGTATTATGATTTTGTATAATTTAGCTAATCTTATACATCATACACAATAGTTTCATGTAGAAACCAACATCCCATCACTGTCCAATTTGGGAAAGTAATGAACATATTACTCTTCTATATGTATTTAATCTTTACATTCTCAAATTCTATTGAATAAACTTCATTTTAAGCATTACTTCTCAAATTCAAAATTGATTTTATTTTATTCTTTGTTATTTACTTATACGCTAAATTTAAACCTATCTACATATTTAACCAAATTTTAGCCACAGTTTTGTTTAAACTATTTATATAAAGTGAAATTAGCAGCCATGTCAAGTAATTCAATATACAGTATTTTTAGTCAATAATTGTGTTGCCAAAAATATCATACAATGAAACATTTATGACTGCAATTTTATTTTTATTTTTGTTTCTACATAGCACATTCCTCTCTGGGCTTAGCCAATGTGATACTGATGATGATATTGCAATGTGTTTTATCAAAAACGCACAAGGCTTTGAAAAATATATAAAGTATCTAGTGGGAAAGTCACAGGCTGACTCACTTCTGTCCAGCAGAGCTACTCAGGAGTTCTTCAAGGTAAAATTCAAGCCAAAGATATTATTGAAGGCATTATAGTTGGGACAATTATATAGTGTGGTGCTGAATAAGGTTTCACATTATTTTAATGACTCGCGGTTGTAACATTTAGTTATTACAGTGTTTGGAAAATATATTATCAGCATAGAACTAATGATATGGAATAATTAAACAAAATTGAACTAAACTAAATTGGAATACAGTTTTACTATGCAAAAAAGTGTGAATTTATTAATCATTCTTAAAATCAATAGTTCAATGCATCAAAATTAATGTACCAACAGCAATAGTGTATAGACGATTTTTTTCATTCTACCATTTATAACACTGCACAACAAAAAGTCTCTAAGAAATAGACATTTATATGTTTACTGACAATAACGTATTTAGTCATGTTTATGTTTCGCATAAGCTATTAAATTCAACAGAATTAAAAATGTTTTGCTTCTGATTTTCTTTTGTATTCAATGTCTGGTGCATCATGTTGCAGTGTCCAACAGTAGTCACCAAGCATTGATGGATTCCAGTTGTCCTGGTATCATGTCTCCATCGTATCAATGTCACGGTGAAACCTTTCACCGTGTTCGTTACTGACAGCACTGAGATTTGCGGGGAAGAAGTTCAAGTGTGAGTGGAGGAAATGAATCTTTAGTGACATGTTGCACTTCATTGTCTTGTATGCTTTGAGAAGTTTGTCTACCAGCTGAATGTAGTTTGGGGCTGGCTCTGTAATTGCCCAGAAAATTGTCAACAACATCTTTGAAGGCTTTCCAGGCAATTTTTTCTGGCCCAAGTAACAGATCTTCAAACCGCTTGTCACTCATAACATGTCTGATCTGGGGGCCAACAAAAATGCCCTCTTTGATCTTGGCATCAGTTATTCTTGGGAACATTTGTCTCAAATAACGAAAACCTTTGCTTTCCTTGTTCAGCGCTTTCACGAAATTCTTCATGAGTCCCAGTTTTATGTGAAGAGGAGGCAAAAAGAACTTTGTCGGGTCAACAAGTGATTCATGTGCCACATTCTTCTGTCCTGAAACTAACTTTTTACGGAGTGGCCAGTTCTGTCAAGAATAGTGCGACTCTTTTGCACGGCTATCCCATTTGCAGAAGAAACAACAGTACTTTGTATAGTTGAGCTGCAATCCTAGTAACAGAGCAACAACTTTAAGATCTCCACAAATATTCCAGTTGTACCTGCTATACTGGATGTGCTTCAGCAACAGTTCCATATTCTCATACATTTCTTTCATCTGTGCTGCATAGCCAACAGGATAAACGTTGCCATTGTGTAGCAGAACAGTTTTCAGGCCTAACATTGATGAATCAATGAAGAGACACCGCTCTTCCGAGTTGTGATCACAATCCAAGGCCGAGAACAATCCTTCAATGTCACAACAAAAACAGAGACTGTTGACTTGTGCAAAAAATTTGGTTATATTATGATGTCGGCCTCGAAACACAGAAATTTTTGTACCTGGTGACAGCAAACACCATTCCTGCAGTCGCGAACCCAGCAGCTCGGCTTTTGCTTTTGACAGACCCAAATCTCTGACCAAATCGTTCAATTCGGACTGTGTTATCAGATGTGGATCGCCTCATGAGCACGGTTCAAAATCCGGGTCAATGTCAATGTCAGTACCCTGCATTGCAGTTTCTTCATCTGGTTCGTCTAAGGTCCAATCCTCTGGTGGTTTCAGAATTGGAAGACTGTCGTCATGTGGCACAGGTCTCATTGCTGAAGGCAAATTAGAATATTCAATTGACTTCTTGTTTTTGGCAGAGAAATCAGACACATTAGTAAAACAGAAGTAACAATCCGTCACATGGTCTTTCTGTTCTCGCCATATCATCGGAACGGCAAACGGCATCGTCTTTCGAGTGCCTCTGAGCCAGGCTCTCAGACTGACAGTACATGTTGCACAGCAAATGTGAGGTGCCTATTCCTTGTCTTGATCACCAATTTTGCAGCCAAAATACAGATGATAAGCTTTCTTCACAAGAGTAGTCATCCAACGTCTCTGAGGTGCAAGTGTATATTCACCACAGATATAGCAGAATGTATCGCGGCTGTTATGAAATTGACAAGACATATCGCCCGACACCAAAACGTCTATAGCATCAAGCTTGCTTACTGTTATATTGCTACAGATACTATACTTTACAATTCTGATACTATACATACACACTGACTATCTATATTAACCAAATGAGCAGGATCGGTGTATGCAAGCCATATTTATAGCATACTGAGACAGCGTCAAGCTCGTTCAGACCTGCCCAGGCATGCCCAGGATGTCAACTTCCACAGAACACTTCCAACTTGGCCTGATTCCATGCCTGGACATGCCCAGGCTGCACAAGCTGTTGTTGATAAGTCACTTACGGGAGTGAAAATGTTTGGATACAAATATAAGAAAAAATCATGACAAAACTGAAGATTTCTCTGAAGATAGTGGTTAAATTTTGATGTGATATTAGTGAACAGCAAACAAAAATCTTTAAGAAACACTCAACAGTGTTCAAGAAGCAAAAACGTTGTTGCGCAGTGTAATTATAATAAGTTTTCAAGTATATATTGTATTATAAGTATTATAATAATATTGAGTATGCCTCCCTTTTATTAATAGAAATTTTGCATTGTTGTTTTGACAGAAATATACAGAATCTGAACTAGCTGATATGGATCCTTCACAAATTCACCCAATTCAGTATTACTTGGAGAGACCCCTCAGCAGGATTCAGAAGTATAAGACAGTGCTGAAAGTATGAAACTTTATTTTAATATTCCTTATTTTTCCATATTCCATAAACCTAGTTTATTTGTTTTTATCCATGCATTTTCAATCCATTCTTCATCACAGGGTCTACTCCCATACAGGACCAGTTTGGAATTGCCAATTATGTGTTTGGGGGTGAGAGAGGAAAACTAGATTACCAGTAAAACCTACACAGACATGAACAGATTCTACAGAGACAATAACTAGGTGTGCAGTGCTGCCATGTTATTCAACAACAATATTTCTCTTCTTATTTTTTTTTATTCATACAGGAGCTAATCTGTAATAAGGCACGAAATGAGCAGAACTGCACCTTGTTGGAAGAAGCCTATGGGATTGTGTCTTCACTGCCACGACGATCAGAGAATACTCTGCATGTGTCTTTGATTGAAAATTACCCAGCAACTCTGGAGGCACTTGGAGAGCCCATCCGACAGGTGAATATAAAAAGAAGAATATACTTTAAAAAAAAAATTGTTCATTAATCACCCATGAATCCAACAATTTGTCATTATCAAGCTTGCTTAATCCAATTCAGGGTGCAGGGGTTTATCATGTCAGTACTGAGCACAATTGTGGGTACTAGAGGGCACATCTGCTGCCCAGACCCAGACACAGACAGACACAAGTTCAGCACACAAGCTTTTATTTTTTCTTCTTTTTCCACATGGGAAACTCCTTCCCCATTTCCCACTTGTACAGCACAGTTCAAGCACACAGCACAACACTACACAAACAGTTTTCTTCTATCTCTTCCTCTCTCTTTCCCTCTCTTTGCCTCCACTCCTCCTCCAGCAAGTGCTCGAACCAAGGGCTCAGCAATTTTCCAGGCACTCCCTGGTGATGGCCATGGGCCCCAGCAGGGTTGAACTTCCATGCTCCAAACCTGTGGCACTGCTGCAAGCCATGGGGGGCTGCCTTCTAGCATTCCGGGGGAGGTAATTCCCTAGGTATGCTCACTCCCCAGGTCCTTCCAGTATAGAAGCGTCTAAGCCAACCACCACAAACCTAGACAAGTCACACATACTGAGGATATTTTATTTATGGAACACTACTGCCACACTCAAAGAGATTTTAAATATTGTTTAATAGTATTCTTGTGCATAAACAGGTTGGCAGTATTAAATGTTGCCTTTAAACTTTCAAATTGAAGGCATTGGTAGTAACCACTTTGTACATCGAAGACATTACATGCATAAATTGTACTGCAAACATTATCAAAACTGTCTCGAAATCCTCCTTTTTGTATCGGGTACTTTGTATAGTAGCTGTCTTGGGACAGTTTGTTGTGTTCTTTTAAGTTTGACAACATATTACAGAGTGTAAGTGATTCATTATTTAAAGTGGAGCTTGTGCGCAATGAATGCATTTCTCTTTATCTTGTCATTAAGGTTTTGAAATTTTGGATGGTGTACTTACTAACCCAGAAAAATATAGAAAAAAATGATGTATCTTTCTTTAAATGAATTTTAAGTGACTTTGTAAGTGTTCAATTTGTTATCTGGTATATAGTGAAGTTATAAAAAGAGATCACTTTTGTTTTTTAGAACAGAAATTCGTCTCATTTTTTTCCTAGGGAAAAATTTGCTGTCTAAATTGTGTGTGGTAGTAATAGCACAGGCAAGAAGAGGGGTATGGTTAGTATTAGCTTGCTTGTCCGAATAAATATTTGAACAATCTATCCAGACAGAGAAGAGATTAAAACTCAGTATGCTATTTTGGCTCAAGGATAGCAAAGTACAGCCTATTTTAGAATTTGGATTTTAAGAAGAGGGTACGTTTATAATATAGGTGTTTTCTGGTAGTTAAGGACCTTTCAAGGTTAACAGGTTATCCCAAAAATAGGGTGTAGTTGTTTACTATCTACTGGGGTTAAGTCTGCATGACAGAAGTTGAACATCTGTTTGGCTGGAACAAAGTTTAGCCAAACTTGTGTCAATGACCATCAGTGAAGGTTAGAAGAAGCTGTGAGGTTGGTTTTGTGAAAACTGCTCCATGTTGGCTGCTGTCTATTAAGGCATTTGCAAAAATAGTAGGACCCGCCAAATACATTCAAGGATTTATTTTTAATTTGCATTTTTATTGACCTTTTCTATTTGCGTAATATAAATAACCTTCATTTGTGTATATATGTATGTATATATATATATATATATATATATATATATATGGTTGAAATAGTTTACTGTCAAATAATGCAAAGAGTACGCGACACGTGTTTCGCCCTAATTCTGGGCTCATCAGGCGTACATACTCACTGCACCCCGCTCTCGGGGAATTGAACCTTGGACGTCAACGCCAGAGGCGAAGCCTCTAACGCTGCGCCACGGCGTGTGGTTCATTCATTTGACAGCATGTAGATCGGGGTAATTACATTCATTGCATTCATAGTTTGTGTCACAATCTGATTGTATGGGTGGTTACCTACCAGGTAACACTTGTGGTTGGTCAGCAAGTCAGCTAACATCCACCACGGTGCCCTCATTTCAGTTGCGAGAAGCAGATCATAGAATGGTTGAAATAGTTTACTGTCAAATAATGCAAAGAGTACGCGACACGTGTTTCGCCCTAATTCTGGGCTCATCAGGCGTACACACTCACTGCACCCCCCTCTCGGGGAATTGAACCTCGGACGTCAGCGGCGAAGCCTCTAACGTTGCGCCACGGCGTGTGGTTCATTCATTTGACAGCATGTAGATCGGGGTAATTACATTCATTGCATTCGTAGTCTGTGTCACAATCTGATTGTCAAGCGACGTACGGAAAATACCCTCCAGGCCTTTTATCTGCTTAATTGTTAATGACACAACGACGGACTTGCCCACACCTGCCCATGAAATAGCCTTTGAGTCAATTGTCCAATTACTTTTGAGCCCCTGAAATGAAGGGATTGTGTTTAAAAAATGCTTTAGTTGCCTCACATTTTTATGCAATCATTTTGTTCACCCCACTGAATTAAAGCTGAAAGTCTGCACTTCAACTGCATCTCAGTTGTTTCATTTAAAATTCATTGTGGTAATGTACAGAACCAAAATTACAAAAAAGTTGTCTCTGTCCAAATATTTATGGACCTAACTGTAATATATATATATATATATATATATATATATATATATATATATATATATATATATATATATATATATATATATATATATACATGCATGTATATATATATATATATATATATATATATATATATATATATATATATATATATATATATATACCTAAAAATGCTTTTTTGAAGTTTAACACATTAGGGACAATTTAGGATCGCCAATGAACCTAACCTGCATGTCTTTGGACTGTGGGAGGAAACCGGAGGAAACCCACACAGACATGGGGAGAACATGCATACTCCACGCAGGGAGGTCCTGGGAAGCAAACCCAGGTCTCCTTACTGCGAGGCAGCAATGCCACTTCTTGTATCTACCTCACTATATATTCATTTGATCTTGCCAAAAAACCCAATGAAGACCGACTGCAATCCAAAAATGCAAGTACAGAAAATTGCACAATGTTATGCAAAGCATTAACAGAATGGAAGTAGAATGGAAGTTTCTGTATATAAAGGCATGGTGTGAAAACAAGCAGTTAAAAATTTATAATGTTTTCTACCAATTATGTAAGTGTTTACTTATTATCCTGTTGTTGTTTATTTCCTTAACAGGGACCATTTACGGTATGGGAAGGAGCCCCAGGCACTAGAGCTTCTGCAAGGGGTCATCATCGTCATGTTTTTCTCTTTGCAAATTACATCTTGATCTGCAAGCCAAAGAGAGAAACAAACACTGAGACTCAGGCATACATCTTCAAGAATATGATGAAGGTGAATGCTTGTTTAATGCATGATAATACATTCTAATATTTTTCTTTACTATAGCATCTTTTTGATTTGTTAAAATGTAACTCCAACTGATAGGATTTCTCACATTTAGATTGCAGTCTTGCTGCCTTAGGCGTGGTCTTGAAGTCTTAGATTTTACTTATAAATAACTTGCTGTATTGGTTTATTATTTCAGTGCAAATTGCATATCAGTCATGTTTTATTGTATTATCAGATTATCTATAACATGCACCTAACAAGAAAGCTACCAACTAACCTGTTAGGTTCTTTTCTTAATATGGGATAGGAAGAAATGTCAAAATCAGCTATGTATCTGTTACTTTTAACCTCTTTCCTGTCTCACTATATTCAGTCCTAGCGACCTCTTTCAGCAGGCTACTTCATTGACTAGGACTATCTTAAATTTCAGTCCTATATCCCAACATATTTTATAATCAATACAGGAGTTCCCAAAAACATTCTTTTGAACACTTCAAGGACCACAGCTACAGAAGGAATGACAGTCCAGAACTTGGCTTTGTAATAGCAATTCAGACAGAGACACTGAGTTTAAGCTTTTACTTAAAATTATATTTATCTGTCTTTATATTGTATAGTGGCAAATATAAAAAATACAAATAATTATACAACATGAATGGCTTCATGCATTCTTCAATCAGGCCCAGATGACAATTCCCAAATGGTACAGTTCCTTAGTCACACATTAATTAATTTTTAATTGAAAAACAGCTAGAAAGAATTTTGCAAGAAAAAGAGCTCCATTTTCAAGTGTCCAACAATTAAACAGCAGCAGATAACATGTTCCATTTAAGTGTCTATATTTTCAACTGAGTTAAGCTCTTTACAGAGATGTCAGTAGTACTAGGGTGTTGTACCGTGTGAGCCATTATGAATGTAGAGAAAAGTCAAGCAAAATGACACCTTTTATTGGCTAACTAAAAAGATTACAATATGCAAGCTTTCGAGGCAACTCAGGCCCCTTCTTCATCTTGCATATTGTAATCTTTTTAGTTAGCCAATAAAAGGTGTCATTTTGCTTGGCTTTTCTCTACACACAGACATGTCAGAAAGGTAACTTAACTAAGCCCTCCATTTTCTGCAGTAAAGCACCAAATGAACTAAACTGAGGGAGCTCTTTTTCCAAAAAAAACCAAAAAAAAAACCTCTAAATAAAAAGTAGCCACTCTCCTCCCCTTTCTCATTCAAATAAACACACACATGTAACTTTCTTTCTGCTAGTAGAGGAGTTTCTCAAAACTGTGGAGATGGTGCGATTTCATTTTCACCAACTCAGAGTTAATTCCCATGGAAATCAAAAGCTACTTTAAGCTGCAAAGAGACTAGCTCTAAACAACATTCTAAGGACATGCATGATTTTCAACTATGTGAGATACTCTGAATCCTGTTCTGCCATTCTGCTTTCCCAGAATACCCTGCATTTTTGTTCAGTATGACAAGACTTTAAGGCTTCGGCGTATCACCTGAAATTTGTCTAAATCATCTCGCATACATGTTTTTAATATTCATCTTTTTGATTTGAAAAATACACCTATACTCCACTAGACTTCCAGTAAGGATTCAACAGTTTTTTTATTTAATTTTATTGATTTTATTAAAATCAAATAACATTCCATACAAATAACTCAAGTTTTATAAAAAAAAACAAAAAGGCTCAAAACAAATCAACCCCCACCCCTGAGAAAGAGAGCTAGGCCAGCAGAGTAAAACTTTAAGCTAGTAAAAATAAGTAAATAGATAAATTAATAAATGAATAAAGATAAATGGAGTAAAAGATGGGAGAGAACCTGCTTCCTCAATTTAAATGCTTATTCTAAAATGTTATTGATTAGATCCTGCCGGGTTCTGAATGTTTTGTACAGATCCTATAAGTGCGAATTTGATTTTTTCCAGTTTCAAATAGTATATAACATCAGTTACCCACTGACTTAGAATAGGAGAGTTAGGATTCTTCCAGTTGAGCAAGATAAGTCTACATGCCAGTAGTATAGTAAAGGCAATCACAGTTTGTTTGTCCTTCTCAACTTTAAGCCCATCTGGAAGTACCCCAAACACAGCTGTTAGTGGATTAGGAGGGATTGTGACACCAAGGCTGTCTGAAAGGCATTTAAAGATTTTGGTCCAAAATGATGTTAAAGTAAGGATACAACTGTTAAACTTTAAAAATACTTTTAGTGAATGTGAGAATACCAGAAATTAGTTTGTTTCCAGTATTCTGAGGACCTGCAAAAATGTGGTTGCTACCCAAATAACAAATGTGTTCAGTGAAAAAATTGTTGTCTTAGGTGTCACATATACCTCCATTTTTCTGCATTCATCTTACATTTCCATTACCAAAATAGTAGTTATTGAGGTAGTCTTTTCATAATTTGTTTTGGACCATACAGTTTAAGGAGCCAATGCTTCAATACCAAGTACAATGTTTCTGTTATTATTACTTAAAATCCCATAAATCACTATCACTACATGGCTGTCGATCTTGCCTTGCCTCTGAATATGTGAATTTATACTCAACCAGTCACATTAATAAAATGAAAACACATGATTAAAAAAGTTAAAAAGCCACCTTTTAAAAGCGTTTTTCCAGTGTGGTTGAGAGAATTAATCATCACTCCTGATACCTTCAGATGTAAACCACATAAAATACTAATTAAAGGTGCTTACTTGTAAATTACTGGATATGCAAATCAAATCACCATGGAGTAATTCCTCTGTATGATGTAATCGTAAGTGACTTAGAAATTATGTAGCGCCATTTGCTTTAGCTTCATCGTGGCTGACTTTTTCCTGCTATATGCTGCAGTTACTGTATTTTTCATCCTCATACACTTTAAAGCAATGGTTTATATGAATAAGAATATGTGAGGGCCCTCCTACACAGGCCATATTTACCACCTTGTAGCTAGTGCTAATACACTACCAATGTTTTTAAGTGTATTCCATAATTATTAGGCCATTTAAAAAACAGCCTATATGTTTTTTATCAAATAACATACAACTTTTTAGGGATAAATAATAACCTGGAATTACCAAAATACATAATTTGCATCTGCAGATATTTTTGATAACAAAAGCTGCTCACTAATCACTTAGCTTAAGTAATACCTTTTGCATTAAGTATAAAATGATGGCATTTCTAAAAATAAAAACAAAACAATGTTTAAAATGAAGAATTAGTCACTGCAGACATTTTTTCATAACAGGCACTACTACTTTATCCTCTCGATTTAGTACTGGAGCATTTCAATAAACAATGCCCATGTTTAATATGGTGTGGAAATACATATGTGATCTCCACATACAACAATCAATCCAGTAGAAAAGACACAAGCATTGTTTAGGACTGTGGCAGTAGTCAAATAAGCTAGTCCTGACACTGGTGCATCTTTAAATCAGGAGCAGTGTACATGAAATCAAAGTGCAATTTCCTTCATGAGACTGTCAAATCTTAGGCATCAACGTAAAACACTAAAATTCTTTATTCTTTTTCATTTTTCTTGCTGCGTAATTATGGGGAGACCATTCTTCCTCAATGTACATGTTAGTAGTTATAATGTGCTGTGCTTCATAGATAAATGCAACTACCATTAAACCCGGAATTGCATGGAATTTATGGGACATATGTTATGAAGACAACAGAAAGAGACATTTTTATGCCAGGTTTAAATGTAATCCATCTGGACTATATACAGATACAACCTATATGAAATGAACTAAAAGGGGTCTTCAAGAAAACTAACATTCATTATTGACTTTATGTAACATGCGTTGAATAATGATGAAATGGTCCACTTTAAAATGATCCAATGACTGCATTTGGCCCTTGGGACTTAAGTTTGATAGCCCTGCTGTAGGTTTGACATTTATTTTTTAATTATATGCTGCAATTTTATAATTAGTTTACAACACCCTAGTACTACAGACATAATTAGTTTCAGTCATCTTGTGGCTTTCTTGGATGTTTGTTTCTAGCTGATACACTCAACTTTAAAAGACTTCTACACAGCTGTTGTACTTGGGTTGTTCTGATTACAGAACAGTCATGTTATCAGAGAGATAAAGGGTCTTTTACATTCCTGTTGCCATGGGGGATGCACTAACTAGTATGTTTGAATGTGCCAGTCTGAAGCCCGGTAAATGGGGTGGGTCACATCAGGAAGGACTTCCGGGGTAAAATTTTACCATATCAAATATGCGGTGTGACAGATTGGGGGTGCTGTCGTCCCCTTGAACCCTCAGACCACTCGTGAGACACCAGGTAAAAGTCCAATTATTATTTATTATAATAATAAAGTGCACAAAGCACCCTCCACTCCACAATACTCCAATAATAATTCAATAAATCACTACAATTAATCACAATACACTAATCCTCCACTCCCAGCAGCTCAGTCACCCTTCCTCCCAACTCGACTCAATCTGCTGGGGTTTCCCACAGTCCTTTTATAGTCCCTGACCCGGAAATGCTTCAGTCCTTCACTTCCAGGTCAGATGAAATCTTCTTCTTCTCTTCAACCCGGAAGTACTTCATTTCCTCTGTCTCCGTGACTGGGAAGTACTTCCGGGTTATACTGAAAACATAAGTACCTGAGCCTCCCTGCAGTGTCCCCTGGTGGCTCCAAAAGTATCAGCAGGGCTGTGAATTAAAACTCCAAGGTCCATGATGCCCTGCTGGAATTCGGGGCACCTCCATGTTGCAGGGAGGGCTCCATCTGGTGGCGTGGGGGTATTGGCCGGGATAAACTGCCGGCCCTATACCACAGCAGACAACAATACACATTTCCATACAGAATCAGTCAAGGCCTGTGTTAACAGCAGCTGCCACCAGTACTGTTAAACAACAGGGTTCTGGGGGAAATTGGGCTACTGTTGGCTGAAAGAGAAGAGGAAAGGAGGAAGGTTAGGAGAGTGGAAGGGACAGTAGGAACTTAGAATATTGGCAGTATAACTGGTAAATGAAGAGGATTTGCTGATATGATGCAGAGAAAGAAGGTTGATATATTGTGAGTGCAAGAGACCAGATGGAAAATGTAATTATTTTACCATGGTATGAATAGGAGGAGAAATGGGGTAAGGGGTTATCCTGAAGGAACAGTATGTCAAGAGCATTGGAGGTGAAAAGAGTGATCATTATATGAAGCTGGAAATTGAAGTTTGATGATGAATGTTATTAGTGCATATCCCACAAGCTGGGAGTGCAATGGATGAGTAGGAATATTTCTGGAGTGAGTTGGATGAAACGGTGGAGAGTGTACCCAAGGAAGAGAGAGTGGTGATTGGAATGGATTTCGGTGGACATGTTGATGAAAGGAACAGAGGAGATGAGGAGGTGATGGATAGGTATGGTGTCAAGGAGAGGAATGAAGAAGGTCAGATGACAGTGTATTTTGCAAAAATGATGTACATGGCTGGGGTAAATATGTATTTTAAGAAGAGGGAATAACACAGGGTGACATACAAGAGTGGAGGAAAATACACACAGGTGGATTATATCCTGTACAAGAGAATCCGTCTGAAGGGGACTAGAGAGAGCAAACTGGTGGCAGGGGAAAATATAGTTAGGCCACATAGGATGGTGGTCTCTAGTATGCTGGTGGAGATCAAGAAGAGGAGGAGAGTAAGGGCAGATCCCAAGATCAAATGGTGGAAGTTAAAAAAGGAACACTGTATGGTGGAGTTCAGGGAGGAGGTCAGACAGGCACTAGGTGGCAGTGAAGAGTTACCAGGTAGCTGGGCAACTACAGCAGAGATGGTAAGGGAGACAGCTAGAAGGGTGCTTGGTGTGACATCTGGTCAGAGGAAGAAGTACAAAGAAACATGGTGGTGGAATGAGGAAGTCCAGGAGAGTATACAGAAGAAGAGTTTAGAAAGATGAAAAAAGTAGACAGTGGTACAAAGAGATAAGTCGTAAGATGAAGAGAGAGGTGGTGAAGGCTAAAGATAAGGTGTATGATGTGTTGTATGAGAAGTTGGACACTAAGTAGGGGAAACAGGACCTGTACTGATTGGTTAGACAGAGGGCCTGAGCTGGGAAAGATGAGCAGTAGGTTAGAGTGATAAAGGATAATGAGAGAAACATACTCACAAGCGAGGAGAATGTGTTGAGCAGATAGAGTGAGTACTTTAAAACGTTGATGAATGAATAGACCAAGAGAAAGAGAAGATTGGATGATGTAGAGAAAATGAACCACAAAGTACAACGGATTAGCAATAAGGAAGTAGGAATAACTATGAAGAATATGAAGAATGGGAAGGCTATTGGTCCAGATGATATACCTGTGGAAGCATGGAATTGTTTAAAAGAGATAGCAGTGGAGTTTTTAACCAGATTGTTTAATGAAACCTTGGAAAGTGAGAGGATGCCTGAGGAGTGGAGAAGTGTACTCGTACTGATTTTTAAGAATAAGGGTGTACAGAGTTGTAGTTACTACAGAGATATAAAATTGATCAGTCACAGCATGAAGTTATAGGAAAGTAGTGGAAGTTAGGTTAAGAAGAGAAGTGATGATTAGCGAACAGTAGTATGGTTTCATGCTGGGAAAGAGCACTAAAGATGTGATGTTTGCTCTAAGGGTGTCGATGGAGAAGTACAGAGCAGGCCAGAAGGAGTTGCATTGTGTCTTTGTGGATCTAGAAAAAGCATATGACAAGGAGCCTGGAGGAAGTTGGGAGTGGCAAAGAAGTATGTAAGAGTGGTACAGGATATGTACAAAGGAACTGAGACAGTGGTGAGGTCTGTGGTAGGAATGATGGATGCATTCAAGGTGGAAGTGGGATTACATCAGGGATTGGCTCTGTGCCCTTTCTTTTTTGCAGTGGTGATGGACAAGTTGAGAGAGGAGCCCAGTGAACTCTGATGTTTGTGGATGGCATTGTGTTCTGTATTGAGAGTATGGCGCAGGTTAAGTAGAGGTGGAGATTCGCTCTAGAGCAGTGTTTCCCAACCTTGGTCTTGGGGGCACACTGTGGCTGCAGGTTTTTGTTCTAACCAGCTTCTGTTTTTAATTGGACTCCTGGGCTAATTTAAATGATGTTCCCAAGTTTTGTGTTTTGGGAACAATATAGAAAATAGAAAACTAAGTTTGGTGTAAAAAATATATTTATATACCAAGCAGTTATATGGGAATAATATTTTTTTTTCTTTTTAACAATATTTATATCTTGATTTTCATTCTACTTTTCTAGGTGTTCTAATTGTTTAATTAAGCCATTATTTACTAATTAGTGGGTCTGATGCTAAAGTAGTTGCAGCCTTTGATTTTTTATTGTTGTTGCAGCATGTCTGCTCTGCTTATTTTTAATTGTCATTAATAAGATAGAACAAAGGGGAAAAACTGCACAGAGAAAGGGAAAAATATAATGAAATCAACAAAAGAGAGTTAAGGTTTTAAATTTATAGCAAAAGCAAAAATATTTCTAAATTTCTTATAAATATAAAAATAATGCTGCTGTGCTTCTCTGAATGTAGAATAAAAGAAAAATAATACCAGGTAATTAAATGAAATCAGTTTTATCAGGTGTTGTCACTGATTAGGAATCTGGTTGGAACAGAAACCTGCAGCCACAGTGTGCCCCCAGGACCGAGGTTGGGAAACACTGCTCTAGAGAGGAGATCAATAGTACAGTAGTACAATGTAATTGGGAGTGAGGTGAAGAAGAGAGTGCAGGCAGGGCTGAGTGGGTGGAGGAGAGCATCAGGAGTGATTTATGACACACAGGTACTAACAAGAGTGAAAGGAAAGGTCTACGCGACGGTAGTGAGACCAGCTATGTTTTATGAGTTGGAGATGGTGCCACTGACAAAAAGACAGGAGACAGAGCTGTAGGTGACAGAGTTAAAGATGTTAAGATTTGCTTTGAGTGTGATGAGGATGGACAGGATTAGGAACGAGTACATTAGAGGGTCAGCTCAGGTTGGACAGTTTGGAGACAAAGCCAGAGAGGTGAGATTGGGTTGGTTTGGATATGTGCAGAGCAGTGATGCTGGGTATATTGGGAGAAGGATGCTAGTGATGCATCTGCCATACAAGAAGAAAAGATGAAGCCCTAAGAGGAGAGAGAGGGCATGCAGATGGTAGGTGTAACAGAGCAAGAGGATGGGAAGATACGGAAACAAATGATCCGCTGTTGCTACCACTAACGGGATCAGCCTAAAGAAGAAGAAAAGGAGGAAGAAGAAAAAACATTCCTGTTACGTGTGTAAACAGCTCACACACCCTTACACGTTTTTTTTTATTGCTTTTCTCACATAAAGAAAAGCCAGGAAGTGCAGTATACATGTACGCAGCTTGCATTTTATTTTAATCATAAAACCAGACAGATTATATCCTGACCTCCTGATTATGCCAAATGAACATAAATTGACCAGTTTTGATCAAGGTTATTATAGTTAACGAAAACTAAAATCAAAACTGAAACTATTATTAAAAAAACATTTTCATAAACTGAAATAAAATTAACAAAGCTGAAATGAAAAACTAAAACTAAACAAAACTATTAAAGTATCTGGAAAGACTAACTGAAATAAAATAATAATTTACTAAAAAATTTGTTTTCGTTTTTGAATGTTCTTTCCGTTAGTTTTTAACCCTTATAACTTCATCCATCCATCCATCCATCCTCTTCCGCTTATCCGAGATCGGGTCGCGGGGGCAGCAGCTTGAGCAGAGATACCCAGACTTCCCTCTCCCCGGCCACTTCTTCTAACTCTTCTGGGAGAATCCCAAGGCGTTCCCAGGCCAACCGAGAGACATAGTCCCTCCAGCATGTCCTGGGTCTTCCCCGGGGCCTCCTCCCGGTTAGACGTACCCGGAACACCTCACCAGGGATGTGTCCAGGAGGCATCCTGATCAGATGCCCGAACCACCTCATCTGACTCATCTCGATACGAAGGAGCAGCGGCTCTACTCTGAGCCCCTCCTGGATGACTGAGCTTCTCACTCTATCTTTAAGGGAAAGTCCAGACACCCTGCGGAGGAAACTCATTTCAGCCGCTTGTATTCGCGATCTCGTTCTTTCGGTCACTACCCATAGCTCATGACCATAGGTGAGGGTAGGAGCGTAGATCGACTGGTAAATTGAGAGCTTCGCCTTGCGGCTCAGCTCCTTTTTCACCACGACAGACCGATGCAGAGCCCGCATTACTGCGGATGCCGCACCGATCCGCCTGTCGATCTCACGTTCCATTCTTCCCTCACTCGTGAACAAGACCCCGAGATACTTGAACTCCTCCACTTGGGGCAGGATCTCGCTACCAACCCTGAGAGGGCACTCCACCCTTTTCCGGCTGAGGACTATGGTCTCGGATTTGGAGGTGCTGATTCCCATCCCAGCTGCTTCACACTCGGCTGCAAACCGATCCAGAGAGAGCTGAAGATCACAGCCTGATGAAGCAAACAGGACAACATCATCTGCAAAAAGTAGTGACCCAATCCTGAGTCCACCAAACCGGACCCCCTCAACACCCTGGCTGTGCCTAGAAATTCTGTTCATAAAAGTTATGAACAGAATCGGTGACAAAGGGCAGCCCTGGCGGAGTCCAACTCTCACTGGAAACGGGTTCGACTTACTGCCGGCAATGCGGACCAAGCTCTGGCACCGATCGTACAGGGACCGAACAGCCCTTATCAGGGGGTCCAGTACCCCATACTCTCGAAGTACCCCCCCACATGATTCCCCGAGGGACACGGTTGAATGCCTTTTCCAAGTCCACAAAACACATGTAGACTGGTTGGGCAAACTCCCATGCACCCTCCAGGACCCTGCTAAGGGTGTAGAGCTGGTCCATTGTTCCGCAACCAGGACGAAAACCACACTGTTCCTCCTGAATCCGAGGTTCGACTATCCGACGGACCCTCCACTCCAGGACCCCCGAATAGACTTTTCCAGGGAAACTGAGGAGTGTGATCCCTCTGTAGTTGGAACACACCCTCCGGTCCCCTTTCTTAAAGAGGGAGACCACCACCCCAGTCTGCCAATCCAGAGGCACTGTCCCTGATGTCCATGCGATGTTGCAGAGGCGTGTCAACCAAGACAGTCCTACAACATCCAGAGCCTTGAGGAACTCCGGGCGTATCTCATCCACACCCGGGGCCCTGCCACCAAGGAGTTTTTTGACCACCTCGGTGACCTCAGTCCCAGAGATGGGGGAGCCCACCTCAGAGTCCCCAGGCTCGGCTTCCTCATTGGAAGGCATGTTAGTGGGATTGAGGAGGTCTTCGAAGTACTCCCTCCACCGACCCACAACGTCCCAAGTCGAGGTCAGCAGCGCACCATCACCACCATATACAGTGTTGACACTGCACTGCTTCCCCCTCTTGAGACGCCGGACGGTGGACCAGAATCTCCTCGAAGCCGTCCGAAAGTCGTTTTCCATGGCCTCCCCAAACTCCTCCCACACCCGAGTTTTTGCCTCAGCATCCACCAAAGCCGCATTCCGCTTGGCCTGCCGGTACCTATCAGCTGCCTCCAGAGTCCCACAGGACAAAAGGGTCCTGTAGGACTCCTTCTTCAGATTGACGGCATCCCTCACCACCGGTGTCCACCAACGGGTTCGGGGATTGCCGCCACGACAGGCACCGACCACCTTACGGCCACAGCTCTGGTCAGCCGCCTTAACAATAGAGGCACGGAACATGGCCCATTCGGACTCAATGTCCCCCACCTCCCTCGGGATGTGGTCGAAGTTCTGCCGGAGGTGGGAGTTGAAGGTACTTCTGACAAGGGGCTCTGCCAGACGTTCCCAGCAGACCCTCACAACACGTTTGGGCCTACCAGGCCTGACCGGCATCCTCCCCCACCATCGAAGCCAATTCACCACCAGGTGGTGATCAGTTGACAGCTCCGCCCCTCTCTTCACCCGAGTATCCAAGACACGACCACAAAGTCGATCATCGAACTGAGGCCTAGGGTGTCCTGGTGCCAAGTGCACATATGAACGCCCCTATGCTTGAACATGGTGTTCGTTATGGACAATCTGTGACGAGCACAGAAGTCCAATAGCAAAACACCGCTTGGGTTCAGATCGGGGGGGCCATTCCTCCCAATCACGCCCTTCCAGGTCTCACTGTCATTGCCCACGTGAGCATTGAAGTCTCCCAGCAGAACGAGGGAGTCCCCAGAAGGTATGCCCTCTAGCACCCCCTCCAGGGACTCCAAAAAGGGTGGGTACTCCAAACTGCTGTTTGGTGCATACGCACAAACAACAGTTAGGACCCGTCCGCCTACCCGAAGGCGGAGGGAGGCTACCCACTCATCTACCGGGGTAAACCCCAATGAACAGGCTCCAAGTCGGGGGGCAATAAGTATACCCACACCCGCTTGGCGCCTCTCACCGGGGGCAATTCCAGAGTGGTAGAGAGTCCAGCCCCTCTCAAGGAGATTGGTTCCAGAGTCCAAGCTGTGCGTCGAGGTGAGTCCGACTATATCTAGCCGGAACCTCTCAACCTCGCGCACTAGCTCAGGCTCCTTCCCCTTCAGAGAGGTGACATTCCACGTCCCAAGAGCCAGCTTCTGTAGCCGAGGATCAGACCGCCAAGGTCCCCGCCTTCCGCCCACCACCCAACTCACACTGCACCCGACCTTCTTGGCCCCTCCCATAGGTGGTGAGCCCATGGGAAGGGGGACCCATATTGCCTCTTCGGGCTGTGCCCAGCAAAGCCCCATGGGTGCAGGCCCGGCCACCAGGCCCTCACCATCGAGCCCCACCTCCAGGCCTGGCTCCAGAGGGGGGCCCCAGTGACCCCCGTCCGGGCAAGGGAAAATGCCGTCCAAAGTTTTCATTCATCATAGAAGGTTTGAACCGCTCTTTATCTCATCCCTCACCTAGGACCAGTTTGCCTTGGGTGGCCCTAGCAGGGGCATAAAGCCCCGGACAACAGAGCTCCTAGGATCATTGGGACACGCAAACTCCTCCACCACGATAAGGTGGCGGTTAAAGGAGGGGACACTTATAACTTTTAACTCTAAAACTGAAATCCATTAACTGGAAGTGGTACCTGAACATATACTTGATTTTTTTTTAATCATGCAGCTGCAGAGTCCGGTTTATTCAACTTTTTTTTATAATAATTGTTGAATATATTATTAATTTGATTTGTTGTTGATGGTTCTTTAATATACATAATATAATCATTGTCTTGCGGTTTACTCCACAAATATCCATCCCCATATCTGAGTACACGAGAAAGTCGAGAGGAGACCACTCCTGATTTTTGAAAACCAAACGGCACTGATGGAGAGACTGACAGTCAACATACAAGATCAGCATATTGTTGCTGACCAATCACTTTTGCTTTAAAAATGTTGTTTAACAATGAAGCAATCCAAACCTAAAAAATTCCTTAAAATTCCTGAGTTGGCAATGTCTCCACTGAACTGCAGGTAAGTAGGTGAAGAGAGTCTGCCAAGTGATGAAAAGCTAAACATATTAATGTGTTTTTGTATTTATTCTGTTTATTAATTTCTTTTTTAGTTCATATTCACAGCTCAAAATACCTGACATTGTGAAAATAATTCAGTAGCAGAATTATGTTTTAAAATATCTGTCCCCATTTTTTCAATGTTTCTCTCTCAAAACAGATAGTTGAAATATCATATTCTTTGTGTTCTTAAAATCAGCCATGTGATACATATTGCACACCAGGGATTTTTTCTGCTTTGCATCCAAACCTACTTGGGTAGGCTCCAGATTCCTGCAATCCTGCTCTGGATAAACAGGTTTAGATAATGTATATATTGTTCTTAATCTCTGATGCTGTCTCTGTCATTTTGTGCCCATCCATACTCTTATTACCTCTCTTGCTCTGCTCATTATGGGTTTACTCTTCTTATGCATGGACTTTTCAAGTCTCACTGCCCCTAACCTGCACAATACATGCTTGTTTTTCTTTGTTTCCCTCAATACAGCTAGGTGGGGTCTGCACACTGATTCAAGCCTAAGAGCCCTGTTCTTCCTTAGCCTCCATGATTTTTATGGTCACACCTGTCAGAACACAGTAGAATCTGTATTCTGATTCTTGATATCTTTTCAGGCCTGCAGGTGCAAAATTCTGTCTATAAATTGTTTGTGCCTAAGATAGAATCAGAGATCAATATGGCTGGTAGAAAATAACAAAGCCCAGTATTTGAGATCTTTGAATGCAATATTGAAGCCATTCATTATAAGAACATTGTCATTGGAACAGGATATGTTGTGTGCTGTAGGCATTTAGAGTAAAAATCCTCACAAAAAATGTGCCAAGAGGCAGCATAGATTTGTTCAGCACAAATGACAGAAAATATTTTCTAAATTATAACATTGTGTAAAATTGTTCATAAATTGTTCATATTTATTAGACAAAAACAAAACCAGGTAGTAAACCATGTAGTGTAGTAAACTTCCACTAACATTAAACTCATATCCAAACCCGTTAAGTGTACAGTTCTGTCTCATTGTGACACAAAAACTAAACTCCATAGTAGCTCTTTAACCATACTATAATTACTAAAACTGAAACTAATATATATATAAATCAAATAGAAATGTCTTTGTAAAATAAAAACTAAATTAAAACTAAAAATAAATGATGAAGGAAAACTAAAACTGAACTGAATTTCCAAGTAAGGTCATAAAAAATACAGAAATAAAAACTAATATCCATCCATTTTCCAACCCGCTGAATCTGAACACAGGGTCACGGGGGTCTGCTGGAGCCAATCCCAGCCAACACAGGGCACAAGGCAGGAACCAATCCTGGGCAGGGTGCCAACCCACCGCAGGACACACACAAACACACCCCCACACCAAGCACACACTAGGGCCAATTTAGAATCGCCAGTCCACCTAACCTGCATGTCTTTGGACTGTGGGAGGAAACCCACGCAGACACGGGGAGAACATGCAAACTCCACGCAGGGAGGACCCGGGAAGCGAACCCGGGTCCCCAGGTCTCCCAACTGCGAGGCAGCAGCGCTACCCACTGCGCCACCGTGCCGCCCAAAAACTAATATAAAAAGGCAAAATTATAATAACCTTGGTTTTGATACACTACTGAAATCTATTGGTCCTAAGTGCACACAATGTACCCCTCTGAAACAAGAGGAGGAGGACTGTCTTTCCCCTTTATCCTCTCTTGTTCTCCCTTCCCCATTCCCATTACACAACCTCTATTCCAGTAAACCTTTGAGTGTAACTCCTTACAGTAAATTTCTACTGTAAATACCATATCCAAGACTTCTAACAAAGCCAAACAAATTGTGATACAGCTGCAATACTGCACCCTGAGAGTCCAGGTGATTTTTTTACAGCACAATCAACCTTGGAATCACATGTTGTAGTGTGATACGAAGTATATTAAGGTTGCTCTGCAGCATGCCATCCTTTCTCATTTACAGGCTCCTTGTGAATCGCTTGAAAGCCTTATGCTGAAAAATATAGAGAAAGCATTCTTTTAAAAATCATTTTTAATTGTTCTACTTTTCTGGCCTGTACATCTGAAAACATGAGCCGTATGTTGCTGTCCAAGTTTTATTTATTTATATATTGTAAAATATAACACAGGAACAAGATGAAGAGTTTGGGGCATCATGAAGGTGAAACCCGCATAATTGTTGAAAAAAATAAAAGTTTGCAAATCACGAGAAAGTCTTTTCAGACTTGAATCAACTGATCGGCCATCTCAGAACTGCAGTGGAGCCCCTTAAGAAAAAGCAAGACTGGAAGCTGGAACCTTGACCCAGAAGTGGCTTCAATGATGCTACCAGTCGTCTGATCTGTAAGGGAGACCCACGACTCAGTATGGATTGCCGTTAAATGAGCCATTAAGTTATCTCCCAAGCGTACATGTATGACATGGCCCACTAAACACTGTCAGGTGGCAGGTGCATTGTGCAATCCAAATGGGAGGGCACAATAATGCCAGTGTCCACTAGGGGTACTGAAAACAATCTTTTCCTTTTCAGACTCCATTAAAGGAATTTGCCTGTAACCTTTTGTTATGTTAAGTGTAGTCAAGAGCCATGCTTTCTTGAGTCTCTCAAGTTCGTCTACTTGCGACATCGGGTATGTATCAAATCATCAAATCGTGAGGTTTGATTAAGACAATGGAAGTTGTTGCAAAAGCACCAACTGCCATCCTTCTTTGGTGCCGAGATAATGGGGCTAGGCCAGGGACTAAAACTTTCCTCAATTACACCAAGGATTACCACTCACTTGATCTCATGTGCCACTTTTTAGAGCATTACAACAATTTAGACGAGAATAGGCTATTCAGTCCAACAAAGCTCACCAGTCCTATCCACTTAATTTTTCTAAAATAACACCAAGTCTTGTTTTGAAAGTGACTAAAGTCCTACTGTCTACCACACTGCTTGGTATCTTATTCCATGTCTATGGTTCTGTGTGTAAAGAAAAATGTTCTAATGTTTGTGAAATTTACGCTAACAAGCTTCCAACTGTGTCCATATATTGTTGATAAACTTATTTTAAAATAATAGTCTTGATCCACTGTTCTAATTCTCATTATAATTTTAAACACTAATCTTGTTTCCTCTTAATCTTCTTTTAAACCTTCCTCATAATTCATCCCATGCAGCTATGGAATCAGCCTAGTTGCTCTTTTCTGGACTCTTTCCAGTGCTGCTATGTCATTTTTGTAGCCTGAAGACCACAACTATACACATTACTCCAGATGAGGCCTCACCAGTGCATTTCACAGATTCACTTACAGGCTCCTTGTGAATCTCCTTAGTCCTTAGACTTGTACTCTACACATTGTGCTATATAACCTAACAATCTGTTAGCCATCTTAATGGCTTCTGTTCACTATCTGTCAAGTCCACTGCAACTCCTAAAAACTTCTCATAAGGTGTCCTTTCGATTTTCAGACCTCCCATTGTGTTTTCAAACCAAATATTTTTACTTCCTACATGTAATACTTTACATTTACCTACATTAAATTTCACCTGCCACGTATCTGCCCAAGCCTGTATGCTGTGTAAGTCTCTCTGCAATTATTCAACAGATTCTAAATTATCTGTCAATCCACCTAACTTGGTATCATCTGCAAACTTAACCAGCATGTTACTTCTATTCCTATCCAAATCATTTATACTGTATGTATTAAAAATGGCAGCAGCCATACCAAACCTCTGTGGAATACCACTCTTATTTTCAGCCAGTTCTGATAAGGTTCCTCATACCATCACCGTCTGCTTCCTGCATTTGAGCCAATTTTGCACCCATCCATAAACAACACCCTGAACTCCCACTTTTAGTTCGATCCCCAACTTCTGATGTGGCACCTTATTAAATGCTTTCTGAAAGTCAAGATAAATAATATCATATGCTCCACTTTGATCATATCCTTGTGTTGCTTCCTCACAGAAATCTGGCATGTTGGTAAAACATAACCTCCCTCTTCTGAACCCATGCTGATTGTTCAGTAAAACTCTTTTTCTTGCCACATGCTGCTCAATCCTTCCCTTAAATATTCCTTCCATTAATTTACCTGTGATGCATCTTAAGCTTACTGGCCTATTGTTGCTTGGATCTGCCCAGTCACCCTTTTAATGTAACAGGATAGTATTTGCCATTTTCCAGTACTTTGGAATTTCCCCAGTGTGCAGTGACTTCTTGAAAATATGTGTCAAGGGCTTATATGTACTTACTAATCTCCTTCAGAACTCAAGAATAAATATTACCAGGTCCTAGTGATTTGTTTGATGTAATCCTATTTAATCTAATCAGCACTTCTACACCTTCCATATAACTCAGTACCTCCTTAGTAGTACCTTTTACTGCTGAGGGGTTAACTACTTCCTCACATCTAAAAAACTCATAAAAAAATGTGAGTTTAGAACATCTTCTATTCCACTGGATGTATTTTTTTAATTCTCCTTTATCATTCCTGATGCACTTCATCTCCTCTTTGACTGTTCTTTCACAACGAAAGTACAGAAAGAATCTCTTTTGGCCATCTTTCACCTTATCTGCTATATTCCATTCTAACTACCTTTTAACCTCCCCAATATCTTTCTCAATAGTTTACCCTCATGTTTTGATACACAGTACAATTCACATTGCATTTATTAATCTTATAAACCTTGTAGAGGTGTTTTATTTCCTTTGCTTTATTAGCCACTGTGGAATTTTTTTTAATTTGCTACTGATTCCAAATTTAAGTATGTACCTGTCCTGCATTATATGTAAAACATTTTTAAACCTGTTCCAAAGCTCCTTGACTGTCTCTACATTTAAAAGCAGATCCCAGTCTATCCTCCTTAGACTTTGCCACATCTGCTCAAAATTTGCCCTGCCAAAGTTAAGCTCAAACGTCTTAGTCTTTGCATCCATACTCTTCCAAAACACTGAGAACTGTATTATATTATGATCACTTGACCCTAGTGGTTTACACCCCTCTACACTTACAATTCTATCCTGATTATTACAAAATACTCCATCTAGAAAGGCTTCCTCCTGCGCTGGAGCCTTAAAATACTGTGTTAAAAAACAGTTACTGATTACATCTAAAAACCCCTGCTCTTGTGCTCTGGTATTTGTAAGGTTATCCAAGTTAATCTATCCATCCATCCATTATCCAACCCGTTATATCCTAACTACAGGGTCACGGGGGTCTTCTGGAGCCAATCCCAGCCAAGACAGGGCACAAGGCAGGAAACAAACCCTAGGCAGGGCGCAGAGCCCACCGCAGGGCACACACACACACCCACACACCAAGCACACACTAGGGACAATTTAGGATTGCCAATGCACCTAAACTGCATGTCTTTGGACTGTGGGAAGAAACTGGAGTACCCGAAGGAAACCCACACAGACACGGGGAGAACATGCAAACTCCATGCAGGGAGGACCGGGAAGTGCCTCTGTGCCACTCTATCCAAGTTAATATGACTATAATATCCCCCTGTAAAATCACCTTTTCATTATTATTATAAAGATGTGCGTTGAAATTACTGTCTGTATTAGGCAGTCTATATCATAATCCTAAAATAAGCCTCTTTTACTAATGCTTTCCAGATGAAGCCAGATGACCTAACTAAGATGGGGATCATTGTCCAATTGAAGAAGCCTTGAATTTAAATTATGTTAAATGTAAACAGCAACCCCACCTCCCTTTCTATTCTGTCTGTCCTCCCTAAAAAATATGAATCCCTCTATGTTATACTCATCCACATCTTTTTATTTATCCAAGTTTCTGGTTATTGCAATAATTATCATACAATTACATATTACTCCAACACACTTGTTTTATTTTTGATACTTTTAGAATTAAGGGAAGCTATTTTTAATGGGTCTTTCCATGTTAAATCAACAGATTTTACAGAAATTCCATGCACTTTGGTTTCAAAAAATTCTGAAAAAATGCCAGGTATACCCATGTTATTCAGGAGACACCCTATAAAATTATTTTGATGTAAGATCATTACTTTCCAAGATAGTCAGTTTTGTGAGGGGCAAGGGGTGTCAAATTTGACATGGCTTTATTTTTTCATCAGTTTCACAAGACCATATCTCAAGAACTAAATCACCCATCAGGCTCAAGGTACTGGTACCTTTATATGTATAGCACATAACAAAATTAAAACATTTAGGACAGATGACACTCCTTGGTAAAAGCAGACCTTTAAAAATGGAAACTTTTTTTACATGTTTGGCTTTGCCATGTTTAGGCTTTCAAGTATGAAAGTAAGAAATATGCTCTTCAGAAAGCATTCTTCTAACTGATATAGCCATCTGAATTTTTTTTCATTGTGAGGGATGGCTGGCAACTCAACCCGGACGGGATGCCCAATGGATGGAAGGATGGGGGAAGGCAGCTTTTCCAAGATACTGCCTCCCCCAAAATGCTAGATGGCAGCTCCCCTGGAGTGTAGCGGTGCTCCGGATTCCCACAGACCATCCTGGGATTTGGAGTCCAGTTCCTCAGCCCTGTTGGGTTCATGGGGAGCACCCTGGGGTAGGACTTGGGGAGTCATGCTTCCCTTGCAGCCTGGCAGTACTGGGAAGTCATGATGACGGAAGCACAGAAGTACTTCCAGGCTGAAGTCGAAGAAAAAGTAAAATTCTCCATCTGACCCTGAAGTGCTAATGAGTTACATGGACGGAAGGAGAGAAGCACTTTCGGGTCAAGGACTATATAAAGGACTGGTGCAGACCCAGCAGATGAGCTGGAGTCGGGAGGAGTGTGACAGAGCTTGCTGGGAGGTGGAGGAGAGAGTTATTGTGTTTATTGTCATTATTATAGTATTCTAGCCTGTTTATTGTGGCTGGGGTGCTTTGGAGGCACTACAAAGAAAAAGGAAGAATTAAAAAGATATTCTTATTGCTTTTACCCTGTGTCTACATCTGTCTGTTGGGTTTAACGGGGTAACAGCGCCCCCAAGTGTTTCACACCATGTTTAGATAACTACACAGGGCTTTTGAAAAGGTTATAAACAAACAAGAAACTGCATATGGATTTGACCAGTAGACCTCTCAAATGTGAAAAAATCATTTTGGGTCTGCTTTTCAGACCAGCTTAATGTGCTGTGGCAATGTCCAGACATTTTTAAAATTATTTTTCCTTTTTATTACATGGTCCCTTCTTTCTCGTAAAACAAGTCTTACTTTTTTATGTGAATCTTTCATTTTTTATTTTCCATTCTAAATATTGGTTAAATTTACCATTTGTTAGTAATGATATCCATCAAATTCTTCATCACTAACTTGGGTATAGGATTAATGGAAAAAAAAAATCACCAAAGAAACATTAAGCACAACACATGAACAACAGCTGCTTGATTAATCATTAAACTCAACACTACTTATAATGAAATGTTAACATCTTGGTATTGCAGCAGCAGGGATGTGACCCATTTCATTTCTGTTTCAATTGAACTTTGTGTATGTAGGGTATCTTTGTCTTTGAGATCAAGATGATACTGCCTCCCACTGAGTGTTGTAGGTGCACTAAACAGTACATAAACACACTGTAATGGCACTTAACAAATATCATCTATAGATGGCCAATGGAAAGACTGTGCAGGATAGTTTGGATTCAAAACTCTAATATCCCACTGTAAATTTGCTTCTTCTTATAATATTAGTAAAAATACTGACCACTGATGCAGCAATGCCCTATTTAAAATAATTTCTTATGTTCTGAAATGTTCTTTTTTGCCAGTTAGACTTTCATACTATTACATTACCTACCCCTTTTTTTTCATTTTAGCTCACAAATATTGATGTGAATGATTTTGTGGAGGGTGATGACCGTGCCTTTGAGATATGGCATGAGCGAGAAGACTCTGTTCGTAAATACACGTTACAAGCAAGGACGGTCATTATCAAGAACTCCTGGGTGAGGGACCTCACTGACCTACAACAGCGCTATAGTCTTCCAGCTTGGAGTAAGTCATCTTTCTGTGTTTACATGTGATAACAGTGATTTTCACAATGTGTTTTGGATTAAAAAATATAGTTATTTTTCAAAGCAATGTTCAAACAAGTAATATACCAAAATAGACTACTGAGCTTCAGGGTAATCATCCATTATATTGTCATCATGGGAATCTTTGGTCCTGAGATTCTGATTTTTCAAAACCTCTATATTTCACAATATTTGTATCAATTGACAAAATTAAAAAGCAGATTTTAATTTACACATAGGACAAAACAATCCATTAATTCTGCCTTTACAATAATAGGAAATATCAACCTGGTTGCTCCACTTCATCGTTATTTAATCTTTACTGCATATTTTTTTAAATTAAAAAAAAACACATTTTTAATTTTGTATTACACACTGGATGGCAGCTACTCTTGTAATATCTCTATATTAAGAAGGTGATGTAATGAAAAGTATTATGCAAAGGTTTGATTATTGTACAATTGGTAAACTCATGTGAGAGATTAAAAAAGGGAAAATAAATAAAAAATTCAATTGTACATCAGAAAATATAAAGTAAGCACACCCTTTCCACTGCCCAGCTCTCACATCTTTCTCTCTCCAAACCATTTCCACTATTCCCTATGAGTGGAGCATTTATCCCCACTCACCTTTTCACTCTTCACTTAGTGGGCTGTTGACTAAGGAATGGCTTTGAACTCCTCATGTAGAGGGAGGGAGAAGGGGTGTCATTGGTATGATGGTGGAGGGCCACTGCTGGGGTAATGCCATAAACATCTTCCAGGGTCAGGGACACTCTCTCATGGTTCTGGGACTTTCACCCCTGAATGCCCACTTGAAGCACAAGATACCCCTACACCTTTAAACTCCATCTCCCATTTAAAGGGTCAGCCACTCTAGTCAGGCCTCCAGTCACCTGTCTACTATAATATTCAGCAGGGATTTATTTTTTGGATCATATTGCTGTTAATTTATTGATTAGTAAAGGAGACTAATACATACTATTGACACTCCGGCTGCCATTCTTTTAATTCTTTGCCCTCCCTCACTTGCATGTCCAACAAAAAATGTTTTATTTATAGTCAAAAAGCAAACCTTTGGTAGTACATCTATTTGAGAACAACTTTATAAAGACAATAAGAATTTAAATTAATGTTCCATAATATTAACAGATTTTCAAACAAAAACAGAATTTCTGTTTTCTCTGAATTTAGAAAAACATAGATGGTGACTCTTTTGTCTCAAAAATGATTTATTAAAACTAGAAATCACCATATTTTTAGGTGCACTTGAATACAATACACAACGCACCTATTGGCGATAGCCATTTCTGTGTGTATGTCTGTATGTCAATTTGTCTGTCCGCATAAAACAACTCGTTCCCCAATGGCTGTAGACCAATTTTATTGAAGTCTGGCACAGTTATTCTTCAAGTAAATTTGTCAAGACAATTCAATTTTTGTTGAGATATCTTGAACAGATTGAGCTATATGCAGTTTGAAAATTTCAAAATCTCCCTTTGAAAAGCATTGTCGAATTTGTTGTTAAACTTAAAATAGAGAAACGTTCTTTGCAACCTCAGTTATGAATTGGTTCACTATTTTAGTTTTACCTTTAGAGCATTTACACCAAGTTGTATATTATATATACAGTATTTTCCTCTTTTTCACTTCTGAAAGATGCTACTGATGGCAAACAGGTCCTCAATACGTGTTAATGAAAAACAAGCAGACTGCATGCACAGGTTAGGAAGTCACTTTTACTGCTGACTGCTTGTGAATGTGTCCGCCAGACTGCAATCCTCTTATCAGCAAGTCCAGCAAGGCACACACAGAACCAGCTGCATGCATGTTCCTCCTCCTGATGCTGTAATTAGTAAAAAGTATGCTAATTGACCTTACTAAACATAAAAATATAAAATGCAAGCAAGGAAAACAAAGACTGTCTACATAAGAAAGAAGTACCCTATGATGTGTAAGGCATTGTGAGCAGAACAAATAAACACTTAGTGTGTGTGTGTGGGTGTGGGTGTGGGTGTGGGTGCGTGTGTGAGTGGTCCTTGTGATCAAATAGAGTCTTGTCCTGGTTTGTTTTTAACCTTTGTCTCAGCCCTGGTGAGTTACCATATGGCCCCCATGACCCTGAAATAGACTGATGATAGTGGAGAACCTACCTACTGAACTCAGTCCATTGAAGGTTACAGTATCTGTACAGCCATTGAACATACCTGAATATTATGCCATGTGCACATTTTCAAAGTTGTTTCAGTACTATAACCACTAAGGCTATACCAATGCAGAGTCCAAATCCTTTTGTTCTTACTAATGGCCCATCAGTGCTGCATCCTGATAATACATCTATCCTGCCCAGAAGCCAGATATAACTTAATATAGTTTGAGTGAGCATTATTACTTGGCACACAGCATTCATTGTTTGCATATACTGTATTTTCTCTTTAAATGTTAGCATATGTTTTCAATCAAAGAAATAAAAGAAAATTTCAGGGCTACACAGCCACTGGGCAGAAAACGGCTTTTGTGTTTATATAGTGATAAGCAAAACAAAACTTTTCAATTAAGGATACATGAAATTTTATATTAAGTCAAAATTATATTTTTTGGATATTTATGGAAGACAGAATCTTCTTCTCGAACACTCAAATGGACACTCCAGTTCCCAGTACAAAGGTGACATTGCGCCACAGATCCTCCTTGCAGCCAAAGAGCTTCTGCACCACAGGAGTATCTTCTGGCCATGTCTGGCACCTGAGTTGTTCCTGGAGTGGTCAGGATATTAATACATGTTCTGTTGTCTTGCTGCCAATCTGACATGGGCATTTGTATGACTGTCCAACACAGAACTTGGTATACAGTGCATCAGAACTTGGTATACTGTACATGTTGGTATACTTGTTGTGGGTTGTGCACAGCCTGAAGATAGTCACTTGATTAAGTCTGTTGAGCAGGTGCTAAACATCTTGTCTGTTGTATTGGGAATGCAGATGGAGTAACCTACTGTCTTGTTTTGCCTTGGTGATTGTCCTTGTTTCTTGGAAGTTTGTAGACCTGTCCACTTGTTCTTTTGTTGAAGCCTCCTCTACCAGAGTGTCACTGACTTTATTGCCAAGTACATTACAATAGGAGGGAATCCATCACAAAATGACTGTGTGGGCTCTGCATAGAGAGGTAATAATAGAGAACAGGTCATTCAGGTGTTTCTTTTTGGAATTCTATGTGGTATGCAGGACAAACTGAGCTTCTAAGAGGAAGATAATGTTGGTGGTGGTTTCTAGGCTGTGCTTCATGATGGTTACTGCTGTCTGGAGAACCACTGCATGCAGAATGATGAGCTGCGCATGATGCTGTCTACATCAGCAGTCCACTATCATTTTTGTAGTCTTTGAGTGGCTTGCACACCAAAAATTGGTGCACTGTTTCATTTTTGTTTTGTTACGTTTGCATTCTCTCACTGCCTCTGTATTTTAGCAGTGTTTGACTCCTTGACCATCTTTTATGTCCTTTTTACAGTGGACTAGCAGCTCCAGTCTCATTTTGTTTACAGTTTGTTATAGCACAGTTTTGTTTTTTGGGCAAGCAGCTTATTTTCCATGTAAAGTTTTGTGATAATATTGACAGCATGGACTTTTCTTACCATTCCTGCCTGTTAAAAGCTCACATCATCAAGTTCCTCTGTCTTTCCATGGCAATCTTTCTCCAAATAAGAAACAGTATCTAGTATATACTACTTACATCAACAGCTATCCAAAATTTGATTCTAGACTCTTCGGGTTTGTTTGATTTTCACTCAGTGGAAGGACATTAACATTTCATCAGAAACAACTGCTCATCAACAGGTATGTACACCTTTACCCATAATACATAATGCAGTTCTGAAAAAATCATTGAGTATGACTACTTTTGGGAGCAACCAAGATCCAAACTCCTGTTCTGATTCACAGCATTTATATTAGTGGAGGTAATGACCAGATGGTACAACTACTTGGGAACCCCTAATCTAAGCTATTTCATTAACTATGGCTGAGATGATGGATGCTTTTGATTAAAAACTCTCCCAGATGGTTCAGAAAAGAAACTTGCTCATACTTGGAAACTCAGTGCAGGCAAATTAAAATATCACAGAAGTTCAGCATCCTTGGCTTATAACTTAATACAGGGGTGTTAAACTCAAATTTATTGACGGCCAAAAATTATACTACTCTATATATACTGTACCCAATATGGGCTGGAATCAGTGTCAGATTTAGAGATCATGGTGTTCTATGCCCAGATGCATTTTAATGGACTGTGTAAATGTAATCTGGATAAATTATATGCAGATACGATTGATACATGAAACAGAGGTCTGAGCGGGACTGATTTTTTTAAACCCACACCTGGCCATTCCTGTGGTACTCCTTCCGGCACACGCCCGCTCCCACATACACTTGGCCACACTTGTCCCACTCCTCTCCTGCACCCTAATAGATTTGTCTTACTCCCTCCCACATCCTAATAGTTTTGTCCCAATCCTGCCTGCGGAAACACATTACTTCCATTAAGGAAAAAAGTCATGTATGGTTGATATGCCTGTTTAACATTATCTTGTACAAGGAGGTGGCTGAAGGTTTCCTCTCTTTGGCATAGTTGTCCTTTTCACTTTTTTGGATACAATGCTACTTTATCAGTATTTCATACAGAACTTCTGATAGGATAAATAATAATTTCTGAGCACAAGTTCACATGTCTTTTTCACAGAAGGGAACAAAAATGAGCAGTGTATGAGCAACATGTGTTGTTAAAGCTTTGTTAGTAGGCAACCACTTTCTATTCTATATTGTAATAAAGTATGATCTATGTTAATAATTGCTATTCATTCAACAAAAATGTGAAGCAGACACGTAAGGTAAATGCTACGTTGGACATACAGTATAAGTTTTGCTTAAATATACGCTTTTCTAATTGCTATATTACTGATAGCTTAACAAACACTCCCCACTTTCTCACAGTAGTTTTTGTTTTTCAATACAAGTACACTGTAACCAAGCAAAGCACTTTGAATATACTGGCATCTGCTCCTCCTCTGCTCACAAGCTCTTTGAGGAAAGAGGGTGTTACTAAAAGCTACCCAGTGAATTTCACTTCACTCTTTGATTTAGTGCAATTGCGTTAAATAGCAATTATTACAAATCTCTTCTTGTTCTTGTGCCTTTGCAATCCTCTTAAATAAAAGATATAAAAACAGAAGCTTTGGGCTGAGAAATGTTGCTCCTTTGTAGAGCATGTGGATAAAAATTGGTGCTGAACAGTTTGTTGACAGGTTTTTTCAGATGTTGTAATATGTGATCCTACATCAATCCTTGCATCATTGAAAGTTTTCAGAAAAGAGACCACAGTTGTATCTTTTTACTGATGCTGATGCACTGCATCCACTAAACAGTGTCATCTCCAGACACAAGAGCAGCTACAGCGACAGACTGCTGTTAATGTCCTGCTCCACTGACAGACTGAGGAGATCGTTCCTCCCACAAACTATGTGACTCTTCAATTCCACCCGGGGGGGTAAACGTTAACATCATACAAAGTTATTGTCTGTTTTTACCTGCATTATTATCAATCTTTAATTTAATATTGTTTTTTTTGGTATCAGTATGCTGCTGCTGGAGTATGTGAATTTCCCCTTGGGATTAATAAAGTATCTATCTATCTATCTATCTATCTATCTATCTATCTATCTATCTATCTATCTATCTATCTATCTATCTATCTATCTATCTATCTATCTATCTATCTATCTATCTATCTATCTATCTATCTATCTATCTATCTATCAAATTGCTGCAGCACTGAATTCAGTGCTATATTTTTGTCTCCACTGACGGTTTGAGTGAATTCATAAGCTTGCCTTGTTGTCCAGTACAGTATGTTTAAAATACTGAGAAAATCATGTTAAGAATGTGGCTACTACAGTTTAATTTGGTGTATCCACGCAAAGCAGCGATCGTGTTTGCTCCTCAGTCAGTAATAGTCAATTCTGAAAACTCTTTATTTTTTTCAAACAATAAAGTGCGAATATTTTCACCCCTTTAAATTGTGCTTGCTTCAAATGCTGTCACAAAAAGCACCCTTGACATAAGATTGTAGCACTCATTAATATAATGAATGGTAGCAGATATGAAAGAGGTTTTCTCAAACTTTTCGTTCCAAATATCAGTTGTCACAGCACACCCATAATTATTGATGGTCTTTAGCTTGTCATATATAATATTCTTTCTCAGTTTTTGGCTTTTTCTTGCACGTGCCACGATAATAGTTTTCGGATGCAGACTTTAAATTTTGGCTTCTCAAACAAAATCTGCACATTTATGCTGAGAGTTTGAGTCAGAGTCAGAGTCAGAGTTTGAGTTCTGCAATCTTGTACTCTGCCCTTTTAATGCTTTACCTACCGCTGTGGATGTAAGGCTATATCCTGGCTATGCAATCTTGAAAAGGCTGCAGAGGAGACAGTATAAACATACATCCTAAATGCGGAGGCAAATGAATTATATGAATTCTTGATTTATATATACGAGTATATACTATATATATATATATATATAAATGAATGTATGTTCTGCTCTAAATTTAATAAACAGAATTAAAAAATGTTGAAATGTTTCGCAAACGAAAAAGACAGTGTAATAGCTCCACAAGAATGTTTTTCCAGGTTAGGGAGGCACAGATAATAACTTTTAGGAGCTTGCTCCAGGTTAGGGTTCTGGGTACCAAGTCAGACGCCATCTTCTGGGAACCATCTGATTTTCATCGAGCACCAACTAGAAATGGCTGGACCAACTCTATGCATTGTGGCAAGGTTAATTATTATAAAAGGTGTCATTTTGCTTGACTTTTCACAAAGGTGTCATTTTGCTTGACTTTTCATTACATTCATAATGGCCAACACGGTACAACACCCTAGTACTACTGGGAAGACCAGGCAAGTTTCTGGCCTGCTCCATAGCTTCTTTTGGAGGCGTCGGATATTTTGCTTTTTGTGAAACTCCATTATCCCTCAAGAAAAAAAGAAAAATTGTTGCAAGTCAAGTGTAGTTTAGATGTCATTTCCAAAAAGATGTGATGACTTTACATAAGAAATAAGTCAATCATCTGCAGATATTTTTACATTTAAATAGGGAACTGAATCAAACTGATGCAGTTTTATTACAATTTTAATGAGGTATATTGAATTAAAACCAGTAGGCTAAAAAAACAATTTACAAACATTAAAAAGTGTTTAGGGACTTTGATCCAAAATGTCAATGTCAATGTCAGACCCTCTGGTTTTTCAAAGTTCTCTTCTTCCTCTTGTTCTGCTACAATCAAGTCTCTTGTGTTTATTGTGGCCTTGGTTTAAGTTACCAGATCGTGTTTTTACAGGAAGATTGTTTAAATGGCCTATACCTAGCTAATAACCCATTCCAGTATGCTGCTATAATAAAGGTGTCATATTTACTTCTGGACTTCTAATCACCTGAACCTGTTTTTGCTGGCCTAATTTTTCCGCCATTCCAATTAGGGTAGTGCAGTATATTTTTGATTCACCCATTCTATCGAACTTGCTGTTACTGTAGATTTTTTTTTACCTCCAGTTTTTTCAATAGATATCTTGTCTGCACCAGTCAGGCCTTCATAGGTCCTATCACATCCGAGTTCTTAGCTTGTGCAATTTACAAGCACTACAATTGATGCTCCTATTGGCCTGTCTGGGCCTTCTGGTCCTACTGTCTTTGCTGTTCTTGAGTTTACAGCTTTCCCTGAAGGGGGTGCTTCTGAGTTGCTACTTGTGTTCCCAGGATTGGGTGCAATCAGTTTGTCGCCATAGTGCTGCCAAGGGGTTATCGCTGCCACCCCATTGCTGCTTTAATCCCATTGCTACCCGAGTCCTTCCAGGAAGTGGCTTCTGCTTTTTTATTGTCGAGGAGTTCACAGACACTAGAGGTTAATATTAACACATTAAAAACTCATCTCTTAGCTTTGCTACTGTAACTTAGCCACCCTCTAGGAGAGGTGCTTTGTCTACTGTACAGTCACCCTCATCGGGAGGAGTGCTGTCAGCTACCCAGTTACCCTTGCAGGGAGACGTCTGCTTGCTTGCCCCAGTGATTAAAAATTTTCTCGACTCGTCTGCCTTGCTGGCTCAAAGTCTTCTCGCGTTGCCTGTCCCTCTGGGCCAGTCTTCTTGCCTTGTCAAGCCCCGCCAGGCCAAAGTCTTCTTGCCTTATCTGCCACGCCGAGACAAAATCTTTTTGTCTTGTCTGCACTGCTGGGCCAAAGTCTTCAGACTTGATCACCTTGACCTAATGATGAACTTTATTGTATGTATTTTTACTTAATGGGCAGTTTGTTTGAGAGAATTTTTAGGAATGTTAATTTTCAGGACTTTTTCACATCTTTGTTTTTTCTATTGATTTCAAATGTGATATTTTAATTATGTACAGTCTCTTTAAATGTAGGTATGATATTTGTAGGTGGAATACCCCTGCTGTCACTACTCCTGAGCCCTCTCTCAGAGTATTTAACCAGAAGGAAACAGCTCAAGAGTAGGGATCAATAATCATTTGTTGGAGTTTTTTGTCAGTATTACTTTTTATAATTGGATATGGTTTTATGGTTGGGTCTGCCTTCTTCTCCAAGGAGTCCTATCTTCGATTCAAAAAGGCACCCCTATGAGTGTTTAGGTTTCCTGTATATATATATATATATATATATATATATATGTGCTGACAATTCTGAAAGTAGCTATTTAACAAAAGTTTAGCAAAAACGCATTCATTTTGGATATTTTGAGCAAATGACTGGATTATAGACGTTACAGGATTATTTGACATGAGCTCACTGTGGAGTTTTTTTTTTTACTTCCTACTAATTCCAAATTTTTATATGTACCTTTCCTACATTATATGTAAACCTGTTCCACTACACCTCGACTGTCTTCACACTTAAAAGCTTATGCTACCAAAGTTAAACTTCACAATTTTAGTCTTTGCATCTGTGCTCCTCCAAAACTCTGGTTACTTGACCCTAGTGGTTCAGTCACCTCTACACCCTCAATTCTATCCTGATTATTACAAATCACCACATTTAGACAGGCTTCCCCCTACACTGGTGCTTTAACATACTGTAATAAAAAAATAGTCACTGATTACATCTAAAACTGTTGCGTTCCACTGTTTTCAGGAGTAGCCTAGTTAATATTCAGTATAATATCCCCCTGCAAACTTGCCTTTTTAATATTACTAAAAAGATGTGCATTGAAATTGCTGTCTGCATTAGGTTGTCTGTAACACATTCCTAAAATAAGGCCTGTTTCCCTCGAGCTTTCCAGACAAAATCAGATGCCCTCACAAAAACTGGACTCATCATACAATTGAAGAAGACTTGCATTTAAATTCAGTTTGACATAAACAGCAACCCCAACATCTTTTCTGTTCTGTCTATCCTTCCTAAAAATGTGGATTGTGGTAGAAATTTAACATCTTATTAAAGAAAGAAACATCCCCTAACAGGAAAAATCTGTTATCAGGCAGGAGAAAAGCTGTTCATTGTATCTTTTAATTACTCCTCGGCAAAATGCTTAGGAGGGAGCATTCTTCAAAAGCAGTCCATTACAGCATGGTAAGAATGGTCAGCGATAACAAAGAATAGAGGTTCACTTTATACTACTGAATTCACATACAGTGGCAATCAAATGATTTCTATAAAATAAAAGTTATGTTATATTATATTCTGGTTCTTCTTATGCAGTTAGGTCCATAAATATTTGGACAGAGACAACTTTTTTCTAATTTTGGTTCTGTACATTACCACAATGAATTTTAAATGAAACAACTCAGATACCCCTCCTTTAACCGTCACCTTATCGTGGTGGAGGGGTTTGCGTGTCCCAATGATCCTAGGAGCTCTGTTGTCCGGGGCTTTATGCCCCTGGTAGGGCCACCCAAGGCAAACTGGTCCTAGGTGAGGGATGAGACAAAGAGCGGTTAAACAAACCTCCTATGAAGAAAAACAATTTTGGATGGCGTTTTCCCTTGCCCGGACGCGGGTCACCGGGGCCCCACTCTGGAGCCAGGCCTGGAGGTGGGGCTCGATGGCGAGCGCCTGGTGGCCGGGCCTGCACCCATGGGGCTCGGCCGGGCACAGCCCGAAGAGGCAACGTGGGTCCCCCTTCCCATGGGCTCACCACCTATGGGAGGGGCCAAGGAGGTCGGGTGCAGTGTGAGTTGGGTGGTGGCCGAAGGCGGGGACCTTGGCGGTCCGATCCTCGGCTACAGAAACTGGCTCTTGGGACGTGGAATGTCACCTCTCTGAAGGGGAAGGAGCCTGAGCTAGTGCGCGAAGTTGAGAGGTTCCGGCTAGATATAGTCGGACTCACCTCGACGCACAGCTTGGACTCTGGAACCAATCTCCTTGAGAGGGGCTGGACTCTGTACCACTCTGGAGTTGCCCCCGGTGAGAGGCGCCGAGCAGGTGTGGGTATACTTATTGCCCCCCAACTTGGAGCCTGTACATTGGGGTTTACCCTGGTGGACGAGAGGGTAGCCTCCCTTCGCCTTAGGGTGGGGGGACAGGTCCTAACTGTTGTTTGTGCGTATGCACCGAACAGCAGTTCAGAGTACCCACCCTTTTTGGAGTCCCTGGAGGGGGTGCTAGAGGGCATACCTTCTGGGGACTCCCTCGTTCTGCTGGGAGACTTCAATGCTCACGTGGGCAATGACAGTGAGACCTGGAAGGGTGTGATTGGGAGGAATGGCCCCCCCAATCTGAACCCGAGCGGTGTTTTGTTATTGGACTTCTGTGCTCGTCACGGATTGTCCATAACGAACACCATGTTTAAGCATAGGGGTGTTCATATGTGCACTTGGCACCAGGACACCCTAGGCCTCAGTTCGATGATCGACTTTGTGCTCGTGTCGTCGGACTTGCGGCCACATGTCTTGGACACTCGGGTGAAGAGAGGGGCGGAGCTGTCAACTGATCACCACCTGGTGGTGAGTTGGCTTCGATGGTGGGGGAGGATGCCGGTCAGGCGTGGTAGGCCCAAACGTGTTGTGAGGGTCTGCTGGGAACGTCTGGCAGAGCCCCCTGTCAGAAGTAGCTTCAACTCCCACCTCCGGCAGAACTTCGACCACATCCCGAGGGAGGTGGGGGACATTGAGTCCGAATGGGCCATGTTCCGTGCCTCTATTGTTGAGGCAGCTGACCGGAGCTGTGGCCGTAAGGTGGTCGGTGCCTGTCGTGGCGGCAATCCCCGAACCCGTTGGTGGACACCGGCGGTGAAGGATGCCGTCAAGCTGAACAAGGAGTCCTATGGGACCCTTTTGTCCTGTGGGACCCCGGAGGCAGCTGATAGGTACCGGCAGGCCAAGCGGAATGCGGCTTTGGTGGTTGCTGAGGCAAAAACTCGGGCGTGGGAGGAGTTTGGGGAGGCCATGGAGAACGACTTTCGGACGGCTTCGAGGAGATTCTGGTCCACCATCCGGCGTCTCAGGAAGGGGAAGCAGTGCAGTGTCAACACTGTATATGGTGGGGATGGTGCGCTGCTGACCTCGACTCGGGACGTTGTGGGTCGGTGGGGGGAATACTTCGAAGACCTCCTCAATCCCATTAACATGCCTTCCAATGAGGAAGCAGAGCCTGGGGACTCAGAGGTGGGCTCCCCCATCTCTGGGACTGAGGTCACCGAGGTGGTCAAAAAACTCCTTGGTGGCAGGGCCCCAGGGGTGGATGAGATACGCCCGGAGTTCCTCAAGGCTCTGGATGTTGTAGGACTGTCTTGGTTGACACGCCTCTGCAACATCGCATGGACATCAGGGACAGTGCCTCTGGATTGGCAGACCGGGGTGGTGGTCCCCCTCTTTAAGAAGGGGGATCGGAGGGTGTGTTCCAACTACAGAGGGATCACACTCCTCAGCCTCCCTGGAAAAGTCTATTCAGGGGTCCTGGAGAGGAGGGTCCGTCGGATAGTCGAGCCTCGGATTCAGGAGGAACAGTGTGGTTTTCGTCCTGGTCGCGGAACAGTGGACCAGCTCTATACCCTTAGCAGGGTCCTGGAGGGTGCATGGGAGTTTGCCCAACCAGTCTACATGTGTTTTGTGGACTTGGAAAAGGCATTCGACTGTGTCCCTCGGGGAATCCTGTGGGGGGAACTCCGAGAGTATGGGGTACCGGCCCCCCTGATAAGGGCTGTTCGGTCCCTGTACGATCGGTGCCAGAGCTTGGTCCGCATTGCCGGCAGTAAGTCGAACCCATTTCCAGTGAGAGTTGGACTCCGCCAGGGCTGCCCTTTGTCACCGATTCTGTTCATAACTTTTATGGACAGAATTTCTAGGCGCAGCCAGGGCGTTGAGAGGGTCCGGTTTGGTGGGCTCAGGATTGGGTCACTGCTTTTTGCAGATGATGTTGTCCTGTTTGCTTCATCAGGCCGTGATCTTCAGCTCTCTCTGGATCGGTTCGCAGCCGAGTGTGAAGCGGCTGGGATGAGAATCAGCACCTCCAAATCCGAGACCATGGTCCTCAGCCGGAAAAGGGTGGAGTGCCCTCTCAGGGTTGGTAGCGAGATCCTGCCCCAAGTGGAGGAGTTCAAGTATCTCGGGGTCTTGTTCACGAGTGAGGGAAGAATGGAACGTGAGATCGACAGGCGGATCGGTGCGGCATCCGCAGTAATGCGGGCGCTGCATCGGTCTGTCGTGGTGAAAAAGGAGCTGAGCCGCAAGGTGAAGCTCTCAATTTACCAGTCGATCTATGTTCCTACCCTCACCTATGGTCATGAGCTATGGGTAGTGACCGAAAGAACGAGATCGCGAATACAAGCGGCTGAAATGAGTTTCCTCCGCAGGGTGTCTGGGCTTTCCCTTAAAGATAGGGTGAAAAGCTTAGTCATCCGGGAGGGGCTCAGAGTAGAGCCGCTGCTCCTCCGCATTGAGAGGAGTCAGATGAGGTGGCTCGGGCATCTGATCAGGATGCCTCCTGGACGCCTCCCTGGTGAGGTGTTCCGGGCACGTCTAACCGGGAGGAGGCCCCGGGGAAGACCCAGGACACGCTGGAGGGACTATGTCTCTCGACTGGCCTGGGAACGCCTTGGGATTCTCCCGGAAGAGCTAGAAGAAGTGGCCGGGGAGAGAGAAGTCTGGGCATCTCTGCTCAAGCTGCTGCCCCCCGCGACCCGACCTCGGATAAGCGGGAGACAATGGATGGATGGATGGACAACTCAGATACAGTTGAAGTGCAGACTTTCAGCTTTAATTCAGTGGGGTGAATCAAAACGATTGCATAAAAATGTGAGGCAACTAAAGCATTTTTTTAACACAATCCCTTCATTTCAGGGGCTCAAAAGTAATTGGACAATTGACTCAAAGGCTATTTCATGGGCAGGTGTGGGCAAGTCCGTCGTTATGTCATTATCAATTAAGCAGATAAAAGGCCTGGAGTTGATTTGAGGTGTGGTGCTTGCATGTGGAAGATTTTGCTGTGAACAGACAACATGCGGTCAAAGGAGCTCTACATGCAGGTGAAAGAAGCGATTCTTAAGCTGCGAAAACAGAAAAAACCCATCCGAGAAATTGCTACAATATTACGAGTGGCAAAATCTACAGTTTAGTACATCCTGAGAAAGAAAGCAAGCACTGGTGAACTCAGCAACGCAAAAAGACCTGGGGCCTCATGTATAACGGCGTGCGTAGAACTCACACTATAACATGGCGTAAGCACAAAAGCGGGATTGTGCGTACGCACAGAAAAATCCAGATGCAGGAATCTGTGCGCACGCAAACTTTCACGTTCTTCCACTACATAAATCCCGATCAGCATGAAAAGTAACGCACGTGCACGCGCCTTCTGTCCCGCCCCAACTCCTCCCAGAATTACGCCTCTTTGAATATGCAAATCAATATAGAGAAAAGCCAAGCAAAATGACACCTTTTATTGGCTAACTAAAAAGATTACAATATGCAAGCTTTCGAGGCAACTCAGGCCCCTTCTTCAGCCATGAAGAAGGGGCCTGAGTTGCCTCGAAAGCTTGCATATTGTAATCTTTTTAGTTAGCCAATAAAAGGTGTCATTTTGCTTGGCTTTTCTCTACATTCATAATGGCTAACACGATACAACACCCTAGTACTACAAATCAATATAAATAGCCTTCTGTGAAAAGACAATGGGAAAAGCACAGGGGAAAATATAAGAATTTCAGCGAATACCAAGTGGAGGCAAAGGAAAAACGTACTATTTGTTGGTGTAAACAGTGGTATAATCAACAAAAGAAAGTTGATCGAGTGACAGAGTGTCGGAGAAACTCGAAAGAAATAAAAAAGAAATCACATATCAAAGTCGCCGTGAAAAGGCAAGTCGTAACCCACCATCTGAGTGTCATATGAAAGCTTATTAGGGTCCAGAGAAAAAAAATAGGCACACAGTGGGAAAAATGCACGAAATGTCAACTTTAATCTCGAAATTTCCACTTTAATCACGTAGTTTATTTTGCTATTAAAGTAGAACATCATAAACTTCATCTTAAAACCGTTTATTTTACTAGTTTCTCAAGTAGCACGTTAAATGCTTTGTTCTGTATTTGATCTTCTATGTGCTCTATGTGTGTGAATCACTACGTGCTTCCGTTCTTTCTCTTTCTCCAACAGGACACAGAATCCATTACATTCGAGATATTACAGCTCTCTGAATAATTAAAATACTGAGATGTATACGTGATATCATTTTCATGATGATAGGAATGAAAGCATGTTATTAAAAATGGGAACACGGTGGCGCAGTGATTGTTCATATCTCACGCAAGAGGCTTGCTGCGCCATGCGCGACCTTCGATGAAATAATTTATTACAGAAGTACTGTCTCTTTCAAACGTACTAACCTCCAATTCCTCTACTTACTTTGCTTTCTCCAAATACCCAATCGCCACACAATCAGCTCTGTAATAGACGTTAAGCCATCTGTAAGCTTAGAACGCCGATTCTTCAAAACTTTTAAGGAACATTGAAATATCTTCGTAGTACATGTTTAATTATTCTATTCGTCTATCCTTCCAGTGTCGCGTCAGCACCAGCAATAATACAGCGCAAGGCAGGAGCTATCCGTGAACTAGCTAGCGCTGCGGCAGCGTGTCCTTACATGTTTAATTATTAACAATACAGATTATTTAAAAGAAGTTAAAGTTTTATCTGTATACTATAAGCAACATATTTTGCTGCATTTCATCTTAAAAATGATATTGTCATCATACGCGCTTTATAAAGTGGCGCAGGTTGTGCAATATTATAACTGTAGTGTAAGTTTACAGTGAGGTAATTGTACTTATAAGTAAACAGTTCTACAAGGAGCATTTGATGGACTGATTGAGTGCGTTTATAGTTCTTGGGATGAAACTGTTTCTGAAACGCGAGGTCCGTACAGGAAAGGCTTTGACTTTTTTTGCCGTGGTTGAGGTAGTGTGTAGCCTACTTGAAACTGTATACCGATAATTCTCTTTCCGATCAATTGCTGCTGTGATTCCCCACTCAGATACAGTGATATAAATACTCCGAGTGGTGCAGTGAGAGTAATATAGAAAAAGATGATCTGCAGTGGCAACCCTTAATGGGAGCAGCTGAAAGAAGAAGAAGATGAAGTGAGAGTAACAACGCTAAAGCAGTTATGGTATTTGGAATACTATGGCTATTCCCTGGACCATTATATTGCTACAGGTTAATTACAATCAGATGCATTACACTAATAAACAATATGCAGTTAGTTTCAGTGTATTTATAAAGCCGCGTCAGGAACGTGAGTCTAAGAAAGGGTGACCACACAGGAACAGTAGCACTGCTTTGACGCTGGGTGCCGCCAGTCTGCAAAACCGAGCGGAGAAATTGCGTATGCCAAGGTATGAGGTACCGTGGAAATGTGCGTGGCTTTATGCCAAGTTTAGGTTTTATACATTGCGATTTGAGCGTGGAAACATTCGTACGCAACATTTCTGTGCGTACGCACTGTTTATACATGAGGCCCCTGGACGTTCACAGAAGACAACAGTGGTGGATGATCGCAGAATCATTTCCATGGTGAAGAGAAACCCCTTCACAACAGCCAACCAAGTTAACAACACTCTCCAGGGGGTAGGCGTATCGATATCCAAGTCTACCATAAAGAGAAGACTGCATGAAAGTAAATACAGAGGGTGCACTGCAAGGTGCAAGCCACTCATAAGCCTCAAGAATAGAAAGGCTAGATTGGACTTTGCTAAAGAACATCTAAAAAAGCCAGCACAGTTCTGGAAAAACATTCTTTGGACAGATGAAACCAAGATCAACCTCTACCAGAATGATGGCAAGAAAAAAGTATGGAGAAGGCGTGGAACAGCTTATTATCCATAGCATACCACATCATCTGTAAAACACGGTGGAGGCAGTGTGATAGCTTGGGCATGCATGGCTGTCAGTGGCACTGGGACACTAGTGTTTATTGATGATGTGACACAGGACAGAAGCAGCCGAATGAATTCTGAGGTGTTCAGAGACATACTGTCTGCTCAAATCCAGCTAAATGCAGTCAAATTGATTGGGCGGCATTTTATGATACAGATGGACAATGACCCAAAACATACAGCCAAAGCAACCCAGGAGTTTATTAAAGCAAAGAAGTGGAAAATTCTTGTATGGTCAAGTCAGTCACCTGATCTTAACCCAATTGAGCATGCATTTCACTTGTTGAAGACTAAACTTCGGACAGAAAGGCCCACAAACAAACAGCAGCTGAAAGCCGCTGCAGTAAAGACCTGGCAGAGCATTAAAAAGGAGGAAACCCAGCATCTGGTGATGTCCATGAGTTCAAGACTTCAGGCTGTCATTGCCAGCAAAGGGTTTTCAACCAAGTATTAGAAATGAACATTTTATTTCCAGTTATTTAATTGTCCAATTACTTTTGAGCCCCTGAAATGAAGGGATTGTGTTAAAAAAATGCTTTAGTTGCCTCACATTTTTATGCAATCGTTTTGTTCACCCCACTGAATTAAAGCTGAAAGTCTGCACTTCAACTGCATCTGAGTTGTTTCATTTCAAATTCATTGTGGTAATGTACAGAACCAAAATTAGAAAAAAGTTGTCTCTGTCCAAATATTTATGGACCTACTGTAACTGTACCTTTGAGTTGCGCCACCAATAACAATTGTCCTTTCTGGTTGTTTACAGAACATCTGCTGACTTCTTAGTCATCTCTTAGTTATCTTTCAGTACATTTTGTTGTTTACTTGATCTTTACCTGATTTCTGACATTTATTAACCCTTTATGCTATTTCTTTAAGATGAATGCTAAGTTACCCTAAAATTATTCTTCCACAGGATCCCTATATGTTATACTCATCTCCATGTTTTTTTATTTAGCCTGGTTTATGTTATTGCTATGATATTATAATTATACAAAACTTTATACGCCTCCAAACTAAGACAAACTAATTTTATTGTGTTGCTTATTTTACTTTTGCACTTAAACATTGGGTTAGAATTGATGTTACTATGCATGTTATGTATGCTGTTATGCCATAAACTTATTTTTCTCCATTCTGCTTGAAAAAATTGTAAACAATTTTTTTATTCTTCGCCACCACTATAAAGTACATGGGGTAAGTAACATATGGAAAAATACAGTTTTTGGGTGGAGTATTCCTTTAAATGAGAATTCAGCAAAATTAGATATGCTAGCAAAGAAAAAAATCTTTTCAAAGTTTCTGCAAAGTTATGTTTTTCATTGAATGGGAATTTCATGAACTCGCAAGCCAAAACACTACACTAAGCTTTATATGGTACACAGTAGAATGAAATTATGTTTAGCAGTCCCAGTTACCAAGCACTATTTTCCTTAATCATCTTTGGTAGCTCTGAAAATGTCTGAAATAAGCCCATCTCCTTGATTAAAGCAAGGCTTTTTAATTAAGTGCACTTCGTGGAATACCCTTCTAGTTGTTTGAACTCAAAGTCCTTCTGAACACAATATATTCAACATTGATGTTCCAGTCCGTGCATTACTGTATATCGAAATAATACATAAAAACAATAAAAATAACAAACAAGAATTAACGAGAATAAAGTCGGATATAAACCCGTATCAAAAAGACAACACAACAAAAGCTAAAAAAGCTTTTGATAAAGTTGAAAGGGGGATAATGTTTTTTTTTTTTCCTACTGAAATTTAGATTAGCATCTAACATATAAGAATTGATAACACTGCTATTTTCTAGCCCAAATGCCCATGTTAATATATAAATATTACAAAGTTAGGCTATTTATACTACAATGCAGAACCGAAAAGAACTGTCAGTTGTCACCAAGGCAAATGCTATTGAATCTCTGCCTTTTCCTTTCTGAAAGCAATCACAAATAAAGGGAAATTATAAGAGAAAGACTTGAAATAAATATCTCTCTATACTGATGCTGGTGCTAACAATTTTTATTGAATTTTTATCAAAACAAAATCTACTGAATATGGCAAATGAATTAACTGACTGAAACTGTACTTTCAATCTATTATATATCAGCTACCTTCAAAAAAGAGAAGAAAATAAAAATGACAGTAATACATAAACTGTCAAAACTGCCAAAACATTAGAAAGCTTACATGGCTTTAGCATTTTTTTTTCTTTACTCCAGCCTCTCCCTTGAATTAAGTATAATAACAGGGTGACCAATTGCACGTAGATACAGAAAGCAGAGAAAATGTGTAGTTCAGAGCATACACAAAGAAGAGCCATAAAAAAAAACACAAAAGATCAAAAAATACCCTAACCAGATAAATCAGACAATAGCTTATTTGGCTATGCAGAATGACTTTTCCATGTTGGGATTGTGTCTTTTAGTCATTTTAGTGAATTGTTTAATGAAAAAATATAACAATAAATAAATATTGACACCAACATTTTTTTTTTTGTTTGTTGATCAGTACCTCCTGATTTTGAAGCAGTGTTGGGTGACTGCACAGCAGAGCTGGGAGAGACTGTCAAACTAGCTTGTAAAGTCACAGGGAATCCAAAGCCAGTCATCAGCTGGTATAAAGGTAAGACAAACAAGACCTCCTGGCCTCCTAGACTTAGAATTGGGCAGCATAGTTACAAAACAGTTACAGAAAATGAATGGATGGGGTTTTTGCGTGGTGCAGTATATTATTTAAGGCAGATATTTTCATGGACAGCATTTCATGCAGTGCCCGGTGGTTTCTGAGGCAGAGGTGTGTGTGGACACAGCAGCACCATCACCGCCTGGAGTCACAACCTCGGTAAAGGGGTCAGCTTTTGTAATATTGTCTGAAACAGAATAAACAAACAGTAGGCTGGGACTCGCCTTTTCACATCGACTTTGATATCTGACTGCTTCTTTTTTAATTCTGACTCGGCTTTCTGATTGAACTTTTGAGTGTCTCCACTTCGCTGTATCACTCCATTAATTTCTTTTTGTTGCTTATACCACTGCTTAAGCCAATAAATAGTACTTTTTTTTTTCTTGCCTCCACTTTGCATTCGATGAAATTCTTTTTTCTATGTGCTTTTGCCATTGTCTTTTAACAAAACACTGAATGGAAGGGGCAATTTGTATTGATTTGGATATTCAAATATGTGAAATTCTGGGAGGAGTCGGGGTGGGGCTGTAGGCATTTGCACATAGAGTGGAACTTGCAGTTTTATGCATCTGGGATTTTTTTCACGCATATTCACATTTCTAGTTTTGTCTGTATGCCATGTTTTAGTATGAATTCTACACAGTTGGTGGCAGGATTGGCACTCCAGTCACTGTAAAAAACCTCACACTGTTCCACTCCATTCGAACTAGCATGATGCTGAGGTTTCACCTATTACACGGCTGCACTCGGGTCCTAATTTGGAATCCTCAGGTGGTTTGTTGTACGGTGGGTGCGGCAATGTGCAGTGCACTGCACGCTCCCAACTTATGCAGGGCGTTACACAAGAGGCCCCAGGGCTTTTTTCCATCTTGTCTGCACAAATGCAGCTAGGATGAGCTTCAACTCCCTTCAACCCTGAAATGAAAATAGCATCAATAAAATGGTTAAAGATACAGATTACATTTATTTAAACATTTTTTAAAATTTTGTTCTCCAGCAAATTACCTTATAGAATCCCATTCTAGTCCTTACCAGAGATGATAATGTTTTGGACAGAGTATTTAGTAAACAGTGTTTTTCTAATGAGGACGGAAAATTAAACATACCTATTTTGTTCTCCTATTTCACAGAAAACATTCACATTTAATGAATGGGCAGTGAATCATAAATTAATTGACTAAGAGCTAAAATTGTTTTTGACTGTTTTCATTGGAAGTAGCTCCCTGTTTCCATACCCTCATAATTGTTCATACTGTATAACACACTGTATGAACAATTAAGCTATCAAATGTTTAACAGATATTTAAAAATGGCTTCTATTTCACCATACTGAAACCATAAAATGCCTTATTTTTTCAGATGGAAAAGCTGTAGAGATAGATCCACATCACATCATCATTGAAGACCCAGATGGTTCCTGCACTCTGATTTTAGATAATTTAACAGCTGAAGACTCTGGACAGTATATGTGCTTTGCAACAAGCATTGCTGGAAATGTTAGTACACTAGGCAAAATTATAGTTCAAGGTAGGTAAAGTATTTGCTGTGTTTAGAAGAGGGACTTCACTGCTTTGTTTGTTTTACTTTTTGTCATGTAGATTTTTTAAAAAGACTATTTTAAAAGACATTGAAACTTAACGTGTTTATGGCTCTTTGTAGAAGTTTGTGGCGCAGGGCAACAATGCTGTGTGTAGCTGAAGGACATATGCACTGAGAGAGGAGAGTGTGGAAAGGTTAGCTTAGGTGCACAAACTGTGGTCTGCATCACATTCTTTCTTTCCTTTTACCAGTGTTGCTCAGGCAGCAGTTTACTGGAGGATACATGAACACACTGTCAATAGTTAAATATCCAACAGAAGAGAACACCAGTAGCAAGTTTGTGTGTGGGACTGAAAGATGGAGTACAACAGGTGTCTTACTATGATGCAAATCAGAACAAGTTAATGCAGGCACATGCTCCTACTGTACTAGATTTTAAATGAGGTGCATGCATGTGACTGTGGATGCTGCAGAATGGTGCTCAGTCATGTAGAAATGGCATAGGATATTTAAACCACCGGAATCAGTCAGAAGAAGTTTTCAATTGAAAGTTTAGTTCTTCGGGCAAATATGGGTCAGTGTTTGGTAAAGTCTCTTTTAGCGATAGATGACTATTTGATGGGGTTGGAGGATACAAAACAAAATACACACAATCTTCCTCTTACGGTTCAAAACAGGGCTCAGACAACAGTAAGCAGCCTCAGATCATTCATTCTTCGCTGTTACTTCAATTTCAGAGAAAAAAAGAAATTAACCAAACCAAAAGGTCTTTGTTTTAAAGGGCAAGAGAAAAATCATAGGTCATAAACAAAGGAATGGTGAAAACTATAACAAACAGACAGCTAAGCTTTTTAAAATCTTCTTTGAGATGCTAATTAGTCTAAGAGCACTTTGACAAAAGTTTTATCCAATGAGGGATACCGAACATACCAAACGCCTTTGTATTTATACCAGAAGATATAGTGATACCACAATATTCACAGACACATAACAAACTCGGAATGGCAATACGTATTCAAAGTAATGGTGCACAAGATGCTGTTATGGTAAAGAGTATGTAAGACAATAAAACAAGTAAAAATCACTGCAAAAATGCAAAATGAAAATAAAACTGGAATCTACATACATAGCATAATAATTTTATTATGTTCAAGAAAAAAAATACACAGTATAAATGCACACTCAAAATGTGCTGTTTATCAAAATGACCACTGTATGGCTTGAATTTTATAATAGAAACACCAGAAGGGAAGGAGCAGAAGGCAGAGCCACTTCAGTGGGATTTTCACAATCCTGAGAAGCAGCAGTTCTAATCCAATGTGGTCCTATCTTGTTGAGTGCCTCAGCCTGTATTGTGGACTGTTTTACAGCTCTGTGCAGGAATCTCCTTTTGTTGCTTTACATGGCATTATATTTTTTCAGATATTACCTTCTGCTTTTAGCCTTAGACTCTCCATCCAAGGAAAGCGTTTACAATTCTGCATGGAACTGCCGCAGTTCATTCAACAAAGTTAAGATAATCTTTTCCTTTATTCTTGAATAAAACACCTAAGTAGCTGACTTTCTTCACTCTGGGAGGCTAAACACCCCTATAATAATAATAATAATAATAATAATTCTTTACATTTAAATAGTGCTTTTCTCACTACTCAAAGCACTTTAGTGAGTGAGGAGCCATTTCATCCACCACTAATGTGTAGCATCTATCTGGATAACACTGCAGCAGCCATTTTTGCACCAGCATGCTCACCACGCATGAGCTTTTAAGTGGTAAAGTGGGGAGAGAGAGACAGTTAGAGAAGGGGGATGATTACAGGGGCATCGTGACTAGGCCATAGACAGTAATTTAGCCTGATCATCGGGATGCACCTTACATTATACAAAGGATGCCCAGGGATCTTTTATGACCACAGAGAGTCAGGACCTCAATTTTATATCTCATCCGAAGGACGGCTGCATTATTACTGCACTGGGTTATTGAGATCCACATTCATACCACTGAGTAAGCACCCCCTGCTAGCTTCACCAACAATTCTTTCAGCAGCAACCCAAATTGGCTGGGCTCGAACATATTTGGCTTCAGGTGGATGACCTCTTGCGAAGTGCAGTTGGTATGGCTGCTGGCATAAAAAGCAAAGCAAATCATTCTTTACCTGAATATGACAAGGCCTCAGAGTTGGAGATCTGAGACCTCATCCCAATCCATGGGTTGCTCACTGAAAATCATAGGCCGATAAAGCCAAGACAACAACATCACCAACAACAGAGATGTATTAATTGGCTTCACCTTGAAAATCAAAAATAAGAAAAGAGGAATGAGAACCAATATCCCAAGCCAGCATTTTAACAGATTTGACTTAACTACTGGTATGCAAAGATAATATTCCATTTGCATGTGGTTGCTCAGAGTGCCATTTTCTGTGTGATTCTCTTCCACAAACTGACAAGGTCAGCATTTCTCCACAACTGCTGGAAGTAGCAAAGACAGTCTTCCAGCTACCCTTCTTGAGTCATGAAGTTGTTTGATGTAAACATTCTGAAGCTCCTAAACATAACTTCCCATAGCCTTAATACATTTCTTCCACAAGTAGTCCTTCACATTGACCACCATTGCAGTTACCACTTTATATGTGTTTGTATGTTTCAGTAATGGAAGCTGTCTTTCTTTAACCTAATAGCTTCTGTCACTGTTAGTGTCCAACAATAAACCCTGGACTTACTGCTATGACAATCACTGAGAACCTTTTGGCTGAAGCTTCATAAAGCTGCTTTCATTATTGGTTCTTTGTAAAGTCCCTTCTGTCTGCATCCCCCATGCTGTCTACTGAGATGCAAGAGAAGCCCCTTCAGTGGCAAGACTGTACGTACCCTCACTACCAGTTTAGTTTTTCCTAATCTCTCTCTTAGCACTGCATCAATCTGAGTCAATATATCTGCATGAGGTAATTTGTTTACAGATCAGTGTGTATCTTTATCCTAGTTTCCAGAACAGATGACACAACTAGAAAGTCAATCACTGTTACAAGGGTATGACATTTGTATTGCTGATTCCTACTCTGGTGCCAGGTACGTTTATGAACAATAATATGTTCAAAGGTGGCATCTTTGATCAACAGTTCTGACTTGCATAGAAATCAAGTAGCAATTCTTGACTCCAGTTCAGGCCATTCATAGCAGTCATACCACTGCAGTTATCTCAGTCTATCCTTAGGTAAGCTATAGGGCCAGTAAGTGGTAAGCTCTTGAATAACAAATTCATTGTCACAAAACATGTCAAATATTGTGAGAAGCTGTTAAAGTCAAACTGTAAAGGTTTTCTGTTTACATCTGGAAATGGAGGTGGCCATCTTATTCACTAATACAACTGCAATGGTGAAGTATTTACCATAGACATTAAGGGTATCCCCACACCCACCTAGAGTAAAAGGGCCAAACTTGATCAATATAGGAGAGTTTAACTCAATCTAAGTAGACTTTTTATATATTGTAAGTTCTGGCTCCTTTTCCACCAGAAAAAAAAATTATGTATCCCTAGAGCCACGGTTGCATTGCCAAGGTGTACTATGTCTGCATATTAACCAGTCATGACTTTCATCCAGCATGTATTGCACCAGAACCTAGTCTGTTTTGGATAACACCAGTAACGTGCTGGAGAGGGAGCTTCCGTTACAACAGTCTTATACAGCATGGTCAGAGTGATTAAAGACACAAAGGGTAGAGGTTCATTTTATAAACTATTGAATTTACATACAGTATCTGGTTTCTGGACAGGTTTCTGATATTTATTAACCCTTTATGCTATTTCTTTAAGATGAATGCTATGTTACCCTAAAAATATTCTCTCACAAGGTGTTAGTGCTTACCGTGGTTTCAGTGATGCTGAAGAGTATGACAGTGTATTGTTGATGCCACGATTTTGACAGTGTTCACATTGTAGAAGTTATTCTTGATATTACCCACTTCTAGTTTCCATGTTCTTACCTAACTGTAGAGCTGCAGACCGGCCTATGGGCAAAATAGCGAATTGGTTCACAGCATACAATTACATTCATTAGTAAGATAGACCTGTTATTACTTCAAAAACAGCAATCAACCCGGTGAGCATGTTTCATGAAAAGTGTATGTTTTCGTTATCCTGGTCAGAAGTACAATGTGATGTTGCATTTGTTTGCAGATTTCGCATCTGTATATGAGGTGAGGCATCTACTTAAAACATGTTTATTTTAAATTATAGCATTCTACAGATATTTCACTAACTGGTGTACAGTATAACTTAATTACCTTAACTCATAACTAGGGGACTAACAACTCCAACAAATGAAGGATTTCACATGACACATGTGAATTCTATTTGAGTTCGTAATTTCTTTGTTTTACATGCCTTTTTTAGTGCCTCCTCGATTTGTAAACAAGTTAAGGAATGCTCAGCTCATCAAGGGAGAAGATGCACAGTTTTTATGCACCATTCAAGGGGCTCCATATCCACAAATCAGGTACAACTGAAGTCAAGCTGAGATCAAGAAGAAGCAAATAATTAATAATTTTGTTTCCATTACAACCAAGACACCCACTGTAAGTAGTTGCCAAAGTTAAAACCTTTAACTGCATTATTGGTGGTAAGTTTGTCATATACACCAAATTGTAAAGTTAATGGTATGGATTATATTACCTAACAATTCTAATACTTTATTAGCATTAACGTCCTACATCTACATTTTGCTTGTGATGTTTAAAATCATACATCAGTCATTCATTGAAGACAGCATATACTTTAATCAATGAGACATACAGTATAGAGGATATTCCAAAATATCCATCAAACCTGGTTTTCATAATGTTGATTAGATTGGTTTATGACTTGAAAAATAGTTTTCAGAACATAGGCAGGTATACTAAGTTGTAGAATTATATAACATTTTAAATATTACAGGCAAAACAACATTGATGCTCAAACAGAAATAACTTGTGCTTAGAATATAATAATTTAAGATCTGTATAACTAGTTATTTATACATCTTGTCTTGATTTGCACAATGTGAAAATGTAAAATAAAAATTAATTTGTTTATTACAGGTGGTACAAGGATGGCACACTCATAACAGATAAAAATAAGTTTTCACAATTTAGTGAAACTCGTAGTGGAGTCGTAGTCTTAGTCATCAAAGACCCTGGAGAGAATGACCTTGGACGATATGAATGTGAGGTACTCAAGCATAATTCATACTTTTACCCCTGATCCTCATAATAAATTAGTGTGTACACTTGTGCAGTATTTAAAAAAGAGAGAATTTACACATCTTCTCATTTTTCACAGCTGAAGAACAGATTAGGCACTGTTACTTGTTTTGCTGAGTTATGCTTGCAGCCCCCAGCATTGCTAATCCCAGAAAGACTAGGGGAACAATCTATAACCATAGAAGGTAAGAAATGACTGTGTTTATTACAAAGTTCTTAACTGTTATATGTTCTTATATATTGTAGTAAAGAATGTGTCTGTGGCCATTCTTGAGCTCTTGTTTTAAATCAATTCTGTTTTAGACAAAATATGGTACATGTAAGAAGACTGACTAACTAAATCATCCCACTCAGTACTGTAAGTTTAGCTGCTCTTTTGTTCCAGTATTTCATCCAGTTATGCCATATAAGACCAGGTGACTGACAAACCTATTTTAGGCTCTCATTATTCAGAATGAAGAAGTTTTTTCTGCTTCCTGTGTTGAATGACCTCCTGTTTATTTTACACTATTGTCTTCTAGTGCTGGTGGAAAGGTACTTGTTAAATTTAAATTATTGATGAAAGCTTAGATAATTATCTTGGTTACTTTAAACAAGGAAAACATTGAGATTCCTTACAGTAGAAGCATGCCCATTAGCCCAGAAATGCACTTGGCTGGTATTTCATGTAAAATCCATTTTTATATGACAGAGATAAAAGCTATATATTGCACTCCAAAGACAGTTTCATTAATATATTTAACAGTTTGATTATAACATGCATAGTCTCCATTTTTGTAATTTTTATTAATTTTATGTATTGCAGATATCTTTAACATAAATACTGAAATTCTTATAATATTTTGTCTCCCCATCTTGTGTTTTCTGGTATTTAAAAGCAATTTCCTCATGTAGCTATTTTAGAGGCAGGGACAACCTATCTAAAAAAAGCTCAGATTACATCTGTTGCCTTAACTTTTTTTCAAATGATGTCATCCTGTCAGCATTAAATATGATATGAGACAGCAAAAAGGTGATGGTTCTGGATGTTGCTCCTACATAAAAAATATTGATACAAACATAAAGATTTTTAAGCCAATGTGTTTCTGTATCTACAGTGCCCTCAGTGAAAAAAATGGCATGTCAGCTTAAAATAAAAAAAAAATGTGTACATCGGTTGCACATAACAAAATTGTTTTTATCAAAAATAATTTAATTATACTTAACTAGTCATTTAACCTGTTACAATAACAGCGCTAGAACAGTAGTGCATAAACATTAGTAGGAACAGTCTATATTAAATGGCAAGGGACTTTGACCTCTTTCTTTTTGTTGGTCGTATTTTTCTTTCTTTCAGCCTTTCTTTTGTTGATGTTTACTTGCTGAGCTGACCGTTCTTCATGAGCTGCCGCCGTGTATTGTGTGTCTTTAATTTTCTGTGACAGTAATACTGTCTTGTACGTCCGCTGGCTTGTACGTCTGTAATATACCTTTAATTTTCTCTGGCGGTAATACAGGCGTGCGCGTCGGTAATATGCCTTTAATTTCCTCTGACAGTAATACTGGCTTGTATGTGGCTATAAGATGAGTCACTGTATTGTGTACCTTTAATTTCCTCTCGCAGTAATACTGGTTTGTATCTCCGCAAAACGCCTATAACTTTCTGTGACAATAATATCGCGTATCGCACCATGCCCCATGCATGCACACTTCACCAGAAGACACACACACACGGACACCTGGACGCACACAGGGATTTTATTAAAGAGGATGCAGTAAATTAATATATCCTGAAACAACATGATATTTCTTGCCTTCCCCTGCAGCTTCGCCCACATATAAGTGAAACAGGACAGCGAGAAGGGTCCTGCCCGGCTCCCTGCTCCTGACGTCATGCTTCCTCTCCACCTCAGTCCGAAGCCTCTGTCTTGGATTAGCGTACATATAACGCTCCTGCAAGTAAACTATGATTCTTAGCGCGATAAGAGAAGTCGCAAAATCAACTTTAATGTTCAATCAAATTCAAGAAAAAAGTCCAATCTAAATCTGTTAAGTAGTTTTCTCGTTCGCTAGCTAAGTGGATGTAAGATACGCCCTGACTCTGGTGTGTGAGTGAGGAGGGCCCTGCCCTCTCCCCTCAGCCCGCTGCGTCTCTCTCAAATTATCATGAATATATCGCTCTTACAAGCGAACTATGATACTTGGGACGATGAGAGAAGACGTAAAATCAGCCAGAATGTTTAAGCAAATTACAGAAAAAATCCGTTAAATAGTTCTCTCATGAAAAGGGGTACACACAGACATTGGATTTTTTATATATAGAGATGAATGAAACTTTTTCATTCTCTATTAAATTAATTATATTATGTTAAATGAACATGTCAATAAAGCATAATATTTTAACAATTGTTTTATAAACCTTTTAAAAAATGCACCTTACTAAGTTACTTAGTTATAACCTTGTTAGGTTGGCAATTATACTTGTTCCAGTATCATTTTATAGTTCATGTTCAAAGTTATTAATAAGAAATAAACAGGTTTGCTTAAACCAAAACTAGTTTTATTTGTTAAATACAATACAAACCAACAAAAATACAAACGATTAGTATTCAAACACTGAAATGTACAACAGTTGTATGAGAACACTGCTTCTTTGGCTGTGCCAGAATGCCATGACCAATGTATAACTAAATATGAACACAAAATGCACCATGGATATTATATTATAAAATACATTTATTTATATTTATGTAACTGTATATATTATAGAATAAATGTTAAATATGCCTTGCATTTAGGAGACCCGGGTTCACTTCCCGGGTCCTCCCTGCGTGGAGTTTGCATGTTCTCCCCGTGTCTGCGTGGGTTTCCTCCCACAGTCCAAAGACATGCAGGTTAGGTGCATTGGTGATTCTAAATTGTCCGTAGTGCGTGCTTGGTGTGTGTGTGTGTGTGTGAGCGCGCCTTGCGGTGGGCTGGCACCCTGCCCGGGGGTTTGTTTCCTGCCTTGCGCCCTGTGTTGGCTGGGATTGGCTCCAGCAGACCCCCGTGACGCTGTAGTTAGGATATAACGGGTTGGATAATGGATGGATGGATGTTAAATATTAATAAAATATAAAGTGCAAAAATTGCTGCTTGGCACCTTCTTTCACAAAATAATTTTTTTTCTTTATTTTCAAAACGAGCAAATTCGGCATCTGCATTGTACTCGGGTGTATTATTTATTTGTCTGTATTAATAGTATTTATCTGTTTGAGCAATGTTATGATAATACTAATGAACAGCAATGCTGAAAGTAGTTGACCCGTAATGAAAGTCAGAACTTTTTTCCTTCAAGTACGTAAACATACCTGTACTAAGCGAGTAAATCTAGACAATATAATAGTACATTTACTGACATGTGAGTTAGTGAGGCTAGTTTGATAAAACATTTAAAGAGAATACACGGAAAAACGTAAAACGGAGTAACATTAGTCTGTGTTATTAAGTGTTTTGAAGGAATATCTGAATATTTCTCGTGTTCATGTTTTTTTTTAAACTTTTATTTCACTAACCTTTCGCTCTTAACCGGCGACAATAACTCAACCCTACAACCTGTTGCTTATTTGAAAGTCACATGACTTTACCACTAAGTTATTCTGCCTCCGCTGACGATGAATCCTCTTGGTGCGTATTAATTTCCGGTGAGGACTAAATATAACTATTTTGACTTCTGCCTAAATGACTGAAATTAGTATATTGTACATCTCACAAGATTCAATAAATTAAACACGATCGAGTTATGTTAAATAGAGGACCATAAACAATACATCTAATATATAAAGCACAGTCGATGTATGTATGTGTGTATGTATGTTTGTTTGTCCGCCATACAAATCTGCACCGGGCGTCCGATCGCCACCAAACTGGGGATGGGGCTTCTTTGTGACCAGGGGGGTATTTTCCATACGTCGCTTAAACCATCCGAGATCAGATGCCTCATCTTGGATGAGTTAATGCCAGTGAAACTCATCCGGATAAGCCGTTTTTTCAAACGCAGCTGTGTATTAGATTAGTCGAGCTGGATCTAATCATCCGAGATGAATGCGCGCGCCCGCACTGATTGAAAAGCCCATATATATTGAGTCTAGAAAACATGATCAGCAAGTCCTTGATAGGCTGTAACAAAATGACGAAAGAACGGGCGCATTTTTTTTTCCACACAAGCGGACAAGACCTTTCATTCGAAGGACATGAAGAATTTCAAGATTTAATATGCACAAGGGGTAACACTGCAAAAGCAGCCCAAACCAGAAAAGACGGCTGCAAAAAGTGGCAGACAAATGAAATGCATCATGTGCATTGTACTTACTGAAAGCAGCGTTTCATTTCCTATGTGTCAGATTAATTATTACAGTATTTAATATGTCATAATTCCAGATCAAACATGAGCACAAGGAGAACACAGGAACAGGTTAAAGTGAAGTACAAGAATATACTTCAAACTGGTAAATATTGGTATATAACTATTTAAAGAATTGATGACATAAAGAATCATATATAATGTAAAGAACATTAATTCTAAAGCTAATAAGAAGGCAGACAAGCAAAAAATAGGTGGAGGTCCATGCGGTCCAGACCTAACCCCTGCAGAAGAGTTGGCTCTCCAGCAAAATGCCCATCGCCCTGTTTCTGAGGGCATTCCACGGGGAAGCTCCTCCTCAGAACCAGTGGCAGGATGCAGTGGTCACTTCATTTCAGATAAAGGATGCTCACTGCATATATTTGTGCTCAATGTGTGCCATAGGTATGTTCCATATAGCCCTCTTTTTTGTTGGGTCAGTTGCAGGGAATGTCATATCCCTAGAACCTGTGTCTGACCAACAAGATATTGATGAAGGTCAAATATTTGATGAAGACACTGTGTCTGATTATTCATCAGGAGGAGAGGTACATTTTCCAAATAATGTTTGATCAAACTCCACTGTGATCAGTCCCATGTGCCCCAATCACATTTGGAAACCCTGGGTAATGAGAATGTTAGGCTGATTGTGAGATTCTTTATGAAATACCTGCAATGGCATGAAACGCCTCTTTTGTCTGCACACGCAGGTGTCCAGGAAACACAATGAAAACCCGAAGGAAATGTTTCAGAACCAAACAGACTTTACGAATTGCCTGGCAAACTGCATTTTTCAATAGATGTTTCGCATCGCCTACAGTATATAAAAAAGTGCCGCTTGCAAGAAACCTCAAAGCAATGCATACTGCCTGTATGGTTGTGAGAGCCCGACTTCGCCGAGTTTGACTTCGAATATACGGAGCTAATAAATCTTTGAGGTTCAATATTCCCCCTCGGCTATCTTTCGTACAGAATTTCCTCCGGGAGCAATAAAGGATCTTGCCGATCGCGCAAAACCCTCTCTATATGAAATTTTCTTTGTATAATTTGCGCACCAATATCAATTGGTCGCTCATTCATGAAAGGCGAAGCCATGACTGGATGACTTCCACGCACCATCACTGATTACGTGTGTAAACTAATCCTTGTTTACGTAGAACAAACCTGCTCCGAGCAGGTTTGCGGATTAGGATGTGTTGCTATGACAACACTTCCAGCAAGAGTTTCGAAAAACCAACAGATCCAGGATCAGGTCAAATCGTCAACAATTACATCCGGCTAAGCGAGTAATCCACGTACGAAAAATACCCCCCAGGAGGAGGTCATGGGGTATGTTTGGTTGGGAAAAATGCCATCTAGCGGCACGTTTGGTCCCTGTGCATCACACTTTACCAATGTTTCTTTAAATTGCCACCATATAGATGTAGGGGAGACTGGGGACGGTTGCAACAAGGGACAGTTGCAACAAGTCTTATTTCTCCAATTAGAAACATGCTAGAGTGATGATACTCATACTGCACATGCTCAGTTAGGCCCTCTCTCCACCAGAGATAAACTATACAGTTTGTTTGTTTGTGTTTAGTCTTGGTCTCTCTGACTGACTGATGCTCGCTTTCCGACGTATTGTAAATAACGTACATTCAACTCACTGTGGTGCTTATTCCATACGTAATACCATGTAACACATTATAATTGTCCTGCTTTTCGCTAATATACCCATGCCACCAAAAAAAGACGTAGAATTAGAAAGTCCACTACTGATGCCAGAAAAAAGTCTATTTCAAGGGCGTCTGAAACATTGCGCAAGACGTGAAGATGTTTTCATACCAAGAATGATTTACCCTTTGATTTAAAACGGCTACAATTTTCATGTTTGTTTGGCTTTTGCTATGTCAATTAATAAGGCTCAAGGGCAATCATTGCAAGTTAAACGCACCAATTTGGAAAATCCATGCTTTTCACATGGACAACTCGTGTGAACATACGTAGCATGTTCTACAGTGGGCAATCCTCAGAAATTGTTAATTTTCACACCACAAAACAAAATAAAAAATATAGTGTATCCAAAGGCTCTGGAATGACCACATATATTACCTATTACAATAAAATGTCAATCAGAAAACTGTTCTATTTATATGTTCTGTTTCTTTCATTTAGGAAATTCACCATTTATAGATTCCCGGGCAACGCCGGGTACTCCTGCTAGTGTAATATAAAGTAGATACATTTTTGTAAATGTAACAACCTGCCATTTCCCTTTTCAGTGCTCTATAATGTTTGGGACAAAAGTACATTTTTCCTTGATTTACATCATCTGCTCCACAATTTAAAGTTACAAATCAAACAGTCCAGACGTGATTAAAGTATACATTGCACACTTTAATTTAGGGGTACCTGCAAAAATTTTGATCACACCATGTAGAACACTTGTAACATTTTTTTTATGCATGGTAATCCCCAATTTAAATGTTTAGGACAATTGACATCACACATGTTTGTGATTACTCAGGTGTATTTCATTGCTTCATTTGTGCAGTAAGAGTAAAGTAGTGATGGGCGGAGTGAAGCCTCACGAAGCATCAACACGTTTGAAGCAATTGTGTCGGAAATCATATCGAAGCTTCGAAGCATTTGACACTCACCTCTCTAGTGACACCTCCTGGCCATTTTCATTAACGTTACACAAACGTATGATCCACTTCAATGATGTCTGTTACAACTCTTATTGCTTTTATTTTTTCGCAGCTACAGACTGACAACGAAGAGAAGGGTTCGTCAGCAGCTTCTAGTGTCTGATGTCTAAAAAATATAAATACTGTATAACTAACGCCGACAGGCAGAATGCATTATATGATAGCAAGAGTTAAACAAAATAAGACGCCTCACTCATGGATTCCCGGCTCTTTCAGTTAGTATTTACTTTTGCACTGTATCATTATAATCATATATCATTATCACTCATGTTATTAGTATTATAATTAACCCTCATCTTTTCTTGAGATCACATTTAATAGCCTTAAATGTTTTCTTTGGTCTGACTTAATTAAAACGGAGTAGACAGAAAAAAAAGGTTTATCCCTGTACTTTGCCATGATATAGGTAAGCACATTTGAGAAAGAAAAGGTGAAATCCTTAAATCACAGATGTTATTATTCGATCAAGTATTAAAATATTTCATTTATTAATACAATATTTTTTGGAGCTCAAAAGTAACGAGTTCGCTATGATGAAAAGACGCCTTCAGTGGCTCAATTAACTAAGGTGGCTGCTTTTCAAATTCTGAGCGTAGTGCTAGCGCGAGTTCGATCCGAACTAAAGACTCATCATAATTAATAATAATTAAAAAAATAATCTCGAGTGAAATCTTTATAACCAATTTGAACTAAATAATTTTGAGAGATACTGTGGAAGGATCGCATAAGAGATCTGTTCGGGAATCATCCCCACTTAGAATCGCCATCAAAATGCGATGACTAATTGCGTAAGGTAGCCCACGTATTTACATTAATTCATCTTCTATTCATCGGCATTTAACGTCCATGAACCCAACCATTGAATAAGGTGATAACAAACCCACTGTGGTAGATCAGGTTGAATTTGCTCTGCTGCACCAAACATTCAAATGTGTCAATCTGGAGCTCATCAGAGAGGCTGAGAGACATGGCGCAGATCAGTCACCAGCACACCGACACATAGACACACACTAGATACTCCAAGGTGAGCAGTGCATGTATCAAGTGAGCAGTGCATGTAAGTCGGCATTAAAGATCCTCTTGAGTGCTGAGGCAACAACAAAAAGCAGTGGGATAAACACATCTGGACCTGCTGCCGAAAAAGCATTTGGTTTTAACAGCAGCATCCCTCCCTCGTGAACACATCTTCAAGGCGATCAGTAAAAAGTTGTCTTAGTCACAGCACAGTGCAATAATAAAACATTTCCTAAAACATATAGTTGTCCAGTCTGTATCATCCCTAAGCAATTTTCCAATTATAGAGGTGCAATCCCAGTTACTAACACATTTACCGTGTAGCTCTCCCCCCCACCCCCAACACTCAGAGTAAGAACACATTTCACCTTATTAGTTTAATATTTAAAAATTGAAACCGCTAAACCCGCCATCAACAACTACAATAACAGTTGAAATCGTCACTCAAATATTTTTTTTTGTTATAGACATAAAACAATATCCATTTCCATTTGATATATCTTTAGTAGTGTTCTCGCCTTGCTCGCTCTCAGTCCACGGTGGAATTTGCTGTTAAACGGAAAAAAAAAGAAAAACAGACTCTTTTGGGTCACAGTTCACAATGGGTGGACGTGGGACCCGAACCCACGCACGCCTTATTATGGAACGGCAACGCTACCGCTGCACCACTACTGTTTTCAGCAGGGTGGATGTATGTAATGTATGTTTTTTATGTATGTATGTATGTATGTAATGAAGACAAAAACAATTATATATAGATGTATACTGTATGACATACGTTCAGTGTTGCATGAAAACGTTGCATCAGGCGAAAAATGGATGTTTATGAGAGTATTATAGTGAGAGATGTCGTCACCCGTATTACTAAAACTCTTCTTTGCAGCATTATGCATTCTACAAGTTGGCATTTGTATGATGTATAATATATCATTTTATTTTTTGCCACAAAGTATTATCGGGCACAATCATTTAACATGTATGGATCATCCACAAACATTCATTTCAATGGGAAATCTGTCGAGTTTTTGAACTCTGTTGATGCCATATGTACTTCAAACGGGAGCTCGATGAATAATGATTTGAAGCACTAAGCAGACATGCGCACTGGAATCGTCAAGCTTGGTTAGAAGCACTGAGCAGACATGCGTACTGAGATTGCATCATGATGGGGCTTCGAACCCTCAGACATGCGTAGTACTGAGATCATGACAGGGCTCCGAAGCCTCAGACATGCGCACTGGGTTAACTGAGGCTTCGAAGCCTTGAGCAGATTCAAAGCCTCGGACATGCGCACTGTGTTAACTGAGGCTTTGAAGCCTCAGACATGTGTAGTACTGAGATTGCGTCATGACGGGCTTCGAACGGGGCTTCGAAGCCTCAGACATGCGTAGTACTGAGCTCATAACAGGGCTCCGAAGCCTCAGACATGCGTAGTACTGAGCTCATGACGGGGCTTCGAAGCCTCAGATATGCATAGTACTGAGATCATGACGGGGCTCAGAAGCCTCAGACATGCGTAGTACTGAGCTCATGATGGGGCTCCGAAGCCTCAGACATGCGTAGTACTGAGATCATGACGGGGCTCTGAAGCCTCAGACATGCGTAGTACTGAGATCATGACGGGGCTCCGAAGCCTCAGACATGCGTAGTACTGAGATTGGATCATGATAGGGCTTTGAAGCCTCGAGCAGACATGGTCACTGGTTACTGAATCTTTGTGAAGCCTCAGCACACTCAAAGGCATTGACCTCTATATTTTGAGAGTCTATCTGACACTTAACTTTCTAGTTATATTTTGTAATTCGTATTGACATTACACACTTCAGTTAATATAGTTAAACTACAATTCAGGTAGTTGCTGAGAAGTAATTATTGTTCTTGTGGATTGCTGTGATTTCCTTTGTCTGATACATAGTGTCAAAGATATATTGTCATATATCAACTTTATATATATAAAAAGATTAGGTAAATCATGCAACCTTTTTATGGAACGCTTAATTTTGTTCAAAACCGTACATCATATAGTATACATCTATAAACATAATTTTTTTGTCTTCATTAGGAGAATACAACAATGATACTCTCGTGTCAAACCAATTTAACGTGTATATGTCAAACAACATATTTCCACATCCACCACAGTAAGAACAGTAGTAGTAGTTCAGTTGTGCAAAGCTCGTTAATTATCCCGATTAGGTGGCTCAATGGTATCGCAACTTTCTCTCAATAAAAACACCAGGGGTTCGCGTCGTTGATCCTCCACTTGTGAAAAGTTTTTTTTTCAATTCCTCCATTTAACAATATTTTCAGCTTGGACGGATAGCGAGAGAATCGAGCTGTCGAGGGAAGGTTGGGCCGCCGTAGTCGGGCAGGGGGCACACATCCCTAATTATATTGTGTATGTAAAGAGTTTCACTGTAAAATGTAATAAGCTTCATATTTGTGTGTTTGGAGACCCTGGTGTCGTACTGAATTTGTATTGTAGAAAACAAACTATTGTGCAGCATGCCTAAATGTGTCTTTTCGTTTCTGATCGCTGTACGACACTACCAATTTGAGACAATTCGCTATAAACAGTTTCAGCCAATCAGCGCCTTCTAAACATGCAGAATGACATGTTTAGACATGACATGTGAACCTTTATTGTAGCGGCACAGCATCTTCGTTTCAGTCAGTCATTGTCCTGTTAGACTATTTACTGTTAAGTGCTGCTTAAGGTACCGTTTAGATAGATAGATAGATAGATAGATAGATAGATAGATAGATAGATAGATAGATAGATAGATAGATAGATAGATAGATAGATAGATAGATAGATAGATAGATAGATAGATAGATAGATAGATACTTTATTAATCCCAATGGGAAATTCACATTCTTCAGCAGCAGCATACAGTTTATAGTACAACAGGTAGCCTACGTAGTTCTTAAATTGGTATTGAAATGCACACACAAGTCTCCTAAATTATTTATTGAAATGCCTACATTTACAGTGTCCGTTTTAGGAAGTTGTAGTTTTTACTTGTTCCCGTTATTAGGAATTATAATTTCTCAGTGTCGCATATTACTCGTTACTACTCGCGAGTCCCGTATCATTGAGATTCTGTTTTACATTCTGTATAAGAAAACTTTTTAAAAGGAGCGTTAATTGAACTGACTATAGCAGACTTGTCATCTTCTTAAAATGACTTTATTGATTTGATATTGACAATTAATCATAAGGTCAAAAACCAAGGAGGATATGAGTTTGCATGGACTGTGCTGTTTCTTTTTCTTCGTGACATCGCGTCAGCAGAGAGTGCGTCAAGTTAACAATGCATTCTGTCCTAAATGACATCGCAGACACGTTTTGATATTTCCTAAAGGCCAATGTGTCTCAGTTTGCTCATTAATATATTTTGACAGTGTATTTTAGTGAGAATGATTATAAACATATTACCCATGTTCATTTCCCATGTATATATGTAATGTTTGGTGAGAATAAATAAAAATTAACAACACATATAATAGTTACAGTATGTTGCATTGTTTATGATTAACAAAATTCATAGTTTATCTGAAATGTTCTACTTATACAGTCAATTTATTCCACTTCTGAAGGTGTACATTGTCGGTATTCTCCATTGCATTTGCCCCCGAGTGTAACGTGTGCCAGTGCAATTGAGGGGTGGCAGACGAGCTCACGTAATGGGTGACAAGGCACATTCTCACCCTGATGCCGAGGCTCTTGTCATGAATATTCCCATCTTGTGGCTTTTTCTCGTTCTTGCCAGTTTACTATTATTATTGGACACGTATGTAGAGGAAATGTGTGTCTTATTTTATGTCTGTGAAAGGAAGGATGGTAAAGCCTTGAATGAAACTGAGTGTTGATGCTTTGGATAACAAGACAGGTAAGGAGCAGGGAACGTTAAACATGACAGTGACTGCGGGGGATTGTGGAACTGGAAGATGGTTTAAGAATACAGAAACGACAAAAGCTTAGTCTTTCAATAATTCTATTTACATCAATGATATACTCTGTTGTTTTACAGTTTGGAAGATTACTTATTTACCCCTCCCACGCAGCCTTTGATAAGATGCATTCAAAAGGAAAGGATGTTGCTGACAAAGTCAGGTGCTTTTTCGAAAGTTTGGCTCCAGATGTGCTTATCCAGCTGCTCCTTCTTGTCAGTACTTGAGTGATCTGTATGTTCACCTCTGTATGAATTCGCAAAGTTTCTTTACAACTTTTTTGTCTCATTAACGCAGAAATCCCGAGGCTTTCCTAAAATTGCAGAAGACACTGTTGATGGCGCTGATTCTGTTTTAAAGACAGTTGTGATTAGTCATGCAGCACACACTTTTACTCACATTGCTTTTTGGAAATCAATAATACAAATCAGCTACAGATCTGGGAATCACTGAATAGTAAAAACGTTTAATGAGAGTGTCTTGCGCATATACTGGTGTAATGACCACGTCGGCTTTAATGAAGCGTTTCTTAGCCTCTCTGATATGATCGACATGGGGTAGAATAGATTCTGGATTGTTCTAATACGTGCTACCTTACGCAAAATATGCTCATTAATTTGTTACAGATTCTAGGTGGACACGATTCCACAACAAGGAAAAAGGTGCCCCATGTAAATCGTTCATAATGTCTCCAAAATATATTTGTTAACTTTCAAACAAGTACTACTTAACTGTTTTATACAAAATCCTTATTTCAACATATGCGAGCCCCAATTAGGATTTGAACTCAGGTTAGCGCACCTTATCGCTGTAGCAGGAACAACTGCTTTTACGCTTTGATCCAAAGCACTTTAGCAGACTAGTGAGTGACCAAATCGACTGCTGACTGCGCAGATATCAATGACGTCATTACGCTAGTGTGACTCCAAATCACGTGATGGACACATTTGAAGCAAGCCTCGAAGCACTCTCGGTTGTCCAGTCCTTTTTTCTCATTACTTGTTATTGCTTTTCCTATGATTTAGTATTTATGGTTGTTACATGTTTTATTTCTGTTCACTATTCGAACTTATTTGTTTATTTTTATTTTTTTTATCATTACTTGTATTTATTTCTGTGCCTCTATTTTGGTATTTTTAATGATAGCTACCACCGTGCTCTGTTGCAATCACTTAAGTCCTGTAAATCATGCCACATAATTTCTTAAATAGTGTAGTATTTAGGATGTTAGTCCTGATGTCCAAGATTCTGGATTTACTGAACAAATCTTCTTTAGGAGTTAGCACATTGTGTGGCTGCAGCTATCAGGACTCAGAAAGTATTTAGGCCCATCCACTTTCTGCATAATTTTTTCTATTGTATATTTCATTTTAAATGGATAAATTTGCCATTTTGGACCATCAATCTACAATTAATCACCCATAATAAAAAGTGAAGACATGATTTCAGAAAGGTTTCGATAACTGAAATTCCTCTTTTATATAACATTTTGAACCTTTTCCTGTGACACTCCAGATTGTGCTTTAATTTTCCTTGAGATATGTCTGGAACATGACTGGGGTCCACCTGGGACAAACTGAATTGATTGGACATAGTTTAGTGTATACCCACAATTCACAGTGAATGTCAGTACAAAATTTAAGCCTTGATCTTTCTGTAGACCTCAGTGATAAAATTGTGATGAGGCATACATCAGGGAAAGGGTATAAAACCGTTTCTAAAACTTTGAGTGTTTCCAGGAGTGCAGTGATCTCAATATTTGGAATTGAGGGAATGATGAATACAACCAAATTCAGAGAGGTCCTTGAAGAAAACCTGCTTTAGAGTGTACTCAATCTTAGACTAGAGTGATGGTTCACCTTTCAGCATGAAAATGATCTGATGCATATAGCCAAGACAACACTGGAGTGTTTTCATAAGAAGTGTCTGTCTGTCCCTGAGTGGCCCAGCCAAAGCTCAGACTTAAAACCTACAGTACATCTGAGGAGAGACCTTTAAGATGGCAGTTTACAGATGCTTCCCATTCATTCTAATGGAGCTTGAGAGGATCTGCTACAAAAAATAAGGTAAACCTGCCCAAAGCCAGGTGTGCATAGCTTGTGGAGACTTACCCAAGAAGACTTAAAGCAGTAATTGCTGCTAAAGGTCTACTAAAAAGTACTGAATTAATGTTTTTGAGTACTTAAGTGAGTAAGATATTTCAGTTTTTGATCTTTAATACATTTGCAAACATTTTTGAAAACATGTTTTTGTAATTATGGGTTATTGAGTGTAGATTAATGGGCAAAAAGCCAAATTTATCCATTTAAAATTATAACAAAATGAAGTATGTAGAGAGTGATGGGGTCTGAATAGTTTTTGAATCTATTGAACTAATCTATCTATTGAACTAAAATAATATACCTCAGCACCTAGCATTTTGCCATATGTAGTCTCTTTCTCTTTTTGAATTGATATATTTCCTTAGTTTTTGGTTAGGTGTTTCTTTGGTAATTATTTCATTTGAGTGACTAATGTATGTTTTTCATTAGACATGTTGTGTCAAGTTAGTTTAGTCTTCTTTGGATAGTTATCAAATCTAGTTCTTATCTTGTCCTGGTATAATTACTTTCCTTATGTGTTCAAGGATGCCACTTTAGTGTTTTGTTTAGGCTAACTTGGAAATGTATCTCTTTTTAATTTTGTGAATTCTTGATTCCTTTAATTAATATGTTGTTTAATTTTTCTTTTTCTAGTCTTAGTACTTACTAAATATTGTTTTTAAATCTTTTTCTAATTTAATTAATTTCATTTTCTGTTCTTATTTCTTTCTCATCTTGAATCCTCCACCTTGTTCATTTTATTTATTTCTCATGGTTGTTAATTATTAAGCATTAATTAATGTAATTTTTTTATCTAAGTAATTCTAATTTTTCATATCATAATACCCTTTTGACTCAAATAGTTATTTTCATCAAAGACAGCTATTTAGCTTCCAGGTGTCAAATGATCTGACGTGTATCTTAAATACTGCATTCATTTTTCTGTTTATAATGAACAATACATTTATCAGGGACTAATGCAACAAGCCAATTAAATTTCCCAAAAACAACATTAAATGAATTTTGTAATTGATAAGATTATTTGGTTTTAACTCTTAATGGAAGTTAATAAGACATGTAATTGTTAACTTTCCTGTTAACATCTTCCTCAAAATAATAAGAAAGAAAGAAAGAAAGAAAGAAAGAAAGAAAGAAAGAAAGAAAGAAAGAAAGAAAGAAAGAAAGAAAGAAAGAAAGAAAGAACTTTATTTGTCCCTAGGGGGAAATATGACTTTTTACAGAAGCTCTTTAAATAAAAAAAAAAATGAAGATTAGCAAATTAAGAAAAAAAGAATTACAAAGCTTCTGTATAAGTGTTCTGGTTTTCATAGTAAACATGAGACACCCCTAGATTTTACTTAACAGAATCTACATTGTGTCTTGGGCACTTAGTTTTAACTTGTATCAAAGTGAATATATATCTGCTTTTATTACTCAAAACCTGGGCCAGCTTTACAGGATAGTTTTACTTTTTTGTAGTATCCAGCTAAAAAGGTGTATGGGTGTTTTATTATTGTATTATTTGTGTTTGTGGTTCTGTTGTCTTCTATTTAGTCTCAGATATGTGTTTATATTATATAAATAATTCAGAGACTCTGAGGTTTCTGCAAGTTTGTGGTTGCTTTGAGGTGTCTGGGTTCCAGTTACAAAATGTGTTGATTTAAAAAATATACGTTACATGTTTTTAACTGATATTAAAATGTGATATTTGGCAATATTTCTTCACATTGTTCATCTTAAAATGGCACCATTTAGGATTTAATCAATTTTGGTTTCATTTTTGGTTTGCAATCTAAGATAAATTGCTCCAAATGTTTTTACAAAAGGTTAATGGCTCCGTAGGTTGATCACCACATACTCTGTTAAAAGCATTACATTTATTTTTGGCATGAAGTGGGTGTATGTTTTATCAGCTTTTGCAGGTTCAGATACATTCTCACCCTCTATTGACACATTTCTAGTCTTTTTTAATATTAACTCAGATTAGAAAGTAGCAAATTGAAATAAGATGAAGGAATCTAGCGGCAGCTTTAGCAATTGCTGATAGACTGATGTCATACCTCATCAGGTTTGAAGTCATGTTTTTGGCATGCAAATGTGGCATTTCATTACATTTTTTTTCAACTAATTCTGCTACCTATCAACTTGCTTTATTGTTCCTTTGTTGTTTCACTTTGCAAAGTCCATCATTTTTCATACCACTACCATACTTACAAAAGTTTGCACAATTAAAATTAATTAAAATAAATGCAACTGTTTTCTGACTAGTGCAATAATTTGGCTGTTCAGCTGTGTATTAATATTTTGCTGAAGCCTTTTGCTAATTTCTTAATAACCAATACATTTTGATTGGAAATGTTTTCAAATCCATCGCAAAGTGTGAAACAATACATTAAAAAAAACTGTAATGAAAGAAATTCTGAAGCATGCATCAACAAGAATTGAATTTCATTTGCTTAGTTCAGATTCAATAATGCTTTAAAACTAGAGGACTTTATAAACTCATACAATGTTATGCTGCTCTTAAAAATTCAAACAAAAATGGAAATTAAATATTCATAGCTGCAATTTAAAAAAATAATGTAAAGGCAACTTGTTGAAAAGTGATTAATTCTATATCAAATACATTTAATTGTAAAATAAATTAAATAATACATTAAATGATAAATTAATATTAAAAATTCAAGTGAGCCGATCAGAATTCAACAGACAAATGAAGTGGTTTAGTTCCAGAAAGGTTACATTTAATATGCGTAAGGGGTATATGTATGTATGTATATATATATATATATATATATATATATATATATATATATATATATATATATATATATATATAATATAGATGGATAGATATCAATTTCATTGTTCACAATATCATTATATAATGCAAGCTTCACTGGAATGGGCTACACAATTGTACTATATAAAAAACAAATGAAATTCTTTTTCTGTGAATTTGTTTTTATAAATTCAGTTAAATTGTAGAAATTATTATGGTTCAGATTAAAATTTGATCCACTTTTGCTGGTGAATACAAAACATTAAAGATTCTTACATAACACACTTCTTGAAAATAGGCTCATAATGCTTACAACATATATTCAAAAGTAGCAGAAATATGAAATTTCAGAGTAAGTCACTGAAGGTAGCAGTGATACAGCAGAAAACTAAGAAGATAACAGAAACTGAGAGAGTGATAGTAACAGTTGGACATGATGATTGTCATGATTTTCGGCAAATACTTAAATAAATTTTAATCAATCTCCAAATTAAAGCCCATTATTCTTCTCTCATCCATGTAAGCATTTTACAGTTTAAATTAAACTTCAGTATGAATATTTGTTTACATGGCTGTGTTTATCACAAAACATAAAAGACAGCAAGATCACTTCACATCCATCAGTGTTGCTTTTCAAAAAGTATTATTTAATGTACTGAGGATGTTTTGATGTATTATTTACTTTGGAAATAATATTCATGATTAATTACTATAGAATTATTTTTTTTATTAAAAACAAATAAAAGACCACAAATCTAAGAGTAGCAATGTTGTGAATGACAAACATTCACGATTTTGTGCTTTCAGTTGTATAATGTGATTTATTGTATATTGCATTTAATTAAGCTTATTAATTAGAACTTTGACATTGCGGCTTACAAAATAAAAATATAAATTTATAAATGTTATAATACTATATCGCAAAACTGCTATTTGTTTCACAGATTAATACTATATAATAATACTCAGTTTCCTGTTATATAAATAAGATTGTTCATTTATGCACATCACATACAGTATCTTTCAAAGTTTTAAAAGGAAAAAGAGCTTAAAAATATTTTTTCAGTTTCACTATTTTCCATTCTTTTACTTTAATCATCAAGAGTTTCATTTCATTTTTTTCATTTCAGCTTTGCATTTCTCTAACTTCATGCCTTTCATCCTGTTTTCCTTGTAGTTACTGAACAAGAAACAAAAGTGCCAAAGAAAACCATCATCATGTAAGTGTTTTTAATTTCAGAGCTGCCACAAAAGTCTGCATGTGTGTGTTGTCATTGCATGACTTCCTAACACACTTTTGTGACCACCTAAGTGCCATTATCCTGGTGTCTTAGTTCAATTGCATTTTTTTTTCAGTCACGGCTTAATTAACTTGTCTTGCAGTACTGCCATTTGGAGCTATCTCAATTGCACTTGAACCATATAGAAACATTTATTGGTTACAAATCTTTGAGATTATGTCGTAAACCAGATAAGTAAAATTCTATCTGAAGGATGCTGCATTCAACAAAAACCTTTAACATAACAATAAACCCTAATATTAAAATGCCGCTCTTGCATTTATAGATAACTATGAAGTGGCTGGCTTGGTCTTTATTGTTTCTAGGAAATGAGAAATGCATGTTCCTTTTTCATAAGGAAGGGATAGAAGGTTTTTTGGATGTTGTGTGTGTGTGCGCATTTTAAATTCTGTGAAAGATTTTTTTGTGACAATACTCAGCTTCCTAGTACATACACACATACATACTCTGGATATGGTTATCAAGTAACACCAGTCTGGTTTCATTCTCTGCCTTCTTTAGTGACATACTGGGAGATTATCAAAGTATTACAACAACTTAGCTAAAATGTACAGCATAACATAATATTCCTACATTTATACTTTGTGGTAGCACTATAAATGATGACTCAATGTTGTGCCCTACAGCTCTTTTTGACGTGATTTTAATGCCCCTCTTTAGATGCCTTTGACGTTTGATTTTTCACCCTAGACCTATTTTACTATGTTTTAGGACATGTGACATTTAGGATGTTTTATGAATTGTAAACAAGCAAATTACTGCAAATAGAAAGTAAAATACACTAAAGTATACCATGGGACAAAACTGATACAGAGGCAGGGCCATCTTAACAGCATCATAGGCCCCCAGGCAAAGTAGTGCACTGGGCTGCCTGTTTTGATAGCAAAACAGAAACATACATAGGCATCAGAAACATTGTTGGTCCCTATGATTCTGGAGCCTTCGGCCAGTGCCCATACTTTAAGATGGCCTTGTACAGAGGTCATGGCAATATTCAAAGTGTGTAGCAGCTGTGTACAAAAATGAGGGATTTGCAAACTTTTTTGCTATGAGTCAGGCACTTTACTAAAAGCTCCCATATTTTTGAGCTGAAAAGATAATATTTAGGATATATTTTTACCCAAAGTCAATATTGGGTCAAAACTTGCCAGAAAGATATGGCAAGGTTTAATCTTTTAGAAGCTGTACAGATTATGGGATGTTTGTACTGGATAGGATAATATAATTGAAGTATATTATAGTATCAAAATAATTATCAGTTGAAGTTCACATTTACAGTACTACTGTATCATACATACAGTATACAGTGAAATTCCTCCTTACAAGACCGACCAATGTACACCATAGCACCTCTCTCTAGTGCTGACGCCTTACCTTGATACCTCTGGATACTTACTTTCTCAAAAGTAATGTTACTGTGTGGTAATATTGTATATTATACTCATGGATTGGATTTGTTTTACAAATGGTTGATAAAAGTGATCATAAACATGACAAATAACTTTACAATTTAAAATGATTGATAATCATAATTTTTGTTTTGTTTTGTAAAGTAACTAGTAGATAATTTCTAATTTAATTTCTCAGTTATATATGGATTTCTTTTAAAATCATCTTACAGTTTTAGATTTTCTTGTAGACTTGACAAAAAAGACCTCTGAGATAAAGTCCTTTATACCCCATTAAAAGTGTAGTTTTCCATGGTAGAAAATGTTGGTAATTACTTAAAATAGGTATTAGTTTAGACAAACATAGACATATAACCTCTGTAATTTGTGTTTTTTTAATTTTGTTTTGTATATGCATTTCGTATTACACAGTACAAAATACAATCTGTTTACATTTTAAGGTCTTTGGCATTTTCTATGATCATTTCATATTGTATTTTTTCTATAATAGAAAAATGCAGTACCATAAGAACTTTAAAAAAGGCCTGGATAATACCATTGTTTACAATAATATCAGTATTTCTCTGTCTAAGATGGCCAAATACCATTAACATAGTATTTTGTCCTGCACTTACCAGAACATAGGACCTTCTGAAAAGCTTTTACTTACACTTTGATTTTTCCTTATTGCAGCAGTCTACATTGCTTATGCAAATTTCATATCAAGCTTATGTTGTATTTTAATCTTCTGAGGTTGGGTGGAGAATTTAGCTGGTATGGGACAGGGCCTTAGTCTTTCCCTGTCAGAACTGTCAATGATGGTAGAGTGGTTGGCCATCCCTTCAAATTCTTATTAGTGCAATTAACACTAGAATCCCTGAAGCCTACAAAAAAAACTTGTAATCCCAGGCCACCTTAAATTCCCTTGCACCTCCTCATCAGCGTCTTTTGTTTTACAAATGTGTTGCTCACCACTGGCAGCATGCAGCCTGCTCTCCCATCCCCCCACCGACGCAGCTTTAGTCGTACACAAAGTTCTCCTAGCTCAGGTCTATTTATCTGGGTGTGAGGTGCCTTGAATTGTATAGGGTAAATAATATATATTATTTGGAACACATACATTTCATGTATGTTCCATGTCTACAACGATCTGTGTAAATGTAGGATGACAGGAAATGTGAGGTAAGAAATGTTGAACACATAGCTAAAACAGAAGATTTCTTCATGTAATTGGCCAAGTGCTGATGTGAAGTATGTAGACTGAAGTCCTAATATCAAATAAACACTTTCACAAACGACACATATATAACAAAACAAGTGTGCTTTTTTCAAGAATTTAACCAAAGTAAAATAAATTAGGATAGGGTACAACACACACACTTATACGTCTGCTTGGCTGGTGTAGAGGTAAGAACTGCTTTCTCCAGGTCGAGAGATGGCGGGTTCAATCCCAGGGCTTTCATGCATTTTTACAAAAGTTATCCCCCCTGATCTGACACTGCTGTTTTCAAATAAAGACATGCTATAACAGAGATGAACTCAGATGAGAATGAGGGTTCTACACCGGAGAAAGAGAACAGTAGCCCTCCCCACAAGAAACGTCCACTCACAAATAAGAACAGCAAAGCTGCACCAGGTGTAAAGGTGAAAAATGCACCGTTTGGTTGCAGCAACAGGTCGGACGTCATCCTGCCAGTCAGTCTGCCCCACACCTGTCCTATAATGAAGCAGCACAGCTTACAGAGCTTGCCAAGGTATCGTGCAAACTTGCAAAGTCCAGTTTGTGATTATGTTTTGTGATGGTCTTTATATAAAAACATTTATATGTTAATATATAATAGCCAGATCGAATGTTATTTACCTTGATTTATTTAGGTATCTTCCTACAGCGTAAAGTCACAAGTAAACTGCAGAGCTTCCTCTTTTTGATCGACACGGGCTTGCTCACAAAGTACATGTGTACTGAAGTGACACATAATCACAAACAGGACTTTGCATGAAACCTCGGCGAGCTCTGTAAGCCCTGCTGTTTTGTTGAAGGATCATGCGTGTGGCAGATTCACTGGCAGGATGACACCCCAACCTCTTGCAGCATCCAAACGATGTCATCTTTCACCTTACGCCTGTTGCAGCTGCATTGGTCTTATGTGTGAATGGACGTTTCTTGCAGGGAGGGCTTCTGTTCTCTTTCTCCAATGTAGAAACCTCATCCACATCTGAGTTCACCTCTGTTGTAGCACAACTTTATTTGAAAACTAACAGTATCAGATCTGGGGGATGGTGAATGTGACTGACAGAGTAAAAGTTAATAAAACAAATTACACTGGCTATTGCAGACTCAAATTAATCAAATGTATGTTTTTATTCTATAATAGTAGTAATAAATAACCGCTGACTACTCAAAACAGTTAATGTATGAAAGCCTGCCACCTCTCAACAGCAGTTCTTCCCTCTACATCAGCCAAGCAGACATATATGTGGGTGTGTATGTCATACCCTATCCCAATTTCTTTTACTTTGGTTAAATACTTGAAAAAAGCACACGTGTTTTGTTATATCTGTGTCATTTGTGAAAGTGTTTATTTGATATGGACTTCAATCTTCACACATTATACACTTCACCTCAGTATTTGGCCAATTATTGGTAGAACATGAAAAATGCTCCTGTTTTAGCTATGTGTTCAACATTGCCTCGCATTTCCTGTCATCCTACATTAACACTGATCGTTGTAGACACGGAACACACATGAAATGTGTGTATCCCAAATAATTATATACTATTTACCCTATACAATTCAAGGCACCTCACATCCAGATAAACAGACTTGAGCTGAGAGAACTTTGTGTACGACTAGAGCTGCGTCGGTGGGGGGATGGGAGAGCAGGCTGCCTGCTGCTGGTGGTGATCAACACATTTGCAAAACAAAAGACGCTGATGAGGAGGTGTGGGGGAATTTAAGGTGGCCCGGGATTATGAGTTTCTTTGTAGGCTTCAGTGATTCTAGTGTTAATGAATGCTATGTTATTCAGTATTCCCTTGCAAATGGGGCAGAAAATCACTTTTTCAACGGTAATGACGTTTATTATCAATTATTTAATGAGTGATAACAGTGCTCATGGGCACTACTATCAAAATGTTTAAAGACTGTGATGTGCTATATAGTGGAGCACTGTTCACTTAGCACATTGACCAATTTCAAATGTACAAATACCAAAGAATTTAATGACAGAGCTGTCCATTTTACCATAAGCATGCATAGATCTACTGCATATTCCAAATTGGTTAGGTTTAGGTTTGAGTTAGGTTATTCCAAACAGATAAAATATTTACAAAACATTGTGCTGTAAGCCAAAGAACCCAAACAGCTTTGTTTGTTTTATATTTCTTTTTTTGTTTTATCTTTCCTTAGAACAATGATTAACAGTGTTAACTTTGTCAAGCTATATGACTAGACGTGGTTAATAACATTGAATCAGTGGTGGAGACTGAACATCTAACTTTGCAATTTAAGCTGCCTGTCAAAAAAGTAAAATCCACAGGTTTTTATTACATTACTACATTTCGTTCTTTAGAACACTAAATTCTGTAAATGCATTTTTCTTTATATAATGGAGTTTAATATTTCTCACTTAATCACTGATAGTAAACTTTCTAAATGTTCCAGTAGGCTCACAAGGTACTTATTGGCCCATTCCTATGGACCTGAACGGCTGATAACATCCAGCCGCTAAACTAATAGCAAAAAGATAAGAAAGTTACCCAAGCAGGAAATCTCGCTTTGGCAAAAGATAATTAGTACAAAATGTAGTGATTTAAAATATGTAAGAAATAATTGTAGTTTGATAGGCTCTAGTCTACCATGGTCCTGAACTGGATTAATTAGGCCTGAGATCACATTGTGTTATGTTACTGTATATGTACTTTTCTGAAAACCCTCATAAATAAAGTTCAATGACTCATCTACACCTGTCTACAAACTGCACACATAGTCTTACTGTCAAAGGGTATCATAATTTATCTGGTTTAATAATTATATCTTTACATCACTATTTTCAGGACATATGCTTTTCATATAAACAAAATGTAAAGCACACACTATGTCATTAAACACTAAATATTTAGGTTAACCCAAAACTCACTTGGAAGAACCTGTTTTACCTCTCAGTTTTCTTCCATACCTTATAGAAATATATATTGATATGATCATAGTGCTTGACAGTATCACCCACGTATTAGTTGATGATAGTGAAGTTTTAATAAACTTACAAAATTTAACACTTGCCTGGCCTGGTGTGGAAACGGCATGATATTGTGCAGTGTGTGAACTTTTAATATACTATTAAACTCCGACTTTGTTCATCATCAGAGAAGAGACAATAACTACTGTGGTGAAGACACCAAAAGCGAAAAGACGCTTATCTCCTGGCATATCTCCTTCAAGAAAGTCATACTCTGAAACTTCAACACCAGAACCAGTCTTGGGAATTAGGCACAAGAAACCTGCAGTAAGATCTCAAAATGAGGCAGCTAAAGCAACAGTTATCCCTGCCCTTTTTGTAACCGAAGCACAGGAGGAGTTTGGAGCAGCTGCCAGACAAACAACTGTAGAGATCAAGCCAGGAGAACATAAACCAAAATGGATTGAAGTTGAAGAAATTATAGAATATAAGGTGAAGTCTCCAAAACTTCAGAAAAAGAGGGGAGTTTCCCCAGGAAAACCAGAAAAGGAACAGTATGACACTGAAAAGTTTACTTTACCTGGACCAAGATCTAAAAGACATCCTAAAGATGATCCAAATACCAACAACTCAAATAATAAACTGGTTCAACAATCAGTTGCAAGTGAACAACTCCCAGACTCTCTTACTTGGGACAGTGACCAAGACATACTTTCACCAGAAAATAAATACCCAATTCTGGTTCACATCTCAGGTTTAGATGACCAAGTTGAAAAACAGGCCTGCAGTACTTTGGAGAGCAGCGCTGAACATACAACAAAGGCAACAGCCTGCATCAGACTAAATGAAGGGGCACCTCTTATGGCAGCTCAGGTTGGTCAAACACTTGTGTTTAGTTTTGAAACCCCTCAAATTAGTCCAGATGATCATTGTCTAGGAAATTTCACAGGATCCTTTCTAGAAGAGACAAATCAAGCAGAAGAAACAATTCATCAAGAGGACTGTTCCTCTATGGAAGGTGTTATAGTTGAAGAACCAGAAGTCAAATGGGATGACCTCATACAAAGAGACACTAAAATTTTAACTCGAAATGGGAAAGCAATAACACTAGAGGATCTTGAGGATTATATCCCAAAAGAAGGTGAAACATATGGTTGCTTAAATATCAGTCAACCATATTCAGAGGATTGTGACAAACCATGTGAGATTTCAGTTGTTCAAAGAGAAATTAATGAAACAACTATAGGGAAACCTGTTCTCCTTAATGTTGGTAGACCTGCTGTCACAAAATCCAAAAAAGGTTTCTTCAGCCATATTAAAGATAATCTAGCTGGCAATCTTTTTACTCATACATCCAGCCACAAAGTTAGTAGAGAACCTAGACATTCAGTACTTGTGACTGGAACACACCTGGAAACTATCAAACATTCAGCATCCCCAATGCTGGAGATAAAGCAATCATACTGCACCGAAGTCCAATGCTCTTTGGAGAATGGACAACAAACTTACAAAACTGAAGTATCTGCACAAACCTTCAGTTATGGGGCAGTGGGAGAGCCAGTAACTCTTCATATCAGAAAGAAAGATACTATTGAACATTAGAAACAATGAATACAAGAAAATCATTATACTAGCTATAGCAAAAGTATACAACAAGAAAAAAAGACATATATGTCTTAAATAGGAAAACTTTTACAGTATGTAAACTACCGGTATATGTAACAAAAATACTGGCATTTCCTAAGTAAAGGATCATTCCATATCTTTATTGCAATATTTCAATATATATATGAATGTACTCTTTACCTTTAACTTATCTAGTTGAAAATTGTACATTTTATGTACAGTGTGTTTTATTGTATCCAATACAGATAATAATACAGTCCTTGACTAAGCTGAAATTGACCAGTTCCATCTTAAAACATTATATGGAGTTATGACCTTGATCAAAAACTGTATAGTTACTGACAATGAATATTTGTAACAAATACAAGTGAAACAAAATATGCAAAATCACCATCATATGTTTCAAGTTTTGGCTATGAAATAACTTACTGTATTTAAGGTGGCTTCAAAAAAATGTCACTAAATATATATTACTTTTTTGAGAAAGTAAAAATGGTTCAGTTCTACTCTTACTAGGTCAATGAGTGATACTTTAAGTATTAAACAAAGAAATCCACTTTTATCAAACATAAAACATTACAACAATGGGAGTACATTTACAGTATTTTGTCTTTTTGATACTTTAATAAAGACCTTGTGTTTAATATTATTTTACCTCTAATTTTTTTCTTACAGATTGAGTGGCAAATATTTGATACAGTATATATTTGTTTAGTGTACTCTAAATGCAGATGAAATCAAGAGAGGGAAAGTCTAGCAGAGAGAACATCGTGTTCTTATCTGTAAAAAATACTTTTTCCTGCTACAAAAATTAAAGCAACAATACATTTTTCTTCACTGTGATACTTCACAGACAAAGTATTAGTATTTAATGACCTGATGGAATCATTTAGAAGCTCAAATGAGTTTCAATGGCTGTTCCCATTGTTTGATTTAACATTTTAAAGACATTTAAACACTGGTTGGAAGTGTTTACTAATATGCATGGATAATGAATCATTGGCAGATTGTTCATTTTCAGATGCTATTTAATTGCACAGTTGTGATGAATGTAAAAATTATGAGTGTGATCAGGTAGTTTTTAAAGTGTTGTTTTTTATATATGAGATGAAAACTAAAATAGTAGAAAATTCTAATTGCACACATTTTAATGCATAGAGCAGCTGGTCAGTAATTTAGTTAATACAGTATGTTGGCATCTTAATTCTTGTTTAATTCAACTGATTTGTGCTGTATAGTAATAAGATTGTTTGATCATTAACCACTTTAATGATGCAGGTAAAGACAGAAAAAAAAACATTAATGTACATGTTTTTATACTTTTTCACTCTTAAAAGCTCACATTGTGAAAACCACTTTATGGAAATTATTTAACTTGCAAAAAATTACATTGTTCAATATGTAGTAAACATAATTTTATATATAAAATAACACACATTTTATCTTTCCCTTAGAATTAATTAGAATGTCTCCTTAGTAGAACATTGTCTGAAATAATGGAAAATATTAAAGGATCTGTCTTTTAGTGTCATGAGGAGGTGAAGACAGTTTATGCTAGTTGTGGAATTTTTGTTGGATATAAAAATATGTATACTAGGTGGGGAAAGAGTAAAACATTATTAAAATTTGTTTCTCAGAGATTGATATTTATTTTCATCTGTAAGAAATAGAATACATTTTGCATGATTAATAAAAGTTTGTGACTTGAATCCCTTTAAACTGTATATCACATGTACAACATAAAAGTAGAATGTATTGTTTGTTTTGATTTCATATGATTTATTAAATATGATGTGTTATATTATAGGAAATAAATATTTTGCATCATTATAATGGTCTTTGTGTCTCTTTATTGCCTTACTGTTTTGAAAAGAATGTGTGGCTTTACAACTGTTTACAAACCAAAATAATGCTAATAAGTGCATGTGAAGTCAGTCAGTCATTGTCCAACCTGCTATATCCTAACTACAGGGTCATGGGGGTGTGCTGGAGCCAATCCCAGCCAACACAGGCAGGAAACAAACCCCCGACAGGGCACCAGCCCACCGCAGGACACACACACACACACACACACACACACACACTAGGGACAATTTAGGATCGCCAATGCACCTAACCTGCATGTCTTTGGACTGTGGGAGGAAACCAGAGCAAACCCACGCAGACACAGGGAGAACATACAAACTCCATGCAGGGAGGACCCGGGAAGCGAACCCAGGTCTCCTTACTGCAAGGCAGCAGTGCTGCTACTGCACCACCGTGCCACCCTGCATGTGAAGTATAGCTTGAAATATTTAAATACAGAATTTCAAAATATGTTCTGAATGATAGATTTTAACTCTTTTTTTAAAAGGTGCTAAAATACAATATGTAATGGGAAATTATATTTTTCATTTCTGGTGCAAAATTAGATATAAGAAGTAAAACTTAGGGTTAGAAAGAAGTGGAAGGAATAAGATTCAGTCACTGGTATGAAATTTGAAACAGACAGCACCTTTACTCATAATGATATAGGGATAAAAAAAATTTAAATCCTGGCATAACTTTTTATTTTCAGCATGTGTAATAAATGTACATTCTATGTATTCTACATTATTACTAATCACCAGAATTTCTAATTGCCTTATAACTTTGATTGACAGTCACTATCTAATATTAAAAAGTGACAAACTGTGAAAAGTACATTAGAATCATACTTGTTTTACTGTAACTATGACCCCTGTCCTGGAGATAAAGCAGTCATACTATCCAGTGCTCTTTGGAGAAGGCACAACAAATTTAAAAACTGAAATATCTGAATTGAAAATATTACAAAAACATGCCTGAAATCTTATATCTGCTGTCTAAAGAACATCTTCAGATCGTTCTAGGTCAACTCCAGATTGTAAAAGAGTAGTAAAACAAAAAGAAGTAATGTAAATTCTATTAGTACAGGGAAGTTATGCTGCACCTACCAAGAATGCATCTGTCAAAGAGAAAAAAACTTTAGAAAGTGTGCCTTTGTAATTCCAGTTTACAGCCTTGTTGGACTGTTCTGCTATGAGTTTTATTTATTATATTGTTTATTTATTTATTATTCTACATTGATGTAGACCCATCAGAACTGATTTCTCCTTATATCACCAAGGAGAGCAATTAACTAATAATACGAGGAGAGGTAGAGACGGTAGTAAAATCTCTGAAGAAGGAGAAGTACACAATTGGAGAATACAGAGGCAGAACCGGTCCAGGGAGAGGAACATACCATGATCAATGCCCTCATAATATAGTCTGTAATAACATCCTGGTACACAGAAGAGTTCCTGACTCAACAGACATGGTCCTTCATCATCCCTCTTCCCAAGAAAGGGAACCTTCAGATATTCCAAAACAATAAACCTCATTAGCCATCCCAGCAAAGTCATGCTGAAGGTAATATTGAATAGGCTGAAGCCTCGGAATAAAGAGATCATATCTAGAGAGAAAACAAGCTTTAGACAAGGCAAGAACACCACAGAGCAAATCTTCAATCTGAGAATCTTTTTTGAGAAATATCTGCAGCACCAACAACACCTTTACCATATCTCTGTGAAATTTAAGAAGGCTTTCAGTAGGGTTTGCAACCTTAGAGGCAAATATGAGGATGTACAAAATTAACCCCAACATTTTTGAAGTAATTTAACATGTGCGTGACAAGGCTACCAGTGCAGTCCTCGGCAATGATCCACTGGGGCCTGTTTCAAGCTAATATTTGAGCATGGATGTCTACTGTTACCCACCCATCCACCTCGGAATTGTTGTGGAATGTGTAATGACAGACACAGTGGAAGACCACGAAGAATTAGTCAGTATAAATGGCAGATCAATTATGAGTGTTCATTTTGCCAATGACATTAATGGACTGGCTAGGGAAGAAAAAGAGTTGGTCAACTTAGAAGAAACCCATTTCAAGGGCTTATAGTATGAAAAACAGTGCAGAAAAGACTATGACTAAACTGATGGCCAATTACATCAATGGCATCATTTTGACATCAAAGTCAATGGCAAAATATTTGAAACCGCTTTGAGTTTCAAGTACCAGGAAGCAGTTGTTTCAGCTGACGGTTCTATGTCTGAAATCCTGGCCAGGATACCTCAAACAACAGGAGCACTCATGCAACTTAAGCCCATCTGGAATGACAACAACACCACCCTTAGTTCCAAAGTGAGACTGATGTGTTCCCTTGTCATGTCTAATTTTCTTGTATGCATGTGAAAGGTGGACCCCCATAGCAGTGCTTCAGAGAAGAATTCTAGCCTTGGAAATGAGATGGTATTGAAAGGTCTTGAACATTTCATACACCAGGCATGACAGAAATGAGGAAATCCACTAGAAGTGCACAGATCTCATCAGAATTCTTAATAATTTTTTAGCCATTGTCAAAAAATGGAAACTGAAATGGTATGGCCACATCACCAGTTCATTAGATTTTGCAAAGACCATCATCTTACGAGATGCAATGCCACGAAGGAGGAAGCATGGTAAACAAAAGAAGAGGTGGGAGGACATTAACGTGCGGACAGGCCTGCACTTCAGTACTCCCAAGTAGCTGTGATGAACAGGCAGAGGTGGATTGTCTTCTGCCTGAATGGATTCTGATAGACCTATGTTGTAGAATAACCAGTAAAGTATAATATAGAAGCAAATGGTTCAGATATTTGTTTGAACAGAAATAGGATTTTTGCCTTTCGTACTGTACACAATGGATATGAATGAATGAATGAGTGAATGAATGAATGAATATCTTTATTGTCATTGCACAAGTACAATGAAAGTTAGCAATGTAAAACAGCAAATTATAAAACTACAAAAACATATATGAAGATTTATAAAAGGAATTCTAAAAGTGGAAAAGCAAAACAAACATCTACACAACCAGACATTTTTCACATTCTGCTGGTATTCATTGCCTAATTCGTTCCCTTTAAAGTTTTACAGAATTAGTATATAAAGTGATTACTAAAACTATGTATTGTCAATGTTAATTAGTAATGAATAAAAAACATATGTTTGTGTGTCCATCTGGCTGTACTGCAGTCTTAGCAAAATGACAAATTTAATATGTACACAAAATTGTACAGAGTATATTCCAGAGAGTTTCTTTTTTGATGGTCACAAAGGAGTTTGCCAGGTCAGTGAAAACCATATACAACTTTTGTTGTTGCTCTTGTCATATATTTTGCAGACATAAAGCTACAAATATCATGATAGTGCTGCCTCAGAATTATTTAAAGCCCCAATTAGCACAAACAAATAATTTCTTTAGCAAGCCAACAGAGTAGTTTAGGTTCACACTAGTCTGAATTTTGCCAGAGGTGAAGAGAGGACTGATGCCTTAGAAGTTTTCACATTTCCAGTTTGTCTGCCTTCTTAACAATATAGGCATTTCATAGATATGATGACCTTTCTAGATCTTGCTAGTGATCTTTTTGGTGTTGTTGAATAGATGTTATCCCACCTGTAGGTATTTTCATTAATGGCTTAAATGATCTCTTACAGGATTAGTGGCACACCTAGAGCTGTGTTTTATGGATTTATTGAAACAACTTCAATGGTTAAATTATTGTTCCCAAATCCTCCCTATTGTAAAGCTAGATGGAAGAATCAGCTTTCAGTAGGGATCCACCTTGGGGTCACAGAGGACTACAGTCATTTCATTTCAGTCCAAATCCTTGTGAATTGCATGATGGGTGCCCTGGTTGCACAACTGAATAAATTTACGATAATTGCATACTTGAAATTACATTTATGTGTTGTAGATCAAAAATTATTGACTGGAAAATTCTATAAAACTGCTCTTTGAGAGACATGTGGTCACAACAAAAAAAGATTCAAGAATTGTTAATGCCACTATTGTATTTCATTTTGTTTTTATTGATTTAAGTACTTTATTACTAATAAATTATAAGTAAGTAAGGTATGCAGTATTTTATATTTTCCAATTAGATTAGATACTTCATATCTCATACATGCAGAAGGCAGATTAATAAAGAAAAATAAACCATGTCAGGTAATCATACAAAGTTACTGAAGTGTCCAAAAGGTTACCATTGGTTCAGAATCCTTTATTAACTTAGGACAATAGTAATGGCATCACAGATTCAAAAGAACATCCAAACTGTTCTTAGTAAAGCAGTTTTTTTGTCTAATCAAAGTAAGACACCAATTTTCCTGTTGCATTATATTAGGTGGATGAGAATTCCTCTGGTTTAGTAAGATATGTCGGTATGCTAGCAAAAAAGTGTAAATTATCACAATGAATTGTTTACTAGACAGTAATCTCTTGTAAGATTTCATTTAAGGCAGCAACGTCCCATTGGGTGTTGCCCCAAACACAGCCGTTACAGGGCTAGAAATTAAGATGAACCCAATAGTGTCAGATACATAAGCAAAAATTATTTTATTCCAATTGGCCCTGAGCTGAGGACATTTCTAAAACATTTGAGTTGCCAAAAACAGGTATTTGATTATATTGTTCAGAATTATGGTCAGGACCTGGCTAAATTTTAGAAAAAGGTAATGTACAATTTGGAGCTAAGTTTAACTGTATTTTGCCTTTGAGTGTCACTTGTACTGGTAGCAGATTTGGAGTAACTATTAAATTCACTGGATTTCAACTTAGCTATTTAATGTTATTAAACTAATGTATGGAGCAAAGCAGAAAGGAAGGAATTTGTACACATTTTTCCATGCCTATCAAAGCTTCTACAAATGAATTTCATAGTGTGTATATTTGCAACCCAGTAGCAAAACCAGATTTCCCCCTTAAACTTTGTTTTTGTGATTGATGTGCTTAGCAATGATATCAGGGGTGTGATCTGGGAATTGTTATGTAATAATGTGGTCATGGCAGAGCCTAGAACAGTGACAGGGAAAGAGAAATTAAAGTAAATTCTGGAAAATTGGGGGTAACTGTTAGTTGCAGGAGGAGATGGGAAATGTTCATGAAAGACAGAGGAGACTTACACCCAAAGAACATAGAGAAATTTAAACTTGGAATCAGTTGTAACTCAAGAGCAGGATTGTGAATTGGAAATAGGTGAAAATAAAAGCACATGGAAGAAATGGCAGGAGTTGTTGAATGCCAAGCAAAAATAAACTATGTAACAGTAATGAGGACAGTGTTGATGTATGATGCAGGGACATAGGCAATATGAAAAAGAAAATGAACCAAGATGCTGGAAAGACCTGAAATGAGAATGCCGAGAGAGAAAATTAGAGATGCTAGAGGTCATATGGTCATGCGCTAAGTAGTACAAAAGAGGGAGATGATTAAAACAGTCTGTCACAGCAAAAAAACTAAGAGAGAACCAGAGGCTTAGATTGGGGAGACTATATTAAGAGGTTGAGGGAGAGGATGTAGAGTAGAGGTAGCTAACCCCTAGCAAAAGCACAGCAGCGGTAAATAAGAAAAAGAAGAAAAAAAATTTAAACTTACTTATAACTTTTATAATCCTCTCTGCTTTAGATCTTTGAAGAATTAACATTTTTTAATCTGTGGCCTGAATGAAGTTACAATTATGCTTAATTTTCTATAGAAGGATTTGGTTTTATATATTATATATTTAACAATGTTAGGTCTCAACACATTTAGTCAGGCTGCTAAAGTTAAGACTGAGATTTTATTTATTGTTTATAATTTCTAGATAGGTGAGCTGCTATGAAACAATTAAAAAAATCAAATTTAAGGTAAACTGCAAAACTTTTCACAGGAAATATGTCATTAATCAAGAGTTCTTAATCTTTTTTTTTTTACTAAAGGCTGCTGTAGTTGCCAACAAGTTAAGTGGTCTGTACAATAATACATCAACATGTTTCCCTAAAAAGGACAGTAAGTGTTAAGCCTACATGTAAAAAACAATATTATGTTTACTTGGTAATGATGTCAATAATTTTACAATTTTTTGTTGTGATCAGATCTTTATAAAACTTGACAATGACAAAGAACACTGCACAAAGAAAAAGCAGAACACCTTTTTACAATTAGAAAAAACCACAGTATGGTCCAACCCATATAACATAGCTGGTATCACTACCGTCCTGTAGACCTTCCCTTTCACTCTTGCTGATACCCATTTGTCACAAATTACTCCTGACACTCTTCTCCACTCATTCCACCCTGCCTGCACTCTCTTTTTCACCTCTCTTCCACAATCCCCATTACTCTATACTGTTGATCCCAAGTATTTAAACTCATCCACCTTCGCCAACTCTACTCCCTGCATCCTCACCATTCCACTGACCTCCCTCTCATTTACACACATGTATTCTGTCTTGTTCCTACTGACCTTCATTCATCTCTTCTCTAGAGCATATCTCCACCTCTCCAGGGTCTCCTCAACCTGCTCCCTACTATCGCTACAGATCACAATGTCATCAGCAAACATCATATTCCACGGGGACTCCTGTCTAATCTCGTCTGTCTACCTGTCCATCACCATTGCAAATAAGAAAGGGCTCAGAGCTGATCCCTGATGTAATCCCACCTCCAACTTGAATGCATCCGTCACTCCTACCGCAGACCTCACCAAGGTCACACTTCCCTCGTACATATCCTGTACAACTCTTACGTACTTCTCTGCCACTCCCGACATCCTCATACAATACTACAGCTCCTCTTGAGGCACCCTGTCATATACTTTCTACAGGTCCACAAAGACGCAATGCAACTCCTTCTGGCCTTCTCTAAACTTCTCCATCAACATCCTCAGAGCAAACATTGCATCTGTGGTGCCCTTTCTTGGTATGAAACCATACTGCTGCTTGCTAATCATCACCTCACTTCTTAACCTAACTTCCACTATTCTTTCCCATAACTTCATGCTGTGGCTCATCAATTTTATCCCCCTGTAGTTACTGCAGATCTTGTACATCCCACAATGTGTTTTACCAGCCTGCTCAATAACCACCCCAGGGCTGCACAGCTTTACAACTGCATGCACCAACACCCATGGAGCTCGAGCCACACACACTAAAGTGCTCCACCACAGAGCCCATTTATAGATTTTTGTGTATTGGGTTTGTTTTGTCTTGGCGGAGTAATATATTACTCTACTTTCCTCTTTTGTATTATTAATGTGTAGCCTTTGTCAGAATGACTCAAATCTCACAGACTTACCACTGTTTATAAGACATTGTACCATATAACGTCTCCCCACCTTCCCTTCTACATTTATAACCTCAGGCAATTAGGTGTAGTAAAAGACAAGCAGGAGTTAAGTTACAATTTAAATAATGTACTATTGATAATATTCATAAATAATAACAATATGCGAAGTACATTTGAATATTGCCAACCATACAACCTGATAAATGGTGATGTGTAGTTTCAGGCAGCACACAGACTTGTTAATTACTTAAAACGTCTCTAGTTAAGGCATCATTTTTGGTCAGCTTTCTTCAGAACAGGCTGCATGTCTGTCTCAATATGGCTGCCGAGCTGTGCTCTTCATTGTGTTGTCCTTTTCAGTTCATGGTGTGAGATGCTCCTTCATCATTTGGTAAGAGTGAGAGACAGGGGTAAAACAAGCAAATTTATAGATTTTCTGTCCAACCCCTACAGCCAATAGGGCATCATGGTACTTAAAGGCTTCTGATACAAGCCAACTCCAAACAGCCATACTTCAGACCAATGGGGCAGAGAATACCTTCACACCTGCCCCCAAAACCATGTGTTAAGTTGAAGCTTGCAAGCTAGACAGTCTGGCTTTCCTGTTGGGGTTGACTGAGAGAGCCCTGCAGATAAATATTTGCCAAACTTGTTTGAGGCACTTCCCCCAAACCTGTCATAAAGTTCACTATCCTGACTTATTCCTAGGGGGTAAAAATGAATGCTTTTCACTAATGAAATACTAATGTTACATTGCTTTGCCTAAGTTACAAATAAAGACATACGAAATATTTATCAACTTGTTTGCAAAATTTCACACCACAACAGGGTTAAACTAATTTGGTGTTTATTTTGTGAGTTTTTGGGTGTTTATTTTTGCACATATCTGGTGTGACAATAACACACATATTTGACCATTGAAATAGATGAATTCAATGTTCCCATTATCAATGCACTGTGCTTTTCTGAGGTGAACGGTCTGAAGGAGCCAACAAAGAAGTACTTTAAACTTGTTTGTTAAATGTCAGATGATGAATGGCTTTGGGGACACTAGCAAAATTCACTCATTCTTTTCCATCTTCATTCACTATTTTGTTTGTCATTCAGTACAAAAGACAATTTTTGGGAAACGCACCTGGTGTGAATAAATTACCATATTCTCATCTTATCAAATATAATACCATAAGAAGCTATGGTACTGCTAAGTACACATTATGTTGAACATTGATAGTAAATGTCTGCCTTTTACAAGTGCAGTTTGCTCTTGAGAAACAGAGGAGAAAATTTTCTCTATACTAGTTGCAAAACATCGGTCAGAGTTATATTGTGTAGTTGAGAAATGTTATATAAGAGCTTTTCCTCAGTAGTTTCAGTGAACATAGATAACTATAACAAAACAAATTTGGTAGAGAGTTTCTTATAAAATTCTTATGGTATGGCTAAATGGGCCTGCCACTTTTCCATTTTAGACAATTACCATCCAAGATCTCAGAACGTTTGTCTAAACATGATCCTTAGAGCCATGGCATTTACAATTTATCTTGAATCAGAAAATCATTTTATTACACTTTGATGTTTAAGGCATTTTACAATATTCCCTTTTTACTTACTGTATGCCTCTGTGTTCAATAACTTTGCTCCAACAGAATTATATATTTCTTCAATAGGGTCTGGAACTTTTTTTTTTTCATTTATTTGATAGGCTAGCATCCTCCATGTTAAGAATAAGAGTAATGTGTTTTAGGTAATATTTGCTCTGTTTTTCTTCTGCTCAATAAATTGTTTATGTGAAAAGTAAGAATATACTTTTATATACATATACATAGATTATATGTAACCTCAGATATTAATCATTCCCCGAGAGGGTTCTGAAAAATACCTCCACAAATGTTAGTTTCAGCAAAATATAATAGGCTGGAAGTCAGATGAAATAAATGTATTTTGCACCCAGCAAAGAATGTTGGTTTAGGAATTTAGTTTATCTTTTTTCACGTTATTAGGACTGAACCAGAATCAGAGTCACAAAATGAAATACTGTATGAGTTTAAACCAGATTTTCTCCATTAAGCTTTTTCATTTGGTTGTTGTTTGAGCACTGGTCTCAAATTAAGTCTTTCCTTTTATTAGTCAAAGATTTGATCATTTGCTGTTGTAATAGAACCAGAGGCATCAGCTAGCCTCAAAACCACAAACCAAATTCCTCCACAAAGTTTCAAAAGCACACAAGCACAGGTTCTCTCTCTCTTCACAATACCTCTATTCTTCTCATTGCACTGCCCTCCTCCAGTCGTGTGTTGCTGTACATCCTCCCAGCTCTGACTCATCCGGATAAGGGAGTGCAGTCCCTTTTATTGAGGGCCTGGGAGCTCTTCTGGTGCCAAGGACTTCTGGGTCATATGGAATTCCCGTATTTTGGGGAGCACATCTCCCTGCAGGGCCCCCTTGCGGCACCCATGCACCCCAGCAGGGCTGTGCTGCCGAACTGCAACTGCCAGTATTCCCTGCTTTTTCCTGAATGGGTGCCAGTATGAAAGTTTGCTGCCATCTAGCACCAGGGGATAATGCATAAATAATAATTTATATTATATAAGAACAGAAATAAGAGAAATTAAATACTAAGATGTTCCTGTTAATGATTCTGTAGAAATAATGATGAAATGTAAAAGCAAATGTGAAAAACCTACACATATAGAATCAAAACCAAACACAAACTATTTTTAAATGGTTAATTGTTTATGCTCGATGTTCTAAGTTCCAAGATAAGTCATGCATGGTCAGAAATAACAATGGTGTCATAATTAAAAGATCAGGATTATATTTCTGATTAGAAAACATCCATCATCCTACAAAATACCTTTTGGTTAACATCTTTGATACAGGCTTATTTTCAGAAACACCCTTGCATTGTGCACATATGTAATATGATAGATGTGCAAATGCTTTTCTATTTTTCATTATAAAGAGCAGTAAGATTGTTAACCATTAAATTAATGAAGATATAAACTACAAGTCAAATGTTTTAGGATACTCCTGTTCTTCCAGTTTTATTGAAATTTAAGCAGTATAGTCTAAATGAAAATTAAACATGATCTATTAACAAAATGATCTGATATATGAAATAATGATCTTCATTGATGCAAAATATATTTTTGAAAATTGTAACATACAGAAAGTAGAAAAAAAGTGAAAGTTTCTACTGTAGGTCTGGCTTATGATTCTGATTTTCCCTAACTGTTCCTTGGGTTCTAAAAATTGAGTATAGTTGCAGAGTTTTGAAGCCTAAGTAATCTATTGGTAATTTTTCTTTTTTTTGTTTCCATCTGTTTTTTTAACATTGTTGAAGATGAATGATCTTTTCTGAGCCTCCATCTTGTTTTCTTCATGGGCACTATCATTTGTTGATGGTTGCAATGCTGTTACTAGATAAGATTACCAGGAGAGTGCAACACATTATGTTATTATTACAACAGTATAAAGGTCAGCATCATGCACTTCCTGGTTGTCCAAGATTGTATTCACAAAAAGAAAAACCTTTAATTCATAATATTTCTGTTTTTTCTGGTTACAACTATATTTCCCACCTTTTAACTATGAATTACATTTCACAGTTTGCCTCTAGTTACATGTACATTTTTGGCATTTGATTTCTTCACACTATTTCTGCATATCTTGAGCTTTATTTACTTAATTATTATCTTTCTGGTTATGACCTTTGCTTGAATTTTGACAACATCTGTACCAATTTCTGATTTTATTATTTCTGGAAGTCAGTTTGACATCAGCTCAAAATCAGTTTCACCCAAAAGAAAAACACTTTTCATAGAAATTGCTGAAAAAGGTAAAGTAAAAAACATGAAAAGCTAAACGAGACAAAAAAACACAAACTTTTGGGATATTACTCTAGAAACAGAAAAACACCCTCATCAACTGAGAACTTAGCACACTATTTCCTCCAAGACACTAAGCAAGGAAAGAAACATAGCAAATAACAACAGAACATCTATAAATTATATATTAAGAGAAGAAAAATGGAAAACTCCTGATGTACAGTACTCTTCAATAAACACAAATGTTAATGTTCCATGGAAAACAACATTTTAATGTTAAACTTTTGTATTGAATTGACATCAAAGAAGCAATGCAACCATTTCCCAGCTTTGCTACATTGTTACATTTTTGCCTACTTTTAAAAAAAAGCTGATATGAAACAAAAACTGGAATTCAGTCCATTAAGTCTCTGACTAGACTAAAAGTCTTTTTAACAAAATAGCTGCTATTTCAAATGCAAGTTAGGAAAAGAAGACAGACTGTGTCACCAGAAACACCATGCAGATGACGTGATATGAGGAGGACATACCAGATAAGCTCAGCCTGAAGTTTAATTAGGGTTCTGTAGCTGTGATAAGGAAATGTTCTTCACTATCCTACCATGTCAATAACTATACAGTATGAAGTGTTAACTAAACATTTGTTTGATAATTTATTAAGAAGAAGTCATTTTATAATTGCATTAGCACTGAGGAAAGCATGGGGCACTTTCAGTTTATACTTAAAATACCCTTTTTTCTCTTACTGTAAAACTAAATCATTGCAAGTTTAAAAAAAATTAATTATTAAAAGCATACACTCACCAACCACTTTATTAGGTACATCTGTTCAACTGCTTGTTAATGCAAATAATCTAATCAGAGCAACTCAATGCATTCAGACATGTAGACATTGTCAAGATGACCTTCTGAAGTTCAAACTGAGCATCAGAATGGGGAACAAAGGTGCTTTAAATGACATTGAATGTGGCATGGTTGTTATTGCCAGGCAGGCTGGTCTGCATATTTCAGAAACTGCTGAGCTACTGGGAATTTCATGCACAACCATCTCTAGGGCTTACAGAGAATGGTCCAAAAAAGGGAAAATATCTAGTGAGTAGCAGTTCTATGGGTGGCTATACCTTGTTGATGCCTAAGGTCAGATGACAATGGATAGACTGGTTTGTGCTGTTAGAAAGGCAACAGTAACTCATATAACCACTCATTACAACAGAGGTATGCAGAAGAGCATCTCTGAATGCACGACACATCGAACCTTGAAGCAGATGGGGAGACTACACTGGGTGCCATTCCTCTCAGCTAAGAACAGGCAACTGAGGCTGCAATTTGCATTGGCTCACCAAAATTAGACAACAGAAGAAAAGAAAAACAATGCCTAGTCTGATGAGTCTTGATTTCTGCAGCAACATTCAGATGGTAGGGTCAGAATTTGGCATCAACAACATGAACTCATGGATCGATCCTGCCTTGCGTTAAACGGTTCAGGCAGGTGGTGGTGGTGTAATGATGTGGGGCATATTTTCTTGGCACACTTTGGGCCCCTTAGTAGCAACATAGCATTATTTAAATGCCACTGGCTACCTGAGTATTGTTGCTTTATGACCGCAGTGTACCCATCATCTGATGGCTACTTCCAGAAGGGTAATGCACCATATCACAAAGCTCAAATCATCTTAAACTGGTTTGTTGAAAGTGACAGTGAGTTCACTGTACTCAAATGGCCACACAGTCACCAGATCTCAATCCAATAGAGCACCTTTGGGATAGGGTGGAATGGGGATATGCAGCCATCAAATGTGCTACCATGTCAATAATGACCAAAAATCCTGAGGAATATTTCCAGCACCTTGTTGAATCTATGCCATGAATAATTATGGTGACTCTGAAGGCAAAAGTGGGTCAAACCTGGTACTAGCTAGGTCTATCTAATAAAATGATCTGTGAGTGTGTATCTTTTTGTAAGTATAAATACACTCTAAACCTTTGAATTATGCAGAAACAAGCACCAAGCCAAATGTTAGGTTATATTATCAAAACTGGTGACTATTAATCAAGGGACATGTTGCTAAGACTTTATAATGCACGAGTGAGACCACATCTGGAGTACATTGTGCCATTCTGATCACCACACTAGCACAAAGACATATCAGCATTAGAATTTGGGCCAAGAAGAACAACTGAGTTCATCCAGTGACTAAATAGGAAATATAGCCTTTTTACTCTTTAGTAAAGAAAATTCTGTCTAGGTCTTCACAATTCCCAAAGGCGTCAATAAAGTTAATTTGGCTGAGTTTTTTTTTTTTTTGCTGAAATAGTAAATTCAAGGATACCAGCTGAAATTTAACTTAAGTGCATTTAAAACCAAAGCCAAGAAGCACTTCTTCATACACAGGGTTGTGGGACTCTCAAATAAGCTATAGAGTCATGTAGATAAAGCAGAATCATTGGCAACTTTTAAAAAAGAATCTGGACCAGATGCTGTGATAATTTAGCTATTAGTGTTTTTTTTATTTAATCTCAGCTTGGTCTCAGGATTTTGTTTTTTTGGCATGTTCTGCCAATAAACATAAAAATGTTTGCTTAAAGCAAAGATTTCCTCCTGCATTCTAAAGATGTGTATGTTTTGTCAGTTGGTGTCTCTAAAGTAGGATTGTGCATTTCCATCACAACTGGGGTTGTTTCCAGACTTACCCCAGTCTTGCCAGGATAGACTATGCTTCTCTAAGACTCTGAATGGGAATAAGAGGAGTTAAAAATTGAATGAATAAAAATTAGAAAAATATGATGAGATAAGTTGGGCGGCACGGTGGCGCAGTGGGTAGTGCTGCTGCCTCGCAGTGGGGAGATCTGGGGACCTGGGTTCGCTTCGCGGGTCCTCCCTGCGTGGAGTTTGCATGTTCTCCCCGTGTCTGCGTGGGTTTCCTCCGGGCGCTCCGGTTTCCTCCCACAGTCCAAAGACATGCAGGTTAGGTGGATTGGCGATTCTAAATTGGCCCTAGTGTGTGCTTGGTGTGTGGGTGTGTTTGTGTGTGTCCTGCGGTGGGTTGGCACCCTGCCCAGGATTGTTTCCTGCCTTGTGCCCTGTGTTGGCTGGGATTGGCTCCAGCAGACCCCCGTGACCCTGTGTTCGGATTCAGCGGGTTGGAAAATGGATGGATGGATGGATGGATAGTTAATGGAAATGTGTGTAGCTTCCAAGTAATTAAATAATTACTGTCCCTTTTAGATTTTTTAAAGTGCTGCAGATGCAGTAAAACAAATATTTCATAGTCCATTAATTTTCTTTCAATGTATAGATGCAGATGATGCAGAGGCAAAGAAGAGTGAAGAACATAACACCTTGTTTCAGGGAAACAAGCTGCTATCTTTCTATGATGTACAAGAAGAAATAGGGAGGTAGGTTTGACTATTGAGTATTACTTAGATGTCTACCCTAGAATAACTAATATCAGACAGTGTGTTTCAACACCTTTTGGCTTGTCAGGGAGATTTTACACATAGGTTTCTGTATGTGCTGTGAATGACTGCATAATGCTAAGATCTTTCATTCATTCTTCATTCTCAGAATACATGCCAGCTCTTGTCTTGTCTTTGACTTGGCTTTTGCTGTATATTATATATGTATATCTAGTGTTGTTCATGAACTAGTTTTAAAGAGCGAGTTCATTGAACTAGCTAATTTTTCTAAGAACGGTGAACTTAACGTAGCGTATTTGCATGTGAAGAACTTGAACGTGAACTACTTCAGTTATGTGACATTCTGAATCTGGTTTAGGTCCAGATTAAACGTTTTGCCTTACCCTGTAATGTAGGGGTGGAGCCAAATCCGAAAACGATATTCGAATAAGCACAAATAGTACATTTTTACAAATATTTATTTTGTTCAAATTTTTTGCCATTTATTTGTATTCAGAAAAAAATAACGTAAAGTCAGATAGGCACTGTCTGTGTCTGTCTGCTTGTGCTTTAGCTGCAACCTCGCTGACATGAGCACGCTTTTTAGGAAAACATTGTACTTCGCAAGGCCACTTTGTATTTTTCCCCATTGGACATGCAATATGTGACGCAAATTTTGACCAAATTTTTGACAGCATAATAGGTTAGGTCACCTACACACCTGCACAGTCACCATTTGTGTCACACAGTTATATGTATACGTGCATCTATTTAACTTCATTTTTGACCAGGAGGATATTAGCATATATGGTTATACATGTTTGTTGCTGGGTATAACTCAATAAAGTGTATTTAAATAAAAAAGTCTTCTTAATTATTGTATTTTATTTAAGAACACTGTAATAGACTACTAAGCACTGTTGTAAGTCACTCTGGATAAGAGCGTCTGCTAAATAATGTAAATGTAAATAGCCCAATATAAGGCATGCAAAAAGAGAGACTTCGACTTTTAAATCGACATTTATTTGAATACTAAATACAAATAATTTTGCTATCCTACAAATACAAAACAAATACTATTGCTGCCCCAACAAATACAAATACAATTAGTTTTGCTACCCCAACAAATACAAACACAGATACAAATAAAAATATGAACAGTGCATGCTCTGCACATTCCTAATGTAATGACACGGTCTAATTCGCTTACACTGCAGCAGCTGACGTGTCGTTGTCACTGCTGACACACGTGAGACCAATATTTTTCTTAAAAGCTGCAACATTTCAGGACAGGTTTGTTTTTGTTGAAGATGTACAACTCCCCTTTCAACATTTTAAAGAGAATAAAGAGGTCCTCTGTAAAGTTAATAGCCTCTAGTTGTGAGGTGTTAGACAGAAATGGCCAGCTGTTACATTGAAAGTATTGGCTATGGTTTTATAAGTTTCTAGAATAAAATAATTTTCGAGAGGAGCAGTATTGACGCAACAGACAAATAAAACAAAATAAAACAATTTCACATTTGTCCTCTTGTGTGCCTTCTGTCTACATATCATTTCCATATACGGAGAAAACTATTTTATTCAATATTTTCATTCCCATTTCATGTGTCTGAATTGCCAGAGTATAATTAATTTCATTGGAAGGCAGAATAGGCCTGCATGTAATTAGTTGTTTGAAGGGCATTATGCATCTTTCATATTTGAGAAGTTAGTAGCCTATTTGAACTGATGCACTTAGGCATGCATAGGCCCCATGTGAAAACTAAGAAAATGACCTTGCATAACTATGTACTGTATTCTTTTACTTCCACTTGTACAATACATACCTTTGTACCAATATCCAAATCATTAAGGCCTATACTAAGTGGTAAATGGTAGTGATGGACTGCTGGATCTATTGAAGAGGTTCTATTGAAAAAAGTAAACTCAAGTGTCATTTATTCTCACTTCTTAAAAAATACAACATGAACTGAACATGAAGTAGTTCAAAACTGAAATGGTGAACTATGAACATGAATTTATTCATTTTAATCTGTGTGAACTAAACTTAGAGCTAGTCCTTGTGAGGTGTGAACTTGCATAGCACTGTGTATATCCCATATTCTCAAAAACTAAGAATTGTGATTTAAGTTTCTTTTAAAATCTCAAAAAGAGTAGTTCAATAAAAATTCCAGGTAATAAGAATGCAACAAGTCTACAGTTGATGAGGAGCAGCTGCAGTTTATACAAGTGTAACAAATAGTTGTCTTTACATTTTACAGATGTCACACACTCAGGTAAATTGAAATGAAATTAGATGTGTGGAAAGTAGTGATTTTGTGAAACTTTATTTTTTTCAGGGGATCTTTTAGTTATACTAGAAAGGTAATAAACAAAGAAAATAGAGTTGCCTGTGCTGCCAGATTCATCCCTCTCAAATCCAGCACCAAACAGCAAGCCTACCAAGAGTGGAGAATTTTGTCCCAACTGAGTCATCCCAAGATTGCAAGCTTACTTGATGCTTTTGATACTAAACGGACCCTTGTGCTTGTCATGGAACTGTATCCTTTCTCTACTGAGGATCTCACATTACTCTGAATATAGTGATTCATAAATAGGACTGTTTATTCTAATTCCAAAGCAAAACACTGCATGGACTACTTGCTGAAAAAACCTGTAGTATAAATGATATTTGAATTTTAAAACTAAACTATCAACCAGATGTTTAACTAACTGTTTACATGTATTTTAGAAAGTGTGCCTAACCTAGGTTCTAAATAGTTTAAATTGTGTGGCAATCAACCCACTTTGTAATCCAGGTCGCCCAGAGTTAGTGAATTGAAAAGCAGTATGGGTGATGGAAATCATATGACATGTGGATCCGCAAAGAGTGAATGCACAATGTCCAAATGTGCACATGCTTTCATTTACATTTACAATTATTTGCTTAGCAGATGCTTTTATTAAAAAGTGATTTAATCGAGTTACAAAGAACAAAGTTACAGAATTGATCATCACATCACATCACCAAACATACTGAAAGTAAATTAAACCTCCTTAGTTACAAGAGCCTATCCATTATTAGACAGGAGGTGGCCAGCTTGTTCGACCAGCTAGGAGCTACACATGAAAGAGTTTGAAATGAGATTTTAGGCCATGCAGAGGTGGTATCACCAGGCTACATTCACCTGCAGACCAGACCATAGGACCTAACAAGTGTTTCCAAATACATTAACTACTCTGTAGGTAAGCGTCAAGGATTTGAGTATAATGTGTGCTGCTTCTTGGAGCCAATGTAGAGATCTGAAAAGAAAAGTGAAATATGTCTTACCTGGTTGAACAAAAGATTCTTCTCACTTAAATCCTTTTTTCTTAATTGCTTTTTGAACTGAAGTGCTGGAATGCAAGCATAAAAGTATCTTAAGCTCTTAATGTCTATCTGAAATTATTTCCAGAGAAGATAGCCTGTAATATTATTTTCAATTGTTTTAAGTATGTCATCTATTAACTGTTTCTTTAAAATATTGCTCAGATGTTCAGGTCGAGATATTTTAGACCATTTGCTTTCCAAAGACTTTGTTACGGAAACTCAGGTAAGATGCTTTTACAAGCTAGTATTTGAGTCTTTCTGAAAAATAATACAGTTTTTTGAACTTTGCATTTTGGACCAGTTATTCTCAATTCCAATACATAGAATGTGTTTGTATTTTTTCTGTATATTCACATGCTGAATTTACAGAAATAGCTGCAACAGTGCCCAAAAAGAATTCAGGTAAATCCAAATGCAACCTTACATTAGTGTAAGATTTTATCCACTGTGGTGGATGGCCAGGGCCCTTGCCAAGCCAAGACAACTCTGTAATGGAAGGGCCGGGGGAGAGAGTGTCTTCAGGGCTTTATCTCCCCTGGGAGGATAGAAGGCAGCCCCCCTGGGCTGCTACAGCACCACAGATTCCCACGGGGTGTGCTGGGAGCTGGAGTTTGCTACAACCCTGTTGGGTTCCACGGGTGCTGCCAGGGGGTGCTGCAGAGCCTGCACAGCCCTAATATATTGGGCAAGTGCTGCCAGAAGACGATCACCGGACACCTGCAGCACTTCTGGGTACCCCATAAAAGGAGCCAGCCACCACTACTGCATTAGCCAGAGTCGGGATGTGGAGGACAAAGGCAAACAGAGAGAAAGAAAAGAAAGAGAAAATGAAAAAAGAGAGGACTGTGCTTATCTATACTATTTGGTGCTTGTACTGTGCTGTGTAGTGGGGAGCAAAGGAAAAGTGCACTTAAAATCAATGTGTGCTGTGTGCCTGTTGTATCTGGATTTGTGGAGCTATATGCCCCCTGGTGGTCCTCACCAATTAAACCAAATCTTAATTTCTCTGTTGTTAAACATCTTTTCTGTAATTATTAATATTATTTTGAATGTTTTGCAGAATACACATTCTTTTGCAGACCAAACAAATGTGCATTTCATAAAAAGTATAGTTTTCCAGTACAGGTTAATTCAGAATCATTGACATTTTAGTTTAATTGTCTAACCAGGTTTAAAATTATAATAATTTGTTTCTATTTACTTAAAATACCACATTTAAGATCTTAAAACCCTAATTGAAATATATTTATGCACTGTGTGTACATTTTTCTGTAGTTATTGCATGGTCATTTTTGTTTTTCTTACTGTCACTACTATTTTAACTATAGTTATAATTTTAACTATAGTCTAGTTTAAAAGGAGCTCCTCTGCTTCACATGGGGACTAAGGGGTAAATCAAACTATGGCAGTGAAAAATTCAACTAAATCTGTTTAAATGGTCTTTCTCTGAAAATTCACTCCAGTATTATGGAGGTGATGCTAGAGGATGTTTGGATCGTACTATTCTCCTTAGTGATTTTAGCTTAAAATAGACAAATGTATTTTCTACACTAACAGCAGATATCCCAAAATATGGTTATTTGATTGAAGCTTGGTGAGGTTTACTTTAAAATTAGTTTATGATGGCAATACATATAACTAGGGCTGCTGCTTCAATACCATATCAGAATGATGCTTGTTTCCAGAAGGGATAAACTCAGGAACTTCAAAGCATATTCAAAAAGATACCTGAATTTAAAGGAGAATTCACATTAATTATCCTATATTGTTTTTTGCTTAAATTTTTTGTTTGTTGTAGAAAATAATATTTTTCTTTCATTACTTAGACAAGCAGGAGAGCAGTAATGGCACTCTATAGAGTGGGCTAAGCAAACTTATTAAATAATAAAAAAAAGTCATGAAAATATCTTTCCTTAGCTGAAATATAAGTTTAAAATAAATAGATATACATCTGTTCACAGTCCCCAATACATTTAGCTTAATTTAAACATCAACATTTTTAAGAATGTTGGCACTTTCATTATCATTCTTGGTTTTGGTTGTGTTTATTCTAGTTAACTCTCTTACAGTCATATGAAAAAGTTTGGGAACCCCCTCTTAATTCTTTGGATTTTTGTTTATCATTGGCTGAGCTTTCAAAGTAGCAATTCCTTTTAATCTATAACATGCCTTATGGAAACAGTAGTATTTCAGCAGTGACATTAAGTTTATTGGATTAACAGAAAATATGCAATATGCATCAAAACAACATTAGACAGGTGCATACATTTGGGCACCCCAACAGAGATATTACATCAATACTTAGTTGAGCCTCCTTTTGCAAATATAACACCCTCTAGATGCCTCCTATAGCCTTTGATGAGTGTCTGGATTCTGGATGGAGGTATTTTTGACCATTCTTCCATACAAAATCTCTCCAGTTCAGTTAAATTTGATGGCTGCTGAGCATGGGCAGCCTGCTTCAAATCATCCCATAGATTTTCAATGATATTCAAGTCAGGGGACTGTGATGGCCATTCCAGAACATTGTACTTCTCCCTTTGCAAGAATGCCTCTGTAAATTTCAAACTGCATTTTGGGTCATTGTCTTGTTGGAATATCCAACCCCTGCGTAACTTCAACTTTGTGACTGATGCTTGAACATTATCCTGAAGAATTTGTTGATATTGGGTTGAATTCATCCGACCCTCGACTTTAACAAGGACCCCAGTCCCTGAACTAGCCACACAGCCCCACAGCATGATGGAACCTCCACCAAATTTGACAGTATATAGCAGTTGTTTTTCTTGGAATGCGGTGTTCTTCTTCTGCCATGCAAAGCACTTTTTGTTATGACCAAACAACTCAATTTTTGTCTCATCAGTCCAAAGCACTTTGTTCCAAAATGAATCTGGCTTGTCTAAATGAGCATTTGAATACAGCAAGTGACTCTGTTTGTGGCGTGAGTGCAGAAAGGGATTCTTTCTCATCACCCTGCCATACAGATGTTCTTTGTGCAAACTGCACTGAATTGTAGAATGATGTACAGATACACCATCTGTAGCAAGATGTTCTTGCAGGTCTTTGGAGGTGATCTGTGGGTTGTCTGTAACCATTCTCACAATCCTGCGCATATGCCACTCCTGTATTTTTCTTGGCCTGCCAGACCTGGGTTTAACAGCAACTGTGCCTGTGGCCTTCCATTTCCTGATTACATTCCTTACAATTGAAACTGACAGTTTAAACCTCTGAGATAAATTTTTGTAGCCTTCCTCTAAACCAAGATACTGAACAATCTTTGTTTTCAGATCTTTTGAGAGTTGCTTTGAGGATCCCATGCTGTCACTCTTTAGAGGAGAGTCAAAGGGAAGCACGACTTGCAATTGACCACCTTAAATACCTTTTCTCATGATTGGACACACCTGTCTATGAAGTTCAAGGCTTAGCGATCTAATCCAACCAATTTGGTGTTGCAAGTAATCAGTATTGAGCAGTTACATGCATTCAAATCAGCAAAATTACAAGGGTACCCACATTTTTGCACAGCCAGTTTTTCACATTTGATTTAATTTCATACAACTAAATACTGCTTCAATTTAAATCTTTGTTCAGAAAACACCCCAGTACTCAGATGTTCCTAGGAAATGAAAGACATACCACTGTTATCTTTTTTGTTGAAAGTAGAGTAAATTATTATGCAGGCTGAGAGGAGTTCCCAAACTTTTTCATATGAATGTATATTATTATACAAATGACAGTGCATTACCTTAAATGTTGATAAGAAATTAATTTTAGAGGATTAAAAATACAACACAGCCAGTAGCTGTGAATAGTTTCTAGTGGCTCTATTTCACACTGTAATACAAGCACTAGTGAATTAAATAGCACTACCAGATAATCAAATGAATGGGTAGACTTGACATAGAAAGGAACAAGTAACAACACCACTGCCACAAAACAATTTTTAAAGTAATGGAAACAAAACTGACATGAAATGGCAATTTCCTCCAAAGCAAGATAAGGTGAAGCCTCCAAAACAAGCTAAGGAACAGGTCAAAAATCTACCTGGTTTGGTCAGCAGAAGCAACCTCAAGTTCAGCCAGACCCGTAAGACTACCTGCTAACTTCAGCTTGGAGGAACCCCCAAAATAGGGAGTTGGCAAGAAAAGCTACAATAGTCCAAAAATAAAGCAAACGCCCCACAAGAAGAGGGAGAACATAATCCCCCCCAACCTTCAGCTTGTATTAAAATGTCTAACAAAGTATCTTCATCAAGTAAGGATTTATTTGTAAAATGTATCAAACTACAAAGAAAAGCTCAAAGGAGCTAAAAAGAAGCACAAAGGTGTTGTCTAAAAGGCACTCCCAAGCAAATAAGTCTCAATATGTTAACCAAAAATCAGAATCCTTTAGTCAGAGCAAAGTGAAATCAAAAAGGCAAGGAAAATCAAGACAGAAAAGCACAATACTCGCTAAACTCCACAATAGACAAAATAGTTCCCACTTACAAGCCTCAGGCTTGGCTCAAACGTAGTGGCATTAAAGTGGTCCTTCCTCTTTGAGTATCTATCCATAAAGAACATGGAATAAATAAATACACAAAACTAACATATAGACACGAAAAATAACAACTTAAAATTAACAAAAATAAAACATACAATCCACATAACTTGAACCAGATACATAAGAAGAACAATTACATCATTCTTATTTGAATACCTGAAAACTAAGGTGACGTAATATGTATTTCAAGACAGATTACTTCATATAACTCAGTAAAACTGTTGAAATAAAATGCTAAATAAGAAAACATAGAGATAGATGGACAAACTAATAAAATGACAGTGAGAAACACAAATAGAAAACTTTTGTGCTTGATTGACTGCAACTATTTGATTTGTATAGATTGGTTTTATAATTAAAAATAACAAAAATCTAATTTACTTCGGTAAATTGTCAATATGTTGTCAGAAAAGCTATCCTTCATAGTGATGTTCTCCTTTGCCTCATTTGTTATTAAAGAAGTTATGTTTGCCTAAAACAAATGTGCATTGTAGCTGGGCATCTTAAATATTGTAGTGCACCACAAGCACCAAGCAGCACAAGAACTGAAGAAACAGAGAACAAGAACAAAAGAAAACAGTAAACCCTTAACTATAGGGATGGCTGTTAAACTTTAAACAAAAAATTCATGTCACCATATTGAATGTTCTCTCCTCCACTGTGCCATGTATAAGAAGTGAATTTACAATTGGCTGACAATTGGAGAAATCAGCACATGTAATTCTGAGTTTCTTCTGTCAGCTAAACCAACTTCATCTCTTTCCCAGAAAAATTCTCACAATCTCTCTATCATCCATTCTGGGCCACTTTATAGATTTTCTAGTTTCAAGGATCAGCCTTTTTTACTTTTAAGACACAGCACCCATATGCAGCTATCAGCAGAGAAGGTCTATTCTTAAATCTGCAGGTAATATTGCCATTTCTAATATCTGTACATATCTGTCTGTGGCCAAGTTTACGGCATCACCAATGCATAAAACATGTTGCTCCCAGCAAGGTCATAGCCATAGGAAACAGAATAACATCATCAATTTGAATAGGGAGAGGTTCACTCTTTCCTTGCCCTATGAAGGCCCACTGAATTTTCACAGAGGTCTAGGTCCCCACCCTTCCCCATGTGAAAATAACAGGAAGAGGTTTGGGGCAGCCACCCATATACTTGAAGAAGGCTTCTGCAGATCAATGAATTGTTAGTACAGAAGTGCACATGTTTGAGTCCAAAACAGAACTGAGGAATGTAGGAGGTTGTTTGGTTTTTAAGGAAGGTGGGCGGAAGTGACGTCTTCAGGGCTGTAGACTTACCTTCTTTTGGTACTTTTAGCTGCCTCCCATGTACATGTGTGTGACACGACCCCCTTCTCATCCCAAACCCATCAGGTCGGTTGTACCTGCCCGAGAGATCGTGACTCCGAGAAAGTGCATCGGCATTATGGCTATATGTCAAAGAACCATCTCGTGACTCGCAGGTTAGATTCCTTCTGTTCGGTCATCCACTGTAAAGTTGCATGGTCCGTTACCACCCAAGAGGTAGTACCTCAGCTGAGTAATTGCCCTTTTAATTGCTAAGGCCTCCCACTCCACGGCCGCATACCTGGTTTCCTGGTCCAGCAGTTTCTGACTCAGGAACATGATGGGGTGTTCAACACCATCGACGCTTTGGCTCAGCACCGCTCCAAGACCTGTGTCCAAAATGCCCATTTGGAGGTTGAAAGGCAAAGAAAAGTCAGGAGTTTTTAAAACTGGAGATGATTTAAGTGACCAAATTCAGCTCTTGTAGCATCCCAAACCACATGATTCAGTTTCCCCTTCCTTGTGAGAATGGTCAAGGGCGCTGCTCTCTCGGAGAAACAGTGTACAAACCAACAATAGTAGCCCACTAAATCTGAGAAAGGCTTGGACCTGCTTCTTGGTTATTGGACGGAGACATTTCAATATGGCTTCAACTTTAGAACACTATGGTCTCACCGTACCCCAGCCCACTAGATAGCCTAAATATTTGGCTTTGATTAATCCAAAGGAACATTTCTTCGGGTTAATTTGAAGACTGGATTCCCCAAATGACCACAATACAACTTGTACCTGCAGTAGATGTTCCTTCCCAGTACTGGAATAGATGATTACATCATCCAAGTAGACAGAACTATAGGTGTTAAGAGGACAGAGCACTTTATCCACCAGACGCTGGAAAGTCGTGGGTGCCCCTTGCAACCCAAATGGAAGGGCACAATACTGCTAGCATTCACTAGGGGTGCTAAACGTAGTCTTTTTCTTTGCAGAGTCCGCTAAAGGAACCTGCCAGTACCCCTTGGTCATGTCAAGTGTGGTCAAGAATTTGGCTTGTCCTAGCCGTTCAAGGAGGTCAACCACACGCGGCACCGGATATGCATCGAATTGGGAGACTTAGTTAAGTCGATAAAAGTCATTGCAAAACCTCCAACTCCCATTAGGCTTTGTGACCAATACGATAGGAGTGTACCAGGGACTATAACTCTCCTCTATCACACCTAGTTCCAGCATCCATTTGATCTCCAGTTCCACTTCAGCTCTATTTGCTTCGGAAAGCCGGAATGAGCATTCTAGGACTTTCACTCCGGGCTCTGTCACAAAGTTATGTGCAATCAGGGAGGTTCATCCAGGTTTCTCACTCACTACCTCCAGGATAGACAGGATAACTGTTTCCATGTCTAACTTATGAGCGAAGAGTGAGCGTGGCTATCCGGAGGAGGGATCAGGGTCTCTTTTCTTCCAACGTTTCAGCAGATTTACATGATAAACCCGCTCGCTCAGTTGATGGTTTGGTTGTTTAACCAAATAATTGAAGAGCCTCTTCCTCTCCTTAGCTTCATAAGGGCCTTGCCAATGTGCCAGTAGTTTAGAATGGGAGATGGAACAAGGACCATGACCAGGTGGAACTCCCGCAGAGACGTGCCATGGTCATAACAATGGACCTGAGCTGCTTGTGCCTTTTCTATGTGAGATTTGAGAATAGATCGGATTTTAGCAAAACTATTGCATAATTACATGGTATATTCTAATATATTTGTTGAAGGGAGAGCCTCTTCCTCTCAACCTTCTTTTAGAATATCAAATATGTTGCGGGGCTGTTGTCCATACAATAATTCAAATGGTGAGAACCCATAGAGGCTTGCGGAACTTCCCAATATGTAAAAAGGATGAGGGGGAGGAGCTGATCCCAGTTCCTTCCATCCTCGCTGACCACCTTGTGAAGCTTCTGTTTGAGGATCTGATTAAATCGCTCCACTAGACCTTTGGTTTGAAGATGATGCACCAAGGTTTTTTAAGTGCTTTATCTTCAGTAACTTGGATGTTTCCCTGAATGTCTCTGAGGTAAAGGGCTTCTCTTGATCCTTTAGGATTACTTTAAGAATGCTGTGTCGTGCAAAGACCCCTACCATTCCCATGCAATAGCTTTAGATGTCTCTGAGCACAATGGAACAGCTTCAGGGTATCAGGTCGTATAATCTACCAGGGCTCTAGGGGTCCCACAAGGTCGACCATGATATGTTCAAATGGGATATCAATCAAGGATAAGAGAACAGAAGGAGTGTGGTCCCTCCTAGGAATCTGCCACAAATTACATTCCAGACTGGACATGCAAAAGTGGCAGACCTCCTCATTAATTCCCGGCCAAAAAAAAACAAGCTTAATATGCTCTACAGTTATTTCTGGGCCCAGGTGGGCTTTCAGGAGGTATGTGCCAGTTCACAGACCTGTCGCCGGTAAGTCAGTGGAACTAACAGAAGGGACCTACCTTCCCCTCTTTTTCAGCTACCTGATAGAGAAGGTCATTATTTAGCACAAAGTGAGGACCCTGTGTCATAGGATGCTGCGTGCGATGGCCATCTACCAGAACATCTACATTTTTCGCATATTTAAAGGAGTCATCATTCCATTGCTCCCTTTTAAAAGAGGTTAAAATTGAAAGTGCAATTGTGTGAGAGGATTGGAGGTGACATCAAGATTGGCAACGGCTGGAGATGACGTATCAGCGTGCAACGTCCCAGATATTTCCACGTCACTGTTAGAGGCCGACCTCGGTCTCCCCTCCAGTTGAGAACACAGCGTGGAGGCAGCTGAGGACGTGGTCTCAGCGTCCATTACTAGACCCATATTTGTTTAGGAGCAGTTTACTGTCTGACCAGTCTCTGCCCAGTGGCATGGGGAACAGAGGGTTTTTAATCACTGCTACCATCAGTTTTTTTACAGATCCATCATAACTGATAAAGTATTAGGGGGAATTAAACTGACGGACGTCCCCATATACACAGGTTAGACTGGTCTTAATTTTAAGCCATTGTCGCAGTAACACCAAGCAGCGAACAACAATGGAAATGTTACTGCCGAAATCGAATAAAGCTGATACCTTGGACCTGTTTATTATCACCGCTCCTGTAAAAGACCAGAGGATTAGCTAGAGCGCACCACCCCACTGTCCGTGTCTCTCCGCAAACCCCTTTGTTACCGAGAGGAAACTGCCGCCATGTATCAGGAGACCCCAGCATTTCCTCCACATTGTGATGACAGGGCTCAGGTGTTGAGACACAGGTATGTATGTCTAGGTTCACACGGGTAAAGTTCTGGTTCTCCCGAATAGGTCTCCACTCTTATTTGTTCTGTGATCTCTATCAAAGAGACCATGTTCTTAATTGTTTGTCCCCAGGTCGGCTAGGTGAGATTGACAGGGAGGGCTCTGAATAATAACGCACAGGCTGTCTGCTCCACTAATTGTTGGGTATTGTTTTGATCTGGCCATAGCCATTACCCGACTTTGGTCCATAAGTGGAAGGCATGGGGAGCAGCTGGCAACTGTTCATCAAATTCCCATTGGAATATTCTCCTCACCTGTTGACCCAGGGAACCCCCACCTTTATCAAAGGGATTTCCCTTAATGGGGTTCAGAGGAGCAGTCCCTTTTCTCGAGAGCCCATTGTAAGTCCCCAATGTGTTGCCATTCGAGTCCGAGTCAAGTTCGTAGGCCCCTTGTCCACATGCCCGGTGGTCTAGTCTAAACCTCTAGGTCGAAGTGCACCCCGGGTTCCCCTTACCAAAAGTGACTTTCTCCAACACAGCAACTCAGGAATGGTACTCTCCCACCTGGTCCTTTACGTGCTGAAGGTCCTGATAGTGTGCCAAGGCTCCATTCTGGTACAGCTCCTGATTCCACAAGGAGGCAAACATCCTGCCGACTATGCCAATGTGAAAATGACAGGCCTCGACACAGGAAGAGGTTTGGGGCAGCCACCCGTATACTTGAATAAAGCTGCAAAAACTGATGAATTGTTAATACTGAAGTTTACAGGTTTGAATCCAGAACAGAACTGAGGAATTCAGGAGGTTGTCTGACGAAAGTGATATCTTCAGGCCGGAACTAGAAGTGACATCTTCAGGGCTAGAACTGGAAGTGACATCTTCTTGTTGGGGGTGGGGGGGGGGGATGTGATTGTGGTTGGGGTTTGAGGAACAGGAAGTGATGTCAGATCCAGCCAGAATTTCTTGTGTTTGGTCTGTAGGTATAACAGAGAAAGGGTTAGGGCACCCCGACACCCACTGTCCTGGTGTGAAATTACCTTCTTTTGGTCCTATTAGCTGCCTTCCATGTACACGTTGTAACAAGAATAACCCACAGACAATGGGAAGGTTTGGGGCAGCCACCCGTATAATATTTCCCGGCTGCAAAATCTGTCCAAAAACAAAGACATGTTCACAGAATGGAGTCCAAAACAGAACTGAGTATCATCTTAAGATGGCGGCTTTTAAATCGTCGCAGGGTAAGTGATGTCATCAGGACCAGAACCAGAAGTGATGTCGTTGGCTGCCCCAGAACAGGGCGGGATTTCCCAAGAATGGTCTGCAAGGAACTTACAGAGAGAATTAGCACACTTTGCCACCCCCTGATTCAGTGTGGAACTACATTTATTCAGGCCCTTTGGTTGTTCCCTAATCACGCGTGTGTGACAGGACGCCCCCCCTCAGCCCAGACCCATCGGGTCAAGAGTCCTGCACCGAGAGGTCGTGAACGTGAGAGAGAGCATCAGCGTTAGTGTGGAGAGAGCCCTTCCGCTGAATGAGCGAGAACTTATAAGGCTGCAGATCAAGGAATCACCTAGTAACTCGAGGGTTGGACTCCTTGTGTAGGGCCATCCACTGTAAAGATGCATGGTCGGTAACAAGTGTAAACTCCTGACCCAGGAGGTAGTACCTCAACTGTGTAGTTGGCCACTTGATCGCAAGAGCCTCTCTTTCCACCACCGCATACCTGGTCTCCCGATCCAGCAGTTTCTGGCTCAGGAACATGATGGGGTCGTTCAACACATTCGACGCTTTGGCTCAGCACTGCTCCTAGTACTGTGTCCGAAGCATCCATCTGGGGAATGAAAGGAAGCGCAAAGTTAGGTGCTTTCAAAACAGGTGCTGACATCAGGGCCCGTTTTAAGTCACTTAATGCAGCTTCTGTCACATCAGTCCATACCACAGTGTTGGGGCCCTCTTCTTTGTTAAATTACTCAAGGGTGCTGCTCTCTCCGAAAAGCAAGGCACAAACCAGCGGTAGTACCCGGCTAAGCTGAGAAATGATTGGACTTGCCACTTGGTTCGCGGACAGGGCCATTTCAAAATGGCATCTACTTTGGGCCACTGTAGCTTCACAGTACCACGACCCACGAGGATTGATCCAAAGACCAGCGGCCATAATACTGCTTGGATGTGCTGTAGGTGTTCCTTCCACATGCTGGAATAGATGATGACGTCATCTAGATAGGCAGCACTATACGAATTATGGGGGCGTAGCACTTTATCCATCAGATGCTGGAAAGTCGCAGGAGCCCCATGTAACCCGAATGGAAAGACACAATACTGCCAATGTCCACTAGGGGTGCTAAACGCAGTCTTGACCTTCGTGGAGTCTGTTAAAGGAACCTGCCAGTACCTCTTGGTCATGTCAAGTGTGGTCAAATATTCTGCCTGTCCCAGCCTCTCAAGGAGGTCGTCCACTCGAGGCATAGGGTAACAGTCAAATTGGGAGACCTGATTAAGTCGACCAAAGTCGTTACAAAACCTCCAACTCCCGTCAAGTGGACTGGACCAGGAACTATAACTCTCCTCTACGATGCCTGTCCAGTATGCGCTTGATTTCAAGTTCCACTTCAGCCTTCTTTGCCTCGGGAAGACAATAGGGGCACTCTCGGACTATAATCCCTGGTTCAGTTACAATGTCATGGGTGATCAGAGAGGTCCTTCCAGGTTTTTCGTCTACCACCTCTGGGACGGACGAGATAACCACTTCGAGCTCTTATCTCTATTGACTGTTTAAGTTAGAGCCAAAGTTAAGGGTGTTGGTCTGAGCAAAGAATGAACAGGGCTGGCCAGAGGAGGGATCGAGATCCCTTTCCTTCCATGGTTTCAGCATATACACATGATATATCCACTCACTCAACCGATGATTGGGCTGTTTCACCAAATAGTCATCGAGCCCTTTCCTCTCCTTAACCTCGTATGGTCCCTGCCAATGGGCAAGTAGTTTAGAATGGGAGGTGGGAACCAACACCATGACCCGATCCCCCGGTTGGAACTCCCGGAGCATCGTGCCATGGTCATAATAGTGGGCCTGTGCTGCTTGCACCTCCTCCATGTGACTTTTTAGGATAGGACGAATTTTCCCAAATCTATTGCGTAACTGCACGATATATTCCAAAATATTAGTTGAGGAAAAAGCCTCTCCTTCCCAACCTTCTTTCAAAACGTCCACTATACCCCGGGGTTGTCGTCCGTATAATAATTCAAATGGTGAGAACCCCGTCAAGGCTTGAGGGACTTCCCTGTAGGCAAAGGGGGAGGAGTTAATCCCTGTGGCATGGGTTGATTGGTGCGTTGGCCATTGACTATTACCACCGCATTCTTTGCAAATTTCAGGGAGTCATCATTCCATTGCTCCCTTTTAAACAAAGCCGGTGTGTGTCATAAATTGAAATCTTAGAGCAGAGAGAGGGTCTGGTCTGACCCCAAGGGGCAGGGAGTCAGCATGGTACCAAGACCTGTGTCCGAAGCATCAGTCAGGGGAATGAAAGGTAAGGAAAAATTAGGAGACTTCACAAAATGCAGCTTCCAATTTATCATCCCATACCACATAATTCAGGATCCACTTCCTTGTGAGGTTTGTCAAGGGCGCCACTGTCTCGGAGAAACAGGGCACAAACCGATAATAGTAACCCACCAATCCGAGAAAGGCATAGACCTGCCTCTTGGTTTTTGGACGGGGCCAATTTAATATGTCATTGAATTTGGAACATTGTGGTCTTACAGTACCCTGGCCCACCAGGTAGCCCAAATACTTGGCTTCGACCAACCCAAAGAAGCATTTCTTTGGGTGAATTTGTAGACCAGCTTCTCCTAGTACCTGCAGCACCCCTTGTACCTGCTGTAGGTGTTCCTTCCATGTGCTGGAATAGATGACAACATCATCCAGGTAGGCAGCACTGTATGTATTATGGGGACGGACCACTGTGTCTACCAGATGTTGGAAAGTTGTGGGTGCCCCATGTAACCCAAATGGAAGGACACGATACTGCCAGTGTCCACTAGGGGTACTAAACGCAGTCTTTTCCTTTGCTGAATCCGTTGTAGGAACCTGCCAGTACCCCTTAGTCATATCAAGAGTGGTCAGGAATTTGGATTGTCCTAGCTGCTCGAGGAGGTCATCCACTCGTGGCATCAGATATGCGTCAAATTGGGAGACCTGGTTAAGCCTATGGAAGTCAATGGTTGACATGGTATACCCACTTGCTTGCTCGACAATTTGGTTGTTTCACCAAGTAATCGACAAGCCCTTTTCTCTCCTTAACTTCGTAAGGGCCTTGCCAATGTACCAACAATTTAGAGTGTAAGGTAGGAACCAGCACCATGACACAATCTTCCGTTTGGAACTCCCGCAGAGATGTGCTGCGGTGGTAACAACAGGCCTGAGTTGCTTACGCCTTTTCCAAGTGACTCTTTAGAATAGGCCAGATTTTCGCGAACCTACGTAATTGTGCGAAATACTCCAAAATGTTATTTGAAGGGAGGGCCTCTTCCTCCCAACCTTCCTTTAGGATTTCCAGTATGCCCCGAGGTTGTTGTCCATATAATAATTCAAAGGGTGAAATCCCTATAGAGGCATGTGGGACTTCCCAATAGCAAGAAGGATGAGGGGGAGGAGTTGATCCCAGTTCCTCCCATCCTCACTGAGCACCTTGCGCAACATCTGTTTTAGGGTCTGGTTAAACCTCTATACTAAACCATTGGTTTGAAGATGATACACTGAGGTTTTCAAATGTTTGATTTTCAGTAACTTAGCAGTTTCCCTGAACATTTCTGAGGTAAAGGGCATCCTTTGGTCCGTCAGGACTTCTTTAGATATGCCGTCACGCAAAAAGCCCCCTACCAATTCCCGTGCGATAGCCTTGGACTTAGCTGAGAGCAACGGAATAGCCTCGGGATATCGGGTCAGTAAGCTCAAAAGGGACATCAATCAGGGGTAGAGGAATGAGAGAAGCACAGTCCCTTCTGGGAATCTGCCATAGTTGATATTCCAGGCAGGATACACAAAAATGGCGTACCTCCTCATTGATTCCCGACCAAAAGAATCTGAGCTTGATGTGCTCGAGTGTCTTCTCGGGGTCCAAATGGGCTCCCAGGAGGTGGGTATGTGCCGATTTACAGACATGACGGCAGTAAGTCTTGGGGATTAACAACAGCGTCCACGCCTCGCCCTCGTGTTCAGCTACCCGGTATAAAAGATCATTATTCAGCACAAAGTGAGGACCTTGTGGCATAGGATGCTCTGTACGATGGCCGTCTATCAGAACGACTATATATTATCCTATTTTCACAACTTGACAGTAACATATATGCTACGGTGTATATATAGTATTTTCAAGTTTTGAGAAAAGAAAATCCTTGTTATAGTATAAAATATGCACAGGAAATAGAAAGATTTTGATTTGCATTTTACAATCTTTTGAGAAAATAAAACTTCTATTGATATTTTCTCATCAACCTTTAGACTGTGAAAAAATATCAGAATAATTTCAAATAATTGATGTACAGTGCAACATTGAATTAAGACATAAATTGAAAAATGTTGAGCTATAAGAGTTATTTTCCATCTGAAAAATTTGTATTGCTGTTCGTTCATGCTAGGTAGATAGTGAGTTCATCTGGTTGTATGTACAGTATGTCTGTGAGGAACTGTTTTCAAAAATGAAAATTATAAAAAGCAACCATCAAAACTGCCTTGAACATGAGAGACTGGAATATTGTATAGAGTCTCAGTTTCTTCAATACCTCCAAATATTGAAAAACATGTTGCCAATTATCCCATTGAAAACACATTTTTTTGTCTATACATATAATATTTTTTATTAAAATACTCTTTTTTTGTATATATATTATTTGTATTTTTTTGATTAAATATGCTGGACTTTACTTACTTAACACATTTAAAATTAATAAAAACAATTAATATTTGAATCTTTTACATTTTTTGCTTTATATTCTCCATTAATAATTAATTGACTTATTTATAAAAAATGTATAAATTGTTACTTATGATGAAAGCAAAAAGTCCATCCTATAAATGAACAGTTTTTAAATTAATACATTTAGTTTTATTAAGTTGCAGGAGTTGTGGCCTTTAGAGATTATTAGAGATTTAGTTTTGGCTGCTGCAGAAAAAAGGGTTGCTCATAACTGCATTAGAACATTAGAACAATATAGATGAGAACAGGCCATTCAGCCCAACAAAGCCTGTCAGTTGGGATCCACCTAATTCTTCCAAAATGACATCAACTCTAGTTCTGAAGGTCCTTAGAGTCCTAATGTCTACCACAATAGTTGGTAACTTATTACATTTGTCTATATTTCTATGTCTGAAGAAAAATTTCCTAAAGTTTTGCAAAATTTGCCCAGAGCAATTTTCCGACCATGTCCCTGTGTTCTTGTTGAACTCATTTTAAAGTGATAGTCTCAATCCACTGTACTAATTCGTTTTATAATTTTAAACACTTCAGTTATGTTACCTCTTTATCACCTTTTGCCTAAACTGATAAGGCTTAGCTCTCTTAATTTTTCCTCATAACTCATCCCATGTAGCCTTGAAATCTGCCTAGTTACTCAAATCTGGACCCAACACCATTGTATGAGAAACATCCCCAAATCGTGATACCTGGGGGCAATGAGGTGCACTGACTTTCTCTCTCAGTCCTCTGCAGACCATTCACAGGAAATCCTATCGGGTCCCGGCACCCATGATGACGTCACTTCCAGTTCTGACTCCCATGTTGATGTCACTTCCAGTTCCGGTGACCACGATGACGTCACTTCCAGTTCCGACGTCCATGTTGACGTCACTTCCAGTTCCGGTGACCATGATGACGTCATGCCCTTTAAAGCTGCCATCTTTGCACCTGTGAATCAGTTCTGTTTTGGACTTTGTACTGCACACAACTCTACAAAAAATACCCATTTGCAGCCAGGGCATATTATACAGGTGGCTGCCCCAAACTTTTGATGTCTCCTGTTTATTCTTATCATAGGGTCGTCTAACAAACTGTCTGAGGTCCCTAGACCCAAAAAGAACAATCTTGCTTTCATCAGTCCACAAAATGTTGCACCATTACTCTTTAGGCCAGTCAATGTCTTCTTTGGCAAATTGTAACCTCTTCAGCATGTCTTTTTTTCAACAATGGGACTTTGCGGGTGCTTCTTGCCTATAGCTTGGCTTAACATAGGCATCTTCTAATTGTAACAGTACTCACAGGTAACTTTAGACCTTCTTTGATCTTCCAGGAGCTGATCATTGGCTGAGTCTTTGCCATTTTGGTTATTCTTTGATTCATTTGAATGGTAGTTTTCCGTTTTCTTCCACTTCTTTCAGGTTTTTGTTGCCATTTTAAAGCATTTGCAATCATTTTAGCTGATCAGCCTATCATTTTCTGCACTTCTATATATGTTTTTCCCTCTCCAGTTGACTTTTTAATCCAAGTATGCAGTTATTCTGAACTATGCCTGGAATGTCCCATTTTACTCAGATTTTCAGAGAGAAATGCACTATAACCAACATGTACAACATTTGCTGCCTTCCGTAATTAACACCTGTTTTTTCACAGAATGAATGACTTCACTACTCAGACTCCACACTGCTATTATTTTGAACATGCCCCTTTCAATTAATGATTCAATTACACAGAATCAACAGTGTGCATGTCATGACTGTTGGGTCTGTTGGTTTTCTATTACTCTACTACACCTACTAGTAAATTATTTGCCATGTAGAAATATAATAATTATTATTATTATTATTGTTATTATTTTGAGCACAACTGTATTTAAATTCCCCTTTGCTATTCCTGATACACTTCATCTTCCCTTGACTAGTCTAATACTACTAAAATACTGAAAGAGCCTCTTTAGGTCATCTTTCACCTTATCTGCTATACTCTTCTCTAACTGTCTTTTAGCCTCCTTAATATTCTTGTAAATAGTTGCACTAATGTTTTCTTATGTCCTTATGGTTAGGACTGAAGTTATTAGTCTTACACAGGTATATATATATTTGTATATATAATATTTATATGTACTGTATATAGATATAGCGAACACAAAAGAATAAAGACAAAAAAGGTTTGGGGATCCACCTTGTATTTTGTAGTGGAAAACGAGTAGTCACAAAAGACTGTCCAAAAAGGGACTGAAACAAGAGGGTAAATGGGTTTTTATAGGTGGTGCAAAGGAAGGGGCGGGTCCAAGAGTGAAGAGGTGGAAGTGAGGTCAGCAGGAGGGCATGGTCTGGAGAGGAATGAGGAAGCTGGTTAGGGCTTAGCTGGTCTTGTCTTCTGGTGATCTGCAGAGGAAGTAGAGAAAACATTAGTTCACAGCGTCAACCCTTCACTCACTGTTTTACACCTGGTTCAGCCCACCAAGCACACATGTATGACAATATATATATATATATATATATACATATACAGTCATACAGCTCTTTTTCCTTTGAAGCTCCTTTTTCAATTCCTTATTAACCTACTGCAAATTTTTTTCCTACTCATTTCAAATTTAGGGATGTACCTGTTGTAGCTGTTCTTTTTTCATGTTCCCAAAATCAAGCAGCTTCTGAGTTAGCAATATAGGATCCAGCATAAGTCTAACGCATAACAAAATAAATTTCTCATTCCAATAAAGTTAATTTTAAAAGTTTTTAGACTGGTTGGGCAAACTCCCATGCACCCTCCAGGACCCTGCTAAGGGTGTAGAGGTGGTCCACTGTTCCGCGACCAGGATGAAAACCACACTGTTCCTCCTGAATCCGAGGTTTGATTATCTGACAGACCCTCCTCTCCAGGACCCCTGAATAGACTTTTCCAGGGAGGCTGAGGAGTGTGATCCCTCTGTAGTTGGAACACACCCTCTGGTCCCCCTTCTTAAATAGGGAAAGGCGTTCGACCATGTCCCTCGGGAAATCCTGTGGGGGGTGCTCTGGGAGTATGGGGTACGAAACCCTTTGAGAAGGGCTGTTCGGTCCCTGTACAACCAGTGTCAGAGCTTGGTCCACATTGCTGGCAGTAAGTTGAAACCGTTTCCAGTGAGAGTTGGACTCTGCCAGGGCTGCCCTTTGTCACCGATTCTGTTTATAACTCTTATGGACAGAATTTCTAGGCGCAGCCAGGGTGTTGAGGGGGTCTGGTTTGGTGGACTCAGGATTGGGTCACTGCTTTTTGCAGATGATGTTGTCCTGTTTGCTTCATCAGGCCGTGATCTTCAGCTCTCTCTGGATTGGTTCGCAGCTGAGTGTGAAGCGGCTAGGATGGGAATCAACACCTCCAAATCTGAGACCATGGTCCTCAGCCAGAAAAGGGTGGAGTGCCCTCTCAGGGTTGGGGGCGAGATCCTACCCCAAGTGGAGGAGTTCAAGTATCTCGGGGTCTTGTTCACAAGTGAGGGAAGAATGGAGCATGAGATCGACAGGCGGATCGGTACAGCGTCCGCAGTGATGCAGGCTCTGCATCGGTCTGTCATGGTGAAAAATGAGCTGAGCCATAAGGCAAAGCTCTCAATTTACCAGTTGATCTATGTTCCTACCCTCACTTATGGTCATGAGCTATGGGTAGTGACCGAAAGAACGAGATCGCGAATACAAGCAGCTGAAATGAGTTTCCTCCGCAGGGTGTCTGGGCTTTCCCTTAAAGATAGGGTGAGAAGCTCAGTCATCCAGGAGGGGCTCAGAGTAGAGCCACTGCTCCTCTGCAGCAGGAGGAGTCAGATGAGGTGGCTTGGGCATCTGATCAGGATGCCTCCTGGACGCCTCCCTGGTGAAGTGTTCCGGGCACCACTAACCGGGACGAGGCCCCAGGGAAGATCCAGGACACGCTGGAGGGACTATGTCTCCCGGCTGGCCTAGGAATGCCTCGGGATTCCCCCGGAAGTGCTAGAAGAAGTGGCCAGGGAGAGGGAAGTCTGGGCATCTCTGAAGAGAATGGATAGATGGATAAAAGTTTTTAGTGGGAAAATTTAAAAAGGAACATGCAGAAAAAAATCAAAAGTTATTACACACACAGAATTAAAATCAAAAAGGAATAAAAGGTTACTTCTAAAGTCTTAGCTTTCTCATGTTAAAATTCAATCACTTTATATATTTAAAGTTTGTGTTATTTCTCAATTGCAAACTTACAAAGGCTTCACTTAGTACATTCAGCATATTCTGTACATACAGTTTGAAACTGTTTTCCCTCCATGCCTTATCAAATACAAGGCAGATCATAAACTGAACTAGTCTGTAGTCAGAATGAGAAGAAATAATTACAGTATTCCATTTTTAATTTAGTTTGTAGGGGTGATAATAGAACCTCACATGGACTATGCACTAATATATAGGCAAACATTTTAAAATAACCTAACTTACAAATGTCTCTTACACCTGTCCTGTATTATATGTAAAATGTTTTTTAACCTGTTCATGCGATTGTCTCCACATGTAAAAACGTTTTGGTGTTTTCATTTGCACTCTTCCAGAACACTAAGAATGTTATTACATTATGCTCACTGGATCATAGTGGTTCAATCACCCCTACACCCTCAATTATGTTCTGATTTTTACAAAATACTAAATTTAGACAGGCTGCCCCCTGCTTTGTTGCTTTGACATACTGTGTTAAAAATAGTTAGTGATTACATCTAAAAATTCATGTTCTTGTGATCTTCTATTTTCAAAGTTAGTCCAGTTAATATTCAGGACTAGTTCATCCTGAACTGTCCAGGGGAAGTGGAGTATGCTGAAACTCATTAGTGGCAGAATCTCTGCAACAATCTTCTCCAGCATTACAATGGGCAACCATACCCAGTAATGCAGCTGTGAATGTAGACTCAGCTATATTGCATTCACCTGAAAAGAGTATTGTGTGGTGGCCAATATCATGCTAAACAACTCTGTTCGCCCAGCTACAAGCTGCACTGCCTGATCTATTAGTTTCCATCCATTAACTGTATCAACTGTTTTAAATCAGTTCTAGAATGCTTCCTGGAAGAGTAAGCTATTGTAATACCAGTTCTTAGTATCATCCCAGGGAAAAACCAGAACACATCCTGCCATCTACCAACAGTTTACTCTGAGAAAAAAAGGCATTCCGTATTGCCCTGATCCCAATTTCTGACACCAATGTTGCTTCCCAAAATGACTGTCCAGCTTAAGAATGGGTGCGAAAACAGATACTGAGTTTAGCCCTTAGTGGACTGTTTTAACAAACAACCACTGATATGAACTATTCCTGACTAATTCCCAAGTTATAGCCTTGGGTGATGCCTTTAAGAAAACCATTCCTCTCTACCAGAATCCTGGTCCTACTCAAACTAGACAATACATTTTTTGCTGAATGCTCCAATATATATTGTAAGTGGAGTTATGTTGTTGAATGAAATACACCATTTAAAGTATGCAAATATTTAACATAACTGAAGATAAATGTTGTACTGTAAGTGTATAGGGTCATTATTGTCACATAAACCGTGTACAGTATAGTGAGATTCTCACTCGAATGTGTTATTCAACTTCCAATATATCTCCACTTTGTGGTGCCATGACTAGTAAGTATTAGTGAAAAAATGTCAGAACACAATTTAAAGTGCTATTTACCAGTAGGAGACATATTACTTTACATAGATGATTATATATTAGCAATGCTGAAGAGAGCTGGATTCACCATCAAAGAGTACTGACTGCAAGCAACAAGAAAAGTAGAAACATAACAAGATTTAAGCCTATTCCTGTAACTCTAGTGAAGGGCTCTAGACTGGGCAGCAGTTGCTGGAAATATACTGTATCTGCTGGTAAAGATTCTATTTGGGTAGCAAGTAATAGTTTGAGGAAGGTGAAATCAAGAATGCATACAGCAAAATAAATAGGAATGTGTGCAGTCTAACAGTTAAGAAATAAACATGGAGTGTGATAAAATCTAAAAGAGCAGCAGAAAGGTAGTCATTATTAAAACTGAAGGCACTATGCATGAAAACATATTTTCCTTTGGTGCATAATAAAGTAAGAAATTAAGTTAACCCAAAGATGAGGAACATGGCAGCAGTAATTGAAAAATTGGAGTATGGAAGGTTTGTGAAAATATACTGAAATCAGCTGAAGGTTCTAACAAACAGAATCATACTGTGACTGAGAGGAGAATTAGAGATAAAAGCAGTCCCATTTTGACTGCCAATGAACTAACAAATACCGGCATCCATCCATCCATTTTCTAACCTGCTGAATCCAAACACAGGGTCACGGGGGTCTGCTGGAGCCAATCCCAGTCAACATAGGGTGCAAGGCAGGAACCAATCCTGGGCAGGGTGCCAAAAATACTGCCATTCTGTTTTTAATTTAAAGGGCTATTCACTCAAATTAGCCCCTCTGAATAACCAAGTAATCGGATATTAGGGTGTATCGTTTACCTGAGGAGAAAACAACCTGCAAACAAAACACATTTAAATTGACAACTTTGGTTTTCTTTCTTTGGATTTCTCTGGGTCCTCCATTTTCTTCCCACACTCAAAAGACATTCTAAAAGTGGATAGGAGGTGACAAACTGGGATAGTGAAGGTATGTTCTGTGAGAAGACTGGCTCCTGTCCTGCAAGTTGGGCTGCTTGGACTGGTTTTGACCACTTTTAAACCTGTAATGGAAAAAGTAAGTTAATTAAATAAATCGATGAAGGATAACAAAGATAAGGAAACCCGTCTATTTGAACGTTTCGACGTGAACTTTAAAGGCATGTTGGAGAAATTAGTGGAACACATTGAAGAAACTAACTCCAAACTGAAAAGGCTTGATGATCATATTAATGACGTTTCAGACCAGCTGGAAGACGTTAAGCAGGGACTCACGGCTCGAGTGGAAACAGCGGAACAAATGGCATCTAACGCCGATGAAAAAGCCACAGCTGCGAACTCGGAATACAAAAAACTTGGAGACAGACTTGCAGCCCTGGAGGATGGGTGCAGAAGAAATAATATAAGAATTGAGGGTATACCTGAGAAACGAGAAAGCTCAAGCCCAGTGAAATTTGCAGTAGAATTACTGTCTAAAATAATTGGAGATGACTTTAAACTCGACAATGAGATAGCCACGGCTTATCGCACAAAGATACCAAGCGCCTTTAAATCTAGGTCTTTTATTGTCCGCTTCGAACGACTAAGATGTAAGCTTGATGTGATGGCACTTCTCAGACACAAGCAAGAGATTATATTCGAAAATAATCTTATTCGTATTTTTCCCGACTTCTCACCATCAACAGCTGCAAAACGCAGATCCTACAACGACATTAAAAGGATGCTACGGGAAGCCGATATCAAATACAGCCTCTTGTATCCTGCCAAACTGAAAGTGGAAGTTCAAGACGGACATTATATTTTCTTCAGCAAAGAAGAAGCTGAAAAAGAATTAAAGAAGCTGTTTCCGACACTTTTTTTGAAAGTTAATTAAAATTAAAGAGCCGTATTCTATCAAGGCACGGGAAAGACCGATGATCTGATCGCTGGATCCATGTTTAAAGAGACTGGTATTATAATTATACATCTCTTATTCTCTTTTTTTAAAATTTTTTTTATATCTGGACTTTATATGTTATATGTTTATGTTTTAATCAGAGTTATAGAGCTATAGACGTGAGTGTGAAAATGTGGAAGTGATTAAAGTAGGATTCGTTTTATTTATTTATTTTTTTATTTCTTTTCCTTTTTTTTTTATTTTATTTTATTTTATTTTTTTTTAATTTATTTATTTATTTATTTTTTTTTTATTTTACTATACCTTAAAGTAGACTGTTTAACTTCATACCCTTGGTTTAATGCTTGTTCTACTATTTATACAATTACCATTATACTATTACAGTATGAATTACCAGGTTTATCCTGGACTAGTTTTTAAAATCACTCCCAGGGTTTTTTTTTTTTTTTTTTTTTTTTTTTTAACCTTAATATCTTAACTTAAAAGCGCTGAAGATTATTTCAAGATTAAATATTGTTAATGAGAACATTTTCGGCAGATAGTATTAAGGATTTAACTGTAAAAGATATCTCTGTTTTAATTCTGTAACGCCGCTGCAGGGTGGGGTTTGTTTTGTTTTGGACGTGCTCTGTCTCTTCGTATGTCAGAGGACTGGAACATCGCGAAGTGGGGTCTAGCCTCATGTGGGGAGGCAAAATGGGGGGGTGGGGGGATAAAGGGGGGAGAGAAGGAGAGCAGGTTATATCTAATCTATTCTTATAATCCTTATAATTATAAATATCAATGCAGCAACAGGCTAACATGCAACAACTCCTGGGGAATCTTGAAACTAAGATTAAAACTGCCATATTACCAATTAAAACTATAAAATGACATTAAAAACTCAGAATCAATGTCTCCATGATGGGACAGTTAACTTTGTGAGCTGGAATGTTAAAGGCCTGAATCACGAATTAAAGAGAAAGAAAGTATGCTCTCACCTAACAGGCTTAAACACTAAAATAGTATTTTTACAGGAGACCCACTTACTAACCAAGGATCAGTTCAGATTACAAAAAGACTGGACTGGCCAAATGTTCCATTCTAGCTTTATAAAGAAAACTAGAGGGGTGGGAATTCTCATACATAGAACAGTTCCTTTTGTAGCATCAGAGGTAGTGTCGGACCCTGAAGGGAGATATGTGATGGTCATGGGCAACTTATATAACAGTAAAATGATTTTGATAAATGTTTATGCACCCAATGTTGATGATAAGGAATTCATGCAAAATCTATTTGCATCCATTCCCAGTGTGAACACTCATAAAATTATAATGGCTGGGGACTTTAATTGTGTTTTAAATCCACTCTTAGATAGGACTCCTGTGACAGGGGGGACGACATCTAATACTGCAAAGATAATTACACAGTTTTTAAAGGATCACAACTTATCAGACCCCTGGAGGTTTCTTAACCCAAACTCAAGAACATATTCGTTCTACTCACCAGTGCATTATAGCTACTCAAGAATTGATTATTTTTTTATAGATAATAATTTCCTGCCTACAATTAAATTATGCAAATATGACACAATTGTTATCTCTGACCATGCCCCTCTAGTCTTGGAGCTAAAATCAATAAGCCCCTCGTACTCACCTCGCAGATGGCGTCTTAACCCTCTTTTATTGGCAGACGAGAACTGCACAGAATTTATATCCAAACAAATCAGCTTCTTCCTAGAGACAAACATGTCTACAGAGGTTTCTGCAGGAACACTCTGGGAAACTCTAAAGGCCTTCCTAAGAGGCCAGATTATTTCATATCTTTCCCATAGAAATAAATTAGAAACCAAGAAAGTGTCAGAGCTAAGAAATGAAATTACTAGAATAGATGAAGAACAAGCCAGGCGTCCAAGTGAAGCTCTTCACAGGAAAAGGCAGGCCTTGCATACAGAACTTAACATCTTAACAACTAAAGAAACTGAACAACTTATTTATAAGTCTAGACAGCATTACTATGAACACGGAGAAAAAGCTAATAAGCTTTTAGCTCAACAAATTCATAAACAAGAAGTTCACAATGCAATACCAGTAATCACCAACAAGAATGGAGAAGAAATCATCGACCATAATAAAATAATGCACACATTTAGAGATTACTATAAGTCTTTATATTCCAGTGAGCCCAAAGAAGACAACACGCAATCTAATGCATTTCTGGATAATTCACAAATACCACAAATAGATGCTTTAAGTGCTGAGGAACTAGATAAACCTCTAACGCTAACAGAATTACTAGACGCTATAAAGTCACTACAAAGCGGGAAATCATCAGGCCCTGATGGTTACCCCGTAGAGTTTTATAAGAAATTCTCCACTCAGCTAGCTCCACTCTTATTGGTAACATTTACAGAAGCTAAAGACCACCAAATACTACCTCAAACATTTCGACAAGCATTAATCACCGTCTTTCCTAAACAAAATAAGGACTTGTTACAATGTGCATCATATAGACCAATTTCACTCCTGAATAATGATGTTAAGATACTCTCAAAAATCCTAGCTAGAAGGATGGAGAAAGTGCTGCCCTCGGTAATATCACAAGATCAAACTGGATTTATTAAAGGCCGACATCTATCTTCAAATCTCCGACGCTTGTTTAATGTTATATATTCACCAGCAAAATCAAACACCCCAGAGATATTACTATCATTAGACGCAGAAAAGGCATTTGACATGATCGAATGGAATTACCTTTTCACTGCATTGGAGAAATTTGGGTTTGGCCCGAATATTTGTGCTTGGATTAAACTACTGTATACCAGTCCAGAAGCTTCAGTTTGTATTAATAAAATTTGCTCAGACTACTTTAAACTAGAACGTGGTACCAGACAAGGATGTCCCTTGTCGCCACTGTTGTTTGCAATCGCTATTGAACCACTGGCGGTTCACTGCCGAAATTCTCATCAGATAAAGGGGATTGTCAGAGAAGGACTGGAACAGAAAATTTCTCTATATGCAGATGATATGGTCTTATATATATCGGACCCAGAAAACACTGTCCCTGCTGTTTTAACAGCACTAACAGAATTTCAAAAGATATCTGGTCTTAGAATTAATCTGAATAAAAGTATACTCTTTCCAGTGAACTCACAAGCATATAATATTAAATTAGACACCCTACCTTTTACCATAGCAGATCAGTTTAAATACCTAGGGGTAAATATCACAAGTAAACATAAAGCTCTTTATCAACAAAATTTTGGCGTCTGTATGGAAAAAATTAAGCAAGACTTGCATAGATGGTCAACCCTTCATCTCACTCTAGCCGGAAGAATTAACATTGTTAAGATGAATATCCTTCCTAAACTTCTCTTTTTATTTCAAAACATTTCAATATATATCAATAAATCGTTTTTTAAACAGTTAGATTCAATAATAACCTCATTCATTTGGAACTCAAAACACCCACGTATCCGAAGAGCGACCCTACAAAGACCTCAGGCAGAAGGTGGCATGGCTTTACCTAATTTTCAGTTTTATTACTGGGCAGCAAACATACAAGCCATAAAAACCTGGACACAAATAAATGCACATACACAGGCTTGGTCTGCAATAGAAGTAAAATCCTGTAGTACTTCTTTATATTCCCTGCTTTGCTCTCCAATAAATGAAAGTTATCGCAAATATACTAATAACCCAATTGTGCTTTACTCACTCAGAATATGGAACCAAATTAGGAAGCATTTTAAGATGGAAAATCTTTTATCAGTGGCACCTTTGCAAGGGAACCACCTCTTTCAACCTTCGCAAGTATATCCAGTTTTTAATACCTGGAAAAGTTTTGGGATTAAAATGCTCAGAGATCTTTATATAGACAACATATTTACATCTTTTGAACAATTACGTTCAAAATTTAACCTCCCAGCTACACATTTCTTTTACTATCTTCAAATTAGAAATTTTGTTAAACAGAAATTGCCCGATTTCCCCCACCTTGCACCCTCCACAATGCTGGAAAAAATACTGCTCAATTCCGAGGAAACAAACACTATTTCCGCAATATATAAAATCTTATTAGAGTCCCTACCTTTCAAAGATCCAAGAGGACATTGGGAAGAAGATCTCTTAATCAATATATCAGAAAAGGAGTGGAAGGTAGCAAAGCAGAGAATTCACTCGAGTTCTATATGCGCAAAGCATAGAATTATTCAACTAAAAATTATATATCGAGCTCATCTGTCTCGCTTAAAACTGTCCAAAATGTTTCCAGGCCAGGATCCGACCTGCGAGCGCTGCAACCAAGCTCCTGCCTCACTGGGTCACATGTTCTGGGCCTGCACCAAACTAACATCATTTTGGACAAAGATTTTTAAGTGCCTCTCAGACAGCCTTAGTATCACAATCCCTCCTAACCCACTAACAGCTGTGTTTGGTGTCCTTCCAGATGGACTTGAATTGGAGAAGGACAAACAAACGGTGATTGCATTCATTACACTCTTGGCACGCAGACTTATTTTGTTAAATTGGAAGAATCCTAATTCTCCTCTTATAAGTCAGTGGGAAACTGATGTTTTATATTATTTGAAATTGGAAAAAATCAAATTTTCAGTTAGAGGATCTGTACAAAATTTTTTCAAAACTTGGCAGGATTTAATCAATATTATTTTAGAATAAGAGAATTAACTATTATTGTATTTAACTCCCTTCTCCATCTCTTATTTATATAGATATTTACTTCTCCCCTTCTTTTGTCTAATGTTGCCTTATTAAAAAGCTTAAAGAAATTTTCCTTTAGCTAAGCTCTCCTTCTCAGGGATGGGGTTTGATTTGTTTTCAAATTTGTTGGGTTATAAATGGATCTGTTTGTATGGAATGATTACAATGAAAATTAATAAAATAAAAATATAAAAAAAAAAAAAAAATAAATAAATAAATAAATAAATAAATCGATTGCTTAAAGTTTCTCTGTTATGTGAAAGGGAGGAAAATTTAATAACCAAAGGCCATGGATCGAGGTCTAAAACTTTAAATTTTAAATATAAATTTAAAAATTGTGATTTCACTGGGGAAAATGTTTTTCTCATCTTCAGATTATTGAGCTTTATTTACATTTTTTGCCACCAGATTCAGATATATGTTCAGCAGATACTGGAAGGAATTGAGTATATCCATCAAAAAAATATTTTGCATCTTGATATTAAGGTAAGAGATACACTTTGTAATTTGTTAATATCAAGAGATCAGTACATTATAATATAGTGCATTTTCAAGTAAAGATGCCTGAATCACACCTTCTCTTAACATGTAAACATTGTTTTTCTTGTTTTCATGATCACATCTGAGAGCCTTATGCACAATTTGGTGTTATTATTTTGAGTTTGGAAATTATTTTCAGTTTGTAAAATTGTGGTGCCATTTTGAAGCTGATTTTTCTCATCGGAATTACATTTCTTCTGAGGTATTTCAATGGCTGAAACCTTATTGTTCTTGGCCATGACATCTGTTCAAACTATTTAAGAGGGACAAGTTTTTGAAATATCCAAACTTTAAATCCAATTATCTAATCTACCTCTGTTGCTCAAAGAGAGCCAAGCAATTTTCAAAACAAATTTAATAACAAAGATCTTATCTTTACAATTTGTTTTTAGTTTCTATTTTCTACTGCTTCTGACTCTTGTCTGTCTGACCACTCTAAAGATAGTCCCTGTAAAACTAATCTGTGTCTATATTGCTCTAAAATAATTACTTACACTTGTGTGTTTATGTAGAGTGGTTTTGTTTTAATAAACGAGTACAAGTTATAAATGTCACTGCATTTTTAGAGTCATTTGTGATACTTTTTATTATGTTGATACTCATTTACATTTAACTTTTTACCAAAATTTGTCCCTAATATGTTAACCTTATTTTACTGTCTCTTCCAGCCAGCCAATATTGCTATGGCTGAACCAGGGAGTGAAGAAATTAAAATTTGTGACTTTGGATTTGCCAAAGAAATTGATACTTCATCATCACAGTATAGTCAGTTTGGAACTCCTGAATTTGTAGCACCTGAAATTGCCTTTCAATCCCCTGTATCTAAAGCAACAGATATCTGGTATGTGGAGTGTTTAACAAAGATAGAGGCCAAGCAATATATTTTATATATTACAATACCTCAGCACTTGTTATAATTTCATGATAATCTTCTTTTTCTCACTAGGTCCATTGGAGTTTTAACTTATTTATGGTAAGTTTATATGCACATTGAATTTTCAATATGTAATACGGAGCATAGACAGCACATTAGCTAAAAAGTACTGAAGTCGCAATGATGTAGCGAGAATAAAGCATTCACTATGCCACCTAATCTGAAGCTAAAACACTGGTTGCAAGGAAAACCTTAAAATTTTAAAAGGGGCGATGTAATTATGCTTTAAATAATGTATCTTAGAAGGTGGTTGGTTTTAGTTGGTACCGAACCATTTTTTGTTGTATTTTTTATGATTCTTCTAGCTACATTCCCAAACAGACTTTGTAAATAAGTCAAATAAAAAATAAATGTAAAGATGAATAGTCATTTAAGTTTATTTTATGTTTAATCTCTGGGTGGTAATGTGACCCAGTGGTAAGACCTCATTGATCTAGCAGGCTGCTATTAAATTCCATGCCTGGTCACTGTCAGAAGAGTTGTCACATGTCTGTGTAGAGTTTTCTTTGACTACTCATTTTATTCATCCCAAATACATCAGCATTATGTCAATTAACAATTCTATGTGGGTGGTTACTTAGATGGAGTGGTACCCCATCATCCATTAAGGGTTGCTTCCTGCCACACCAACAATGCTACCAAGATTGCCCCCAGCTTGAATTTGCATGTAATAAATTAAACTGTTAAATTATCTTAAAACTATCCAGTTTTTAAAACTTGCCTGTAGTTATCATAATAATCACATCTGGATGAAATTTACCACTACCAAGGAAGACTGGGAGGAACCACCTCACTGTTGCTTTTGGGTGAATATGTATTAGGGAAGCTCTCCAGAGGCTTCCAAATGTCCAAAATAAATAATTTAAACTTACCTTACATCAGAGGTTCCAGTGATGTCAGCTTAGTGAGTAGGCAATCCACACCAAGGAGCTCTTGAATGAAGATACTGACTTGCATGACTTAATTGTATAAGGACCTGAAAATGTTTATGGTGGACCGGCTCATCTTTGTAAAAGATCTGAGTCACCTCAGATTTCAACAAGAGCTTGGTATACTTGACATTAATTAGTTTAAAAAAAGAAACAGATTTAGACACTAGAATATCAAGTTGAATTCCTGCATTTCAAGTAACAAATAGAGGACTGAAGAAATAATATCCACATTATAAGCAGTGCAAAAATTGCAGAGCATGGTAATCCCATGAGAAAAGGCATTGGCTAGCTATAGTTGCCAGCATGTGATTTTTTTCAAAACCATTTCACACAGTATTTTGTTCAAAAAGAAGGACAGTATATTCTACTGTCAGAGGCACAAAGTGAGACAGAGATGATGTGTTTTCCATTCACTGCAGTATCCGCATTCATTGCATGCTTCAAGGATTCATTGTTCCATAGCCTGCACTTAAAAGATGTGGGCAAGGAGTGAAATTAAAGCTGTAGTGAGGTGTGGGTCAGGAGCGGTGCTAGCAGACGTTGTGGTGTCAGAGGTTGTATCAAGCGTCACGCAGTTATAACTCTTCAACCTTTCTTGGCCTATATCGCTATACGTCCCCACTGAAGATGGTATATATGAGTTGGATAGCAGGTCAACCTCACCAGGCCCTTGGACCCCTTCCTGCGAGACTGATATGATACCTAGCATAAATTATACAATCTCAGCACAATAACAGTGAGAAACAGACAAGGTGAAAATAACTGTATTAGATTAACCTTATATAAAAAAAACTATACAAACATAAATGGCAACAACCAAATTCGTAAACACACCTCCCTCAACCCACATCCACACAAATGCAATATATAAATGACTTAGAAGAGAAAAAAAAAACTTTCACCCCAGATAAACCCCAAAGTCCAGGTAGTTTCCAGACACTTATAATAATAGTCCATTTTCCTTGTTCTCTCCTTGCCAACAACCCCCCACCGCCCCCCCCCCAAGAGTCTCCAAATGCTCTAACCCCGATTAGCAAGGATTGCTCTTATCTCACTCACTTTAATTTCTCCTGACTGTCCCATCCATATGGGTGCAATATGGGTGGCCGAAGGCGGGAACTCTGGCGTTCCAACCCTCGGTTGCCGAAACTGGCTCTTGGGCTCTTGGGACATGGAATGTTACCTCTCTGGTGGGGAAGCAGCCCGAGGTGGTGCGTGAGGTTGAGAGGTACTGGCTAAATATAGTCGGGCTCACCTGTACACACGGTCTGAGCTCTGGAACCATTCCTCTTGAGAGAGACTGGACTTTGTTCCACTGTGGAGTTGCTGTGGGTGAAAGGCGGTGGGCAGGAGTGGGCTTGCTTATGGCCCCCTGGCTCAAGGCCTGTATGTTGGGGTTCTCCCCTTGGACAAGAGGGTTGCTTCCCTGCGCCTTCGAGTTGGGGGAAGGACTCTGACTTATGCGTCGAACGACAGTTCGGAGTAGCCGGCCTTCTTGGAGTCCCTGGGAGAAGCACTGCAAGGTGCGGCTCCTGGGGATTCTATCGTCCTGCTGGGAGACTTTAACACTCACGTCGGCAACGACAGTGAAACCTGTAGAGGTGTGATTGGGAGCAATGGCCTCCCTGATCTAAACTCGAGTGGCGTTCAGTTGTTGGACTTCTGTGCTGGCCATGGACTGTCCATAACAAACACTATGTTCGTGCATAAGGATGTTCATAAGTGCACTTGGCGCCAGGATACCCGAGATCGTAGCTCGATGATCGACTTTGTAATCGTGTCATCAGATCTGCGACCTTATGTCTTGGACACTCAGGTGAAGAGAGGGGCTGAGCTGTCAACTGATCACCACCTTCTGGTAAGTTGGATCAGATGGTGGGAGAGGCTGCCGGACAGACCAGGCAGACCCAAACGTATAATGAAGGTCTCCTGGGAATGTCTGGCAGAGGAACCAGTCAGAAAGATCTTTAATTGCCACCTCCGGCAGAACTTCAACCTTATTCCGAGGGAGGCGAAGGACATTGAGTCTGAATGGGCCATGTTCTGAGCCTCCATTGTCGAAGCAGCAGAACAGAGCTGTGGCCACAAGGTTGTCGGTGCCTCTCGTGGCAGCAATCTACGAACCCGGTGGACACCTAAGGTTCATGAGGCCGTCAACTTGAAGAAAGAGTCCTGCCAGGTCTGGTTGACCAGTGTGACTCCAGAGGCAGCTGAGGGATACCGGCGAGCCAAGCGTGTGGCTGTTGCTGAGGCAAAAATCCGGGCATGGGAGGAGTTTGGGGAAGCCATGGAAAATGACTTTCGGTCGGCACAGAGAAGGTTCTGACAAGCCGTCAGGTGCCTCAGGAGGGGAAAGCGGTGCTCCACCAACACTGGAGATGGGGCCCTGCTGACTTCAACTGCAGACGTTATTGGGGGGGGGGGGAGGTGGGTTATGGGCCCATCCATATCAGGGGCAGAGGTCGCCGAGGTAGTTAAAAAGCTCCGAAGTGGTGGGGCCCCTGAGGTGGATGAGGTTCACCCTGGGTTCCTCCAGGCTCTGGATATTGTGGGGCTGTCCTGGTTGACATGTCTCTGCAACATTGCATGGACATCAGGGGCAGTGCCTCTGGATTGGCAGACCGGGGTGGTGGTTCCCCTTTTTAAGAAGGGTGACCGGAGGATGTGCTCCAACTATAGGGGGATCACACTTCTCAGCCTCCCCGGTAAGGTCTATTCAGGGGTGCTGGAGAAGAGAGTTCAGTCGATGGTTGAATCTCAGATTCAAGATGAACAATGCGGATTTCGTCCTGGCCGTGGAACACTGGACCAGCTCTACACCCTGGCCAGGATCCTGGAGGGGGCATGGGAGTTTGCCTAACCAGTCCACATGTGTTTTGTGGATTTGGAGAAGGCATTTGACCGTGTCCCTCAAAGCATCCTCTGGGGTGTGCTCTGAGAGTATGGGGTACAAGGCTTATAGTTACGAGCCATTCAGTCCCTGTATAGGAGGAGCAGGAGCTTGGTCTGAATTGCTGATAATAAATCGGACTCATTTCCTGTTGAGGTTGGACTCCGCCAGGGCTGCCGTTTGTCACGGATTCTGTTCATAAATTTTATGGACAGAATTTCTAGGCACAGCCAAGGAGCGGAGGGGGTATGGTTTGGTGACCTCAGAATCTCGTCTCTGCTATTTGCGGATGACGTGGTTCTGTTGGCTTCATTGAACAGTGACCTCCAGCTTTCACTGGAGCGGTTCGCAGCCGAGTGTGAAGCGGCTGGGATGAGAATCAGCACCTCTAAATCCGAGGCCATGGTTCTTAGCCGGAAAAGGGTGGAATGCTCTCTCCGGTTTGGGAACACATTACTGTCTCAAGTGGAGGAGTTCAAGTATCTCGGGGTCTTGTTCATGAGTGAGGGAAGAATGGAGCAGGAGGTCAACAAACGGATTGGTGCGGCATCCACAGTAATGCGGGCTCTGCAACGGTCCGTCATGGTGAAGAGAGAGCTGAGCCAAAAGGAGAGGCTGTTGATTTACCAGTCGATCTATGTTCCTACCCTCACCAATGGCCACGAGTTTTGGGTAGTGACCGAAAGAGCAAGATCGTGGATATAAGCAGCCGAAATGAGTTTTCTCCGCCGGGTGGTTGGAGTTTCCCTTAGACATAGGGTGAGGAGTTCAGTTTTCCGGGAGAGACTCGGAGTAGAGTCGCTGCTCCTCCGCATTGAGAGGAGTCAGTTGAGGTGGTTCAGGCATCTGGTCAGAATGCCCCCTGGACGCCTCCCTGGGGGGGTGTTCTGGGCATGTCACACTGGGAGAAGGCCACGGGGTAGACCCAGGACACACATGAAGGATTATATCTCCCGGCTGGCCTGGGAACACCTCGAGGTCCTCCCAGAGTAGCTGGAGGAGGTGGCCGGGGAGAGGGAGGTCTGGGCTTCCCTGCTTAGGCTGCTGCCCCCGTGACCCGACCTCGGATAAGCGGTGGATAATGGATGGATGATTGAATGTCCCATCCGTTTATACTTTAGAGTGGGTGAGCCGGTAAAGTCTTCGAGGTGGCCACCTCCATAAGCAGGCGAAGCAATCCTTTCTCTGTCCGTGGATAGTCAATGTTTGCCGCTTTTTTTCCATTTACCAGTGTGTGTTGAAAACCTTTTCTCTTTTCTTTTTTTTCCCTTCTTGCCTTTTGCTGCCTTTTTTAACTGTATCCTGGTGTCCTTTCTCCATGACAATCCTTAGAAACTGCAGCAACAGACCACGACGACCAACCCCAAGGTCTTCTTTACATCTGTCTGCCCAATTGGCCTGATTTTTTTTTCCTCCCACTCCACCATATTAAGGGTGCATAGGCAGCTACAAGGTTGACATTGAGGACGGCTAAGAGACAAAATAACCCACCCAGGAGGAAAAACAGCGTGTTTGGAAAAAGTATTAAAAAATATTCAAACCTATAGTTTTGACAGGGTGTAGCTCGAGGCAGAAAATTTGCAAAACAGTTGCTTTCAGAGAGTAAATAACCAGCATCATAGCAACAAATATTTAAGAGTTACATGATTTCCTTAGTGGGAAAAAGGAAAGGTATATACAGTACTTATATATAACACTCATACAGGAAAGTATTTGGGCTAGTAAAAAGCAGGGCATACACATTCAGAAGAAAGAAAGCATTTATTTTAAGTACTGTGTAGGAGGAGAACTTGAGCTTAATATGAAACAAGTAAAGAGAGGGGCTCAGCGTTGTATAAAGAGGAATCTAGTGAGGGGGCATAGAACCTGAGTCAGCGGGAGTAAAACCCAGCAACTGAATAAGTAAATAACCAGCAACAAATAGAATTCAATGAGTTATATTAATAAGAAGGATGTAGCGTGTTAAAAGTTTTACATGATAAAACAGCTCTTAGCACTCTAGAAAGTTAGTGCTAAAAAGAGAGTAACAGCTGAAGTTTTCATTAATAGGAAGGAGTACAAACAGTGTAGGCAGAGGCAGAGACCTTGAAAGTAAGGAAATAATAAGAAGGGTGCACAGTTAGAAAAACAGACAGGGAAAGTAAAGTATAATAACTTCATAGAAAGACACAGCAGACAGTTGAGAAGATAAAAGTATTACAGGACCTAATGGGCCATTATGTATTAAATATCTGCAATAATTTTGAATATGATATTAATTTTCTAATTTTAGTAATTTATGCTATTTTAATTTTAACAAAAAGGGTTAAGCAGTTTTGGAATTCAAGTTCAGATTTTAAAAATTACGTCATTACTTTACAAGTACTGTTTGATATTGGACTTCTTGAAGAGTGGCTTGGATGAGTCAGTCCTCATTGAAGGCCATTTTCTGCAGGAGATGCCAAGTGATCCAACAATCTCCAGCTCAGGATTGCTGAATTGAAGGAGGAGTTGGCTGGCCTGCATTGTAATAGCAAATTGGCAGACCTTTCCCAAGTGTCCAATATGGAGATGGTTTGCATCCCTAAGGTGATGCAGTAGGAGACTCCAGACCACAGGTGTAGAGATAAGTGGGTCACAGTTGGATATACTGTAGATGTAAGGTAAAGCGGTGCACATTGCCCTGGGGCATTAACCCCAGAATTAAAGATGTTAAACTTGTGTCGTAATGTGTTAGACGTAATTGTGTTACGTCTTGTGTCGTAATGAAATTTATTTTATCTTGTAGCACTTTTGTAGAATAAAGGTCTGAAATGTGATACTTCTTTTTGGCTCACCCTGTGTATGTGTATATGGGTATCCATTAAGTAACTGAAAACAACAATAGAATTAACACAAGAGTATATGGGAGCTTGTATGTTTATAGGCACATGCAGACGCTTGAATTTACATTGCTGAACTGGACAGTAACTCTGAAAACTCTTACATGGTAGGTAGGTGTATGGAGTCCCAAAGATACACCTCAAACCCAGTTCCCATAAGAAGATGGATTATGGTATTGGGGGACTCAATCATTATGGGTAATGAAACACAGGTTTGCTCCAGAAACAGAAAATCTTCCATGAAAGGGTGGAAAGAACATTAGAACACCCCAGATGAGAACAAGCCATTCAACCCAGGAAAGCTTGCCAGTTCTATCCACTTAATTCTTCTAAAATAACATCAGGTCTAACTTTGAAAGTCCCTAAACTGCTCCTGTGTTTCACACTTCTTGGTAACATGTTTCATATGTCTGTGGTTCTCTGTGTAAAGAAAAACTTCCAAACATTTCTGCAAAATTACCCTTAATAAGTTTCCAACTGTGTCTTTGCGCTGCTGATGAACTCATTTTAAAGTAGCAGTCTTGATCAATTGTACTAATTACCTTCAAAATTTTAAACACTTCAATGTTGCCTCCTCTTAATCTTCTTTTGCTTATACTGAAATGCTCTTTTGATCTATAGCCCTGGAATCAGCATAGCATTTACAGCTCGTAATGAAGAAGTAGAATAATTGATATTTGTTGCTGACAAAAAAGCAGCTGCTGTAGAATTCAATGTGCTTTTCTATAATTTACCAGTGTTTGAAGACAGATGAAGAAAGAACAACATCAGAATCAAAGGACTTCCTGAAAACCATTAAAGTCAATTTCAAAATGAAGTACCACCTTTCTCAAGGTCATTGCACGAGCTAGAGGCAGCTGAGTGCGTTGGGGTGGGGGTCCTTTGATAGGTGATCCCTTGTAGTTTTCAGTTGGCATCATGCCTTGGTCCGGTGCACACCATGCTTTTGCTGTCGAAGCGTTCTTCAAAAACAACGAATCCATCATCACTATGCAATGCGCCCTTCAGTATTCCTCCTAATGGTGATGTCCCAAATCAGAAAACAATTCTTCAGTGGGTGGCTAAATTTAGACAGATGGGTACAACATTGAACAGAAAATCTCCAGGCCGTCCTCAGACAGTACGAACACCTGAAAACATCCAAGCTGTAAGGGCATCAATTTTGCAGTCTCCTAGATGTTGAGCACGCAATCATGCTTCTGCCTTAGGCTTTTCCAACACTTCTTTGAGGAGGATTTTGCATGAGGACCTTAACTTCCATCCATTCAAAATGATGATAGTGCAGGAACTCACTGAGAGAGACTAGGAGAGCTATAGAGAGTTGTGCATGAACATTCTGCAAACTGTTCATCAAGATGCCATCGTCATGTGCGGTGATGAGGCACATTTCCATTTGAATGGTTGCTGCGTAAATAAGCAAAACTTTCGCTATTGGGCTGAAACCAACCATCATTAACTTCATCAAAGACACCTGCACAGTGAGTGTGTTACAGTTTCGTGCGCAATTACTTTCTTAAGGAGGGGGAAGCAACGGTCACCATAACTTCAGAATGTTACATTGAAATGTTAGAGAACTTTTTGCAGCCCCAATTGCAAGAAATGTGGTGTATGCCTGGTTTGAACAGGATGGAGCAACAGCTCATACGGCGCAGAGATCCATGCAAGTTTTATGGGAGATGTTTCTAGGGAAGCTGATCTCCCTGTGCGGCGATGTCATGTGGCCTTCACGTTTCGTTCAGTGCAATTTCTTCTTGTGGGGCTATCTCAAGTCAAAGTTATACACACAACAACCTGAAAATCTTGAAGCCCTCAAGGACACTATTCACCACGAAATCAACGCTATTCCCTTTGAAATGGCTGAACGAGTCATGCGAGCTTTCAGAAATCATCTCGGAAGAGTGTATCACTAATGATGACCACCACCTTGAAGACATCATTTTTAAAACACAGTGAAAAAAATCTATTTTGTATACCCTTTCTTGTGTCGTAATGTAATTTATTTTATCTTGTAGCACTTTTGTAGAATAAAGGTTTGAAATGTGATACTTCTTTTTGGCTCACCGTGTGTATATGTATATGGGTATCCATTAAGTAACTGAAAGCAACAATAGAATTAACACAAGAGTATATGGGAGCTTGTATGTTTATAGGCACATGCAGACGGTTGAATTTACATGTGCATAATTATTATATACAGTATATATATGTGTATGAAAGTCCTTTAATTTATGGTTACTTTCCTCTTTTTTCAGGAGGCAGTTTAACATCTAACCCCAGGTTTATTGTATCTGTACTGTACTGTCATAAGGTATCTCAGATGCATCCTTACCAAACTGCTGCACTGCTGTCTAGATTCACTTGTGGAGGCAAAAAGGTGTGTGTGTGGGGAGAGAAGAAGGTAAAGAGATCAATTTAATCTTTATCTATTCTGTTTCCCCTCACAATTGTAAATGCCAACATAATGACAAGCTCCTTAGTCATAATACCTGGCAATGATGATTTGAAATCAATGTTGAAGATAAATTATGAAACAACAAATTACTTTTACTTAAGATTGCAAAATGTTCTCAAACGCTGAGAAGCAGTATCTCTCTGAACAAACACTGAACTTTGCAAACTGGAATATCAAATGTCTCAATCACAAACTAAAGTGAAAAAAAATGTATTCTCCCTCCTCACAGGAATAAAGTCTAAGAGAGTATTTTTACAGGAGACTCACTTAACAAATAAGGACCTGTTTCACTTGCAAAATGATTGGATTGGCCAAATTTTTAACTCCAGTTATTCAAAAAAAAAGAGATGTGGGAATTTTAGCACATAAGACTATCTCATTTGTAGCATCAGATGAAGTATCAGATCTTAAAGACTGCTACGTTATGGTCATGAATAATTTAATCAAATCAAATAATTTTGATAAATATTTATACACCTAATGTGGATGATAGAGATTTTATCCAAAATGTATTTACTTTAATTCTCAATATGAGCATTCAAAATTATAATGGTTTGGGATTTTAATTGTGTTTTAAATCCAGACCTGGATAGATCATTAACTATAGTGAAGGTAACATCTAATACTGCAAAGACAATCACACAGTTTTTAATGGATCTTAACTTATTAGATCCATAGATTCCTAAATCCAGATCCAAGAGAATATTCCTTCTTCTCACCAGTACATCATAATTACTCAAGAACTGATTATTTCTTCATTGATAATAATTTATTGCCCACTATCAAATCTTGTAATTATGACACTGCTGTTATCTCTGATTATGCTTCTCTGATCTTGGAGCTTGAATAGCTATGGTTTACACAATTATTTTGTAGCTGGCATCTTAACTCCATGTCGTGAGCAGATTAGAACTTTATACAGTTCATCTCCAAATAAATTGATTATTTTTTAGAGATTACTGCATCCTCAGATGTTTCCTCAGAAATACTTTGGGAAATTTGAAGGTGTTTTTTAAAAGAACAGATTATTTAATTATCTAACCCAACCCATCCCCTAAGTTGAGACAGCAAAATTCTACCTGAAACTTTTCTCCAATCATTAATTTCCTATTTTCCAATGAAAAATAAGTACTTGTTACAATGTGCATCATATAGGCCCCTCAAACTTTTCTCAAAGCATTAATTACCATTTTTCCAATAAAAAATAAGGACATACTACAATGTGCATTATATGGGTCAATTTTACTTCTGAACAATGATGTTAAGATAAGTTTTATCTAGAAGGACTGAGAAAGTCCTTCTTTCTGTAATATCACAAGACTGAACCGGATTTATTAAAGGCAGCCAGTTAGCTTTAAACCTTCAGCATCTATTTAATGTAATATACTCACCCATAAAATATAATACACCAGAGTTCTTATTATCTTTGGATGCAGAAAAAGCCTTTGACAGAGTCAATTGGGACTACGTGCCCACCACATTGCACAAATTTAGGTTTGCCCCAAATATATATGTATGGATAAAATTACTTTATACCAGTACAGAAGCCTCAGTCTGTATTAATTACATGAACTCAAACTGGTTCAAGCCAGAATGTGGTACTTGACAGGGGTGCCCTCTATCACCATTGCTTTTTTCAAACGCCATTCAGATATTGGCTAGTCATTTTCAGAATACATTACAGATAAAAGTGATTATCAAAGAAGAACTCAGACAAAAAATATGACTATACACAGAATATGATACTGTATATATCAGTCCCACAAATTTTTTTATCAGAAGTCCTGATTGCACTAGTAGAATTTCAAATGACATCTGGAGTCTAAATCAATTTGAATACAAGTGTGCTTCTTCCAAGAAACTCTCTTGCACCACTGAGCCCAAAACTAGACACATCAATACCTAACACAATTCCATTTTCAGATAAAGGTTTTTATTTGACAAAAACACCTCCATCATAAGAACACCAGAACAAATATACTATTCACAATTCCCCTTCCTCCTGCAAAAGAGCATTGCCAACTACCTGCCAACTCTGTCTCGATATAAGCGAGGCAGTGGGTTCTCTTTCAAACTAGACCCCAGAATTGCTTTCTGTCTGCTGTCCAGATTGTCCCTGCTGTGAGCAGGGTCAAAATATATTATTGTGATATTGTCCTCTTCATACTCATCAGGTTCATTACCGGGTTGGTCTACTGTCGCACCTTAATAATAACACACACATATGCATACACACAGACCCTAACCACAAAAGTATCTTTTGAAAGACATATACACATGCACGTTACTTCACAAGTACACAAGTTACACAAGTACCGAATGAATAACAAATACACAGTCCTCTTTCACTAACACTCCAAGAGACTTACTTATCATAGGCACAAACAACGTGCAATGTCTTAGATATACAAAAGCTCAACATTCCTGGCTATAGGCCATTTATCAACCAGTGAATGTGTTATTTTAACACTGTTCATTATTGGACAGAGCTCAAAGTCCTCAGCTCGATAAACCTTGCAGCTTGGATCATATGGCACTTCATTACTGCTCCAGGTGTTCTAAGAAATACACCTTATTATACCTTATTACCTCAATCACTCTACATATGAAGACAAAGTATAGAAAGGTAAAACCAACATGGTATTTATTAAAGAGCAATAATACCAGTAGAGAAAAGCATAGAAGAAAATGTGGATAGCAAAGTCTATACATATATTGTCTTTAAAAAAAGGCTTACCAAAAGTTAAAGATTTCAAAGATAAATGTCCCAGGGAGGCATTGATTTAGCAATCGATATTCATGGAATCCTTTAGCTGATAATCAGATGAAAACGGACGCACGTCGTTGGTGCCCTCTTCTGACATCGCTGCTTTGTTCTCTTCTGACATTGTTGCTCTGTCATCTTGTTGTTTAGTCTGTCATATTTATTTTAAAATTCCATGGGTGTTTCGCAACACATGATTGTTACATAAACCTGATTGTCCAGCTGTCAATATGATGGATGTATTTGCTCAAACTCTTTAATCTGTTTGAGTACATCTGTTTCCCAAACAATAAAGTTTTTGATGTTTTAACAATCTCCTGTCTCAAACTGTAAACTAGCTCGGCAATATCTAGCCCCACGGCATCTCCATCTGTTTGCAGGTTGTAAAGTAATTGGATACAGCTCGAAGCATCAGTATGTCTTCCTTTCCCAAGCTGTAAACCAATTTAGACCTGGTGTTCATCTCCTGAATTCCTGCTCAGTTCAAACAGATGTTATTGTGATTAATACTAGTATAATTGAGGAAAACAGAATGCTCTGATGTTAAACTGCCCATGCAAGTGTCCTGTATTTAAATTCATCTTGTTTTGTCTTGAGCAAAATATAATGAAAATATAGACACAAAATTGCAGATTTTGCACACCACAACACTATAATAAATAATATATTTCTGTACTTCTTCATAAGCACTGCTTTGTGCCACAGTAAACCTAATTTTTGGTAATATACCATTAGTCCAATTGTCCACCAAATACTCAGAATATTGAACCCAGTGCAGGATGTACTTCAGGGCAGAGAAGCTTTTATCTATTGCTCCTCTACACAACAATCTCCTTTTCAACTCTCTGAAAATTACTCAGTATTTGATCTTTAGAAAACATCCAGGATTAAAGCACTAGGAGATTTTTAGATAACGTATTTGCATCATATGAACAATTATGCTTCAGATTTAACTTCCCAGCACCACAATATTTCCACTACTTTCCAATTGGAAACTTTGCTAAACGAAATCTTCCCAATTTTCCACACCTCCCATCCATTTTTATTCCAGAAGAAATACAGATCAGTCTTGAAGACTCATACAGCATTTCAACAATATATAAAAACATCTCAAATAATCTTTCAATGATCCCAGGATATGGTGGGAAAGGGACATTTACATTAACATCTCAGAAAAGGAGTGGAAGTCAGCCATGCACTGAGTACATTGTAGCTTTGTATGTGTGGAGCATTCAATATTTCACCTTAAAACCTTTAATCGATCACAATTATCTCATTTAAAATTGTGCAAAATGTATCCAAGGCAAGATCCAACATGCAAACGTTACAATCTAGTTCCAACCTCAATAGGTTACATGTTTTGAGAGTGCACCAAATTAACATAATTTTGGACAAAAACCTATATAAATGCTTATTAAACAGCCTTAGTGTCACAATCACAACTAACCCATTAGCAGATGTATATTGTGTACTCCCTGATAGACTTAAAGTTGATAAGGATACATAACTGCTATCATCTAGACTTAACTTGCTAAACGTGAATTACTACCCACCTTTTATAAGTCAATGGATAACTGATGTTCTGCACCATTTGAAATTGGAAAAAAAATCAAATTCTTGCAATTAGGATCTGTTCAGAACTTTTTTTTTAAAATATGACAAGATTTAATAAATAATTTATACAATAGAAAAAGCATCCATATTGAGGGAACATTACTTTTTTCATACTTTTTTGTTTAAAACTATTTTTACCCATGGTCTTGGCTCTCCTCTCTGTGTCTCAGGTCAGGGAAGAATTTGGTTTTGTTAGGTCTTGTCGCTTTTTTGTTCCTGCTTTCTTTTTTACCTTTTCAATTTTTTTCTGTTCTTTTCTAGTCTGACATAAGTCATTCATTGTTAAGTTTGACTTGATTGTATGCAATGTTATTTTCTTGAAATAAATTAATAATGAAAAAAAATGGGGAGTAGAGGTGATTGACCTACTAGGGTTATGTAACCATAATATAATAAAATTCCATGTGTTTTGGAAGAGCACAGATGAATAGACAAACTGTTAAGCAATGTCTAAAAGAGATCAAGTGGTATATGTTTTAAGTGTAGATACAGTGGAGGAGCAGTGCAACAGATTTAAAAATATTTTAAATATAATTTAGGACATTTACAAGTACATCCCAAACTTTGGAATTACTAAGAAATTTGAAAAAAACTCCACAATGGGCTAATAAGGAGATGAAAAAGAAGTTGCAATGAAAAAAGGAATTATAAGACTAACAACTACAGTACTAATAACAGGGCATATGAGAGCTTAAGAAGGATATTAGAGAATCTAAAAAGTAATTAATAAGAAATATTGCAGATAAGGCAAAAGATGACCAAATAATAGTCAAGGAAGGGGTGAAGTGTATCAGGAATAGTAAAGGGGAATTAAAATAAACAGACAGTGAAATAACAAATGTTATAAAGTTTCTTTTTTTTGTAGTTTTCACATGTGTGGAAATGGATAACCTCCCAGCAGTAACAAAAACTACTAGGGGGTTACTTAGTGACCTGGAAATTATAGAAGGATAAATACTACTTAGACTAAATAGATTGAAATCCAGCAGATAATGAGGACCAAATATCCTTGAGTGCTTAAGAATGTGACGTAGTGTATATAAAAACCCTTGACACATATTTTCAAACAGACTCTGCACACAGGAGAAATTCTTAAGGACTGGAAAATATCAAAATATTATTCCATTATGACCCTCTAATGTACTCATTTCTAATCCTGTCCAACCCTGTCATATCCAAGCAAATCTTAATATCTTTAACTCTGCCACCTCCACCTCTGTCTCCTGTTTTTTTATCATTGCCACTGTCTCCAACAAATACATAATAGCTGGTCTCACTACTGTCTTGCAGAACTTCACTATCACTCTTGCTGGTACATGCTTGAGAAAGCTACAAAAGGATATGATCATAGTGCTGCACATGATATTATTTATTTTGATTTTCACGAATCATTTAATAAGGTCCTGCATGAGAGGCTGAAATCAAGCTAAAAGAAGTTGTAGTTTAGGGTGTAGTTTGCTAGATGGGCCCAAAATTGACTAAAATACAGGAAGCAGATGGTGATGGTGCAAGGAACCTTATCAGAATTGGGTAATGCTAAGAGTGGGGTCTCGCAAGGGTCACTGTTAGGGCCACTACTATTTTTAATATACATTAATAATCTGGACAGGAATTGAAACAACAAGCTGGTTAAGTTTGTAGATGATAAAAGCCAGGCAAATTAGTAGATAATGCAGAATGTGTTTGGATATTACATATGGACTTTGATAGCAAGTAAATAATGTGAGGTATTATGTGTAAGAAGTAGAAATGTTAGTTTTGAATTCACAATGGAAGGTGTGAAACTTGGAAGTATCTTTTCTGGGGATGACCTAGGAGTCACTGGACTCATCACTGTCAACCTCCAGAAAATGTTCAAAAGCCATTAATTAAGAAGGCTAACAGAACGTTAGACTATATACAGTAGCGTAATGTGTAACGTACAAATCAAAGGAGGATATGCTTAAGCTTTAAAGTGAGGCCACATCTGGAGTACTGTGTGAAGTTTTGGTCTCCAAGCTATAAAAAAGACATTGGAGTGGTAAAAAAAAGTCCAGAGAAGAGCAATTAGGTTGATTCCAGAACATCATTGTATGAATTATTAAGAAAGGATGAAGGAGTTGATCCTTTTCAGTTTAAGCAGATAGACATAAAGAGGTAACATGACTGAAGTGTTTAAAATTATATAAGGAATTAATACAGTGGATTGAGACTGTTGCTTTAAAATTAGTTCATGTGGAAATAACAAGACTGAACCACATTACAGCACAGAGCACTTCACTCGTGGCTTGCTCTGTCATCAAGATACTCAGCAATGTGCTATCTTTCGTGTTATACTGCTTGTGTTATACGTTGTATTCCGAGTTGTGTAAAATCATTCTGCTACTTGCCTCTTGTGTTTTACACAAGAAAAATGCATTTTTCCACAAATACTGTAGGGAATAATCTGGACAAGTCTTTTGAAATGTGAGTGTGAACATGAGTTTTCATAAGGAACCTGTACATATTTAGTATATGAGAATATTAAGTAAGCTCTATTTAAATATTCCAAATGAAGCAATTACTTAATCATTTTACCATGATCCACATGCTAACAGGAGTAGGCATCATTTTCCAAATTTCAAAAACAAAATGGAGAAGCAGATGCCAAAATACAAATACTATTCACAAATGATAATGATAGTCTAGAATTATAATAGAACATGCTCTCAAGGTGCAAGCTCTGGATGCGCCCATAAGGCATGCATAATCTGTCCAAAGGACTGTATCCTTTCCTCTGCACCAAATACATGAACCATGAGAGCACAAATCCAATTTTTTTCCCTCATCATAAACCCAAACAAAAGGAGGAGGAGTGCAGAAGAGAAGTATTACTTTAACATGGATTAGTGTGGATTGGCTTCAATGAAATAATATATTAATGTGTTAGTGAGATAGGAGAGCAAACTTATATGTGACCAGACCAGTATGTTTTAGAATGGAGTAATGACCAATAAACCTCAGAGCCTACTTACAAGGCTGAAACCTTAGGTATTTCTCCAGATTGATGTTAGCCATCTCTATTTGACCATTTGATTTAGAGGGATAACCTGAGGACAAATTCACCTCAGAACCCAATTTTGCACAAAAGAACTGGCACAAATGGGAAATAATCCAAGGACAATGGTCTGAAATGAGGTCTAATTAGGGCTTATTAGAGAAACCATGTGATGAGAAAATTTATTCATACTCCAGATGGCTTTGTAGAAAGGTATCAGTAGAGGTGTCTTATCATTTATGTGATTTATATATATAAAATGTATTTGTTTAAGTGCTATTTAAAAAATTTTTGTGCCCTAGTCTTTCCCAAAAAAAATTGATCTTTCACACCTGGAACAAAAGAATAACTTCTTACACTTGCTAATAGTTGAAAATGTTCTGCTCTTATTTTTTTCCCTCTTATCTATCTAGCCTGACATGTGATGTTCCATTTTCTGGAAAGAATGACCATGCTACTTTATTGTCTGTACAAGAAGGAAAGATTTCCTGGGACTCTCCTGATATCACTTCAATAAGTCCAAAGGCTCAAGATTTTTTGAAGAAAACATTGCAAGTGACTGCTGTGTAAGTCCATATGATTAAATATGTATTTCCTGATATTGGAGTGACATGGTTACTAATGCATCTATCTGCCAGATACCTTATGGTGGCCAAGTTTAATTTCAAACAAAATTCACAAAGTTCATGCATTTTTTCACTGGATACATATTCTTTAAATAGAGTAGAATCATATGTTATTGGAACATTAAAGACACTATCATATCATTAAGTGATAAACAAAATGTTTTAGATTTCCAAGAATTTATTTACCAACAAAGTACCCTGGTTTTTCCTGTCTGGTGTGTGTCTTTTGTCAGTAGCTATACATATGGAAAAATGACTTAATCTGAAAGCTGACTATAAATTCAGTAATGAGTAAGACAGGATTAATGAAGGCCAACAGCAAAGCACAGGAACAAAATTCAGTTTGGTCGGTGACTGAATAAATGTCTAAAATTATGCATATTACTGGGACAGTGGGAAGTAGAAAACCATAGCAGAAAATAATCTGATGGATGAAGATACTAGAATCAGGAGAGGTGATGCTGAGAAGGGCCAGAAATTGTAGAGATGATGTTTATTAGCTCAATGTGAGGTTAAAAAGTTGAAAGTAAGGTGACAGTGCTACTAGTGGAGTGAAAAGATTGAAAGTGAGCTTAAAAGAATCATAAAAAAATCACAGGATAAAAGCAGAAGCACAGCTGAAGTTAAAAGATACTGTGTATGTGTATTTATCTTTGCTGCAGTAAAAACCTCAAAGAACAAAAATATTATGAAACCCACTTAATCCAGTTCAGGGTTTGAGTGGGACAGGGCCTATCCCAGCAGCACTGGACACAAGGTAGGAATCAGCCCTGGACAGGGCTCAGTCTATCAAAGAGCACACTCACACACACCCATTACATGTACACTGGCTCAGCCGTAAACACAGTTCACTGGGTATTCGGGGTAAAACTAAAATATGTGGAGAAAAACACATTCAGACACAGAAGGCATATGTAAACTGCACACAGAGAATGATCAGGTATTGGATTCAAACCTAAGGTATTGAATTTGATATTGGACCCTTATGAGAAGGATTTTCACCTTATGTGGAATTAACACTATCGACTGCCAGACAGTGTTCAGAAGCTATTAAGAAAGCTAACAGAATGTTATATTGAATAATGTAGAGCACAAGACCAAGGAGGTTATGCTCAAGCTTTGTAACTGGTGAGGCCTCAGTTGGAATACTGTGTTTTGGTTTCAAGGCTACAAAAAGGACATAGCAGCACTAGAAAATGTCCAGAGAATAGCAACTAGGTTGATTCCAGGGCAACAGGGACAAATTATGAAGAAAGATTAAAAGAGTTCAACCTTTTCAGTTTAAGCAAAAGATTAAGAGGAGACCTAACTGAAGCGTTCAAAATTATGAATGGATTTTATACAGAGGACTGAGTAATTTCAAAATGAGTTCATCAAGAACGGTGGCACAGTTGAAAACTTGGTAATGGTAAATTTCGCACAAACATTAGGCATTTTGTTTTACATAGAAAACCATAGAGTAATACTTATTGAAAGAAAAGCTGAAATAAAAACAATGGTAAATAAGCTCAAAGGGGAATTGCAGCAGAGTAAGTTGTTCCACAACTACAGTAGAAGTAGAACCACTACAAACACAAAACCTAATGAGTAATATCAAGCAATTTGTCTTGCCTTATGTGTCCTCATATAACAATGGTAATTTTAGGTTGTACTTTTTATTATTATTTTTATATTCCATTGTTTCAGGAAACGTCCAGCTGCTTCACAGTGTCTGAGGCATGAATGGTTTAAGGTAAGAAAATATTTACAAGTGGGTTGCAATGGTTTATATACAGTATTGAGTCATCTGTTAGGTTTTTTTTAATCAGGAACAGCTTTTAAGTAAACTACATGCCAAGAATACTGGATAGTCTGGCAGATCAGCAGCAACCAATTTTAACATAAGCTAAATCAACTTCACCATAGAAAGCAGGTTTTCTGTTTCATCCTGTTTCAGAGCCAGTCAGTTGTTTTACCTCCAAATGATCTAATCATTTACTTAGCTGAGGCCTCAAGCATAAAACTTTGCTTAGAATTCCACACTAAATGTTTGCTTATGTCCACCATCCTGCGTCTCAGGAAGGGGAAGCAGTGCAGTGTCAACACTGTATATGGTGGGGATCGTGCGCTGCTGACCTCGACTCGGGACGTTGTGGGTCGGTGGGGGGAGTACTTCGAAGACCTCTTCAATCCCATTAACATGCCTTCCAATGAGGAAGCAGAGCCTGGGGACTCAGAGGTGGGCTCCCCCATCTCTGGGACTGAGGTCACCAAGGTGGTCAAAAAACTCCTTGGTGGCAGGGCCCCGGGGGTGGATGAGATACGCCCGGAGTTCCTCAAGGCTCTGGATGTTGTAGGACTGTCTTGGTTGACACGCCTCTGCAACATCGCATGGACATCAGGGACAGTGCCTCTGGATTGGCAGACCGGGGTTGTAGTCCCCCTCTTTAAGAAGGGGGATCGGAGGGTGTGTTCCAACTACAGAGGGATCACACTCCTCAGCCTCCCTGGAAAAGTCTAATCAGGGGTCCTGGAGAGGAGGGTCCATCGGATAGTCGAGCCTCGGATTCAGGAGGAACAGTGTGGTTTTCGTCCTGGTCGCGGAACAGTGGACCAGCTCTATACCCTTAGCAGGGTCCTGGAGGGTGCATGGGAGTTTGCCCAACCAGTCTACATGTGTTTTGTGGACTTGGAAAAGGCATTCGACCGTGTCCCTCGGGGAATCCTGTGGGGGGTACTCTGAGAGTATGGGGTACCGGCCCCCCTGATAAGGGCTGTTCGGTCCCTGTACGATCGGTGCCAGAGCCTGGTCCGCATTGCCGACAGTAAGTCGAACCCGTTTCCAGTGAGAGTTGGACTCCGCCAGGGCTGCCCTTTGTCACCGATTCTGTTCATAACTTTTATGGACAGAATTTCTAGGCGCAGCCAGGGCGTTGAGTGGGTCCGGTTTGGTGGGCTCAGGATTGGGTCACTGCTTTTTGCAGATGATGTTGTCCTTTGTGCTTCATCAGGCCGTGATCTTCAGCTCTCTCTGGATCGGTTCGCAGCCGAGTGTGAAGTGGCTGGGATGAGAATCAGCACCTTCAAATCCGAGACCATGGTCCTCAGCCGGAAAAGGGTGGAGTGCCCTCTCAGGGTTGGTAGTGAGATCCTGCCCCAAGTGGAGGAGTTCAAGTATCTCGGGGTCTTGTTCACGAGTGAGGGAAGAATGGAGCGTGAGATCAACAGGCGGATCGGTGCGGCATCCGCAGTAATGCGGGCGCTGCATCGGTCTGTCGTGGTGAAAAATTTACCAGTCGATCTATGTTCCTACCCTCACCTATGGTCATGAGCTATGGGTAGTGACCGAAAGAACGAGATCGCGAATACAAGCGGCTGAAATGAGTTTCCTCTGCAGGGTGTCTGGGCTTTCCCTTAAAGATAGGGTGAGAAGCTCAGTCATCCGGGAGGGGCTCAGAGTAGAGCCGCTGCTCCTCCGCATCGAGAGGAGTCAGATGAGGTGGCTCGGGCATCTGATCAGGATGCCTCCTGGACGCCTCCCTGGTGAGGTGTTCCGGGCACGTCTAACCGGGAGGAGGCCCCGGGGAAGACCCAGGACACGTTGGAGGGACTATGTCTCTCAACTGGCCTGGGAATGCCTTGGGATTCTCCCGGAAGAGCTAGAAGAAGTGGCCGGGGAGAGGGAAGTCTGGGTATCTCTGCTCAAGCTGCTGCCCCCGCGACCCGACCTCGGATAAGCGGGAGACAATGGATGGATGGATGTTTGCTTATGCCCAAAAAGCAAAAATGGCATTTGCACAAAAAAAAAAAAAACAGATCAAACTGTCTGTGCATCGTGTGCCATGCCAAGTTCCTTTATAAATCTCAGCTCAACTTAAAACTATGCGACCATGTATGCAGCTATTAGCCACTCCTGTTACCTTCCGTCAGTAACCACATATGCTGTAAAAATACCTTTTTTGAATATTCATGATCATCATGTAAATTTGGCCTTGTCCCAGAGTGATTTTTCAGGCAGTAATGCAGCACAGAGCATAAAAACTACCAATAAAAATAATAATAAGAAGAAATTAATTTATTATTACAACCCATGGGAGAACACAGGAAAAAAACTTCAACTAATGTGAACTTCAGAAATTACTGACTGAAGTAGAAAACTTCAAAAACATTGTTTTTGATGGTGTCTTAGCAGGAGTAAAAAATGTCGATTTTGCAATACATGCAAGTCTCTTTACATTCTGTGTACAACAAATAAACATGCCATCAGAATGTGGCAAACCTGTGTGGGGTTCCACAGCATAGTCTTGCTCGACGAATCCAAACACAGCAATTTACCTTTTAATGAGCCAGTGGTTCAGTCAGTCGCTGATCACATGTGGGAGTGCCTTTCATTATATTTCCTTTCTTGTGATGTACCCGCTATCACCTGGAAAGAAGATTATAAAAGTTGTTTGTAATGTACTAAACGTAATTGCAATACTGTCAATTAGACTTACCAGGAAGCCAATCATCACACGGAACATGACCCTAAAGTCTTCTTTCTACACTATTATTTGATAAAATAAAGGAATCGTGAGTTGGAGCTAGGTTATCTTGCAACAATGTTAGGCAAACAAGATTTCGGCATCACTTACTATTTGTATGTGAAATTAAAAAGCTTTCTGTTTACAACTGAAATTTCATTGTGGTGGTGCCATTATCTCAACATATGGTCAGTCAACTGTGGCGATTACATCAGGAAATGGCTCAAAATTGGCTTTTGATCTCGGCATGCCCATCCTGACTGTAATAAAACTCGATGTTCTGGACAGCATCATGATTATATCATTCCATACAGATGGCATGACATGGATTCAGGGATGACTGCAAGATTCTTGACCAGTTAATGGTAAAACGTTCCTGTCACCAGATCCCTACGGTTGTTAAAACCAATATTGGAACAGGAATCATGTAATTTCTGCACAATGATCTCTTTAATGTATGGTCTAATTCAGTATACAGTACAGTATTGCTCTAGGAGGTGTAAATTGGTTCATAAGCCATTCATCATCATAAGCCAAAAAATCAGAGAATCGTTATGATTCCTGAAAACTGACTCCTTGTGTATCCTGCCATGGGCTACATCTCACAAAAGAGCTAACTCTGCCATTGCCAGTTATGTCGTGCAACACACAGCAGACTGTTTTTATAGATAAAACAGGTAGGCTACACACTAAAGCAATAAACATTAAGCACATGCTTTAAGCATTATTACTAACATTGAAGACAGCTGTGTTGACAGAATTTGTCATTTGACTGTAATATACAGCAAGTTTAGAAAATGAATGAATGGATGACTAATTAGTTTAAGAACATCAAAACGGTGACCAATGAATGATTGAAAAGCACAATGAAATGAGATTTTCTCTTTGCTTCATTGTTGCCTAGAGTCTCTAAAATGCCAATACCAAAGTCTGTGTAGGGCTTACAAAACTTGCCATAATGTTAAGCCAATTTTCATGCCAAGTTGGTGTTTTATAAGTCTTGTGTTTTTGCATAATAAATTGTTTAAGAACATTTTATATATAAAATGAATATTGTTTTTTCTTGTCTTACTTTGCATTTTTTTACTTGCATGACTATATTCTAATAGTAACAGTTAGAAGAGAGGAGTACACACTAGGGCATATGACACTGAATGACATCTTTGGTGTCAAACCCTAGAGCATGGTCACTAGTAAATAATGGCTTAAATAACAAGAACATTTGGAAAAACAGAATGAAATAAATAACGATGATGAAATTGTTGAAAACTAAGATAAGAAAACAATAAATTATCTATATGTAAAACATATAAATGCTTATTACATTAAAAAAAATTAGCATGCCTAGTCAAGTTGTTCATTATACTGTGTCGTTTGTCCTGGTACTATTAAATGGCACATAGCTGTCAATTCAAAATAATAAATTCAAATAAAACCATAAAACAAAATAATTTTAGTTGTGAGCACTTAAAATGTTACAACATACAGCCAATCCATCAAACTCAAAAAAACTGTCTGTCCAAAGCATGGCAACCAACATATAAACTTTTAAGTGCTTGATGAACCATTTAAAATAAATATGTATCAAATATTTAAAACAAATATGTTTCAAATACATCCTTGATATTTTAATTATAAAATCTGTCTGTAAAAGCATGGAAACCATCCAATGAACAATACAAAATATATATGTAAATTTACAGTCCACATTTAATAACCTTCTGTGACATCAGAATGAAAAAAGCAGGCCTACCTTGAGGGCTTAGAGCAGAATGCAATTTCTCAATTCAGTTTGTTCTTCAATGACTGCACCCTTGTAGAGCAAGTATCTCCAAGACCTATAAAAATCTTTTATATTACCTTGAAGGTATGCTTGAGTTCTTTGGGATATTCCATGTTACTTGCATACAAGAAACCAAACAAGCATGCAAATGCTGTTGGAAATTCAGTAATAGCCTTAAGAACAACAGCCTCATTCAGAATAATTGCATTGTTGGTGACATCTACGCGGTGGTGTGCTGGGGAGGCAGCATAAAGAAGAGGGACGCCTCACGCCTGGACAAACTGGTGAGGAAGGCAGGCTCTATTGTAGGCATGGAGCTGGACAATTTGACATCTGTGGCAGAGCAATGGGCACTAAGCAGGCTCCTGTCAATCATGGAGAATCCACTGCATCCACTGAACAGTATCATCTCCAGACAGAGGAGCAGCTTCAGCGACAGACTGCTGTCACTGTCCTGCTCCACTGACAGACTGAGGAGATCGTTCCTCCTCCACACTATGCGACTCTTCAATACCACCCGGGTTAGTAAACGTTAACATTATTCAAAGTTATTGTTTGTCTGTATACCTGCATTGTTATCACTTTAATTTAATATTTTCTTTATTAGTATGCTGCTGCTGGAGTATGTGAATTTCCCCTTGGGATTAATAAAGTATCTATCTATCTATCTATCTATCTATCTATCTATCTATCTATCTATCTATCTATCTATCTATCTATCTATCTGTCTGTCTGTCTGTCTGTCTGTCTGTCTGTCTGTCTGTCTGTCTGTCTGTCTGTCTGTCTGTCTGTCTGTCTGTCTGTCTGTCTATCTATCTATCTATCTATCTATCTATCTATCTATCTATCTATCGGGCTAGGAACCAACAGCAGCAATGTCATCTTCAACAACAGTGAGGATCCAAATCTTTACGCCTTTGATGCACGATTCCTTAGCATCTGTATCCTAATAAAATCCAAAGAGACAGAAATACATTTAAATGCAGTGTAAATTAACAAATCAAGTCAGCACAAAAAAAGTTTATTAAGTACTTAATAAAGTACTGTTTTTAAAGATCACCATGCACAATGAAGAAAAGGGAAAGTACAATCAAGAGTAAAATATAGAGAGAGTGAGCTTAAAGTGAGGCACTATCAAATCGCAAGAAATTTGTAGTAAAATGTGTTGAGACAATATCTGAGCTGAATCACCAGCATTTTTCCAGCATTAGGGATGGAGCTGTACAAAAAAGTCAATTTCTAAATTAATTGTAATCCAAACAGAAATGATTCTGTTATTTTTCGAGTGTTTGTTGACTGAGACTCTCTTGAGCTGTTTTACAGGTAAAAGATGCCTGACCACGCCTGATTTTTATAGTAAATACATTTATATGTTATGTATCTTAGTTGTTTTACACAATTGTTTAAGTCCATTATTTACAATTTCTTTACCATCACATTTCTTAGCCCTTTAAATTTTTCTATATGAACATTTGTTATTTTGTGTGTTTGGGTCTAGAGCGTTAATATAACAGGTTAAATCTTATAATTCATTATCAGTTAATATCGTTTAGACTGTGCTGAAAAAATAATAACTTGTACATTAAATTTTCATAAAAGTTGGATGTAAATCCCAAATCAAACAAATACGAAATGTCCAAAGAAGCTGCAACACCCAACACTTAACAGCAACATGAGGGCCTGACTCAAAGAATTGTGAAATAAAGTTAATAACTTTAGTAACAGTAAATGTAAAAAAATCACTTTTAAAAATATAATGTATTTTAGAAGATATAACCCAAACAAAATGTTCTTGAATTTAACTGAATTGAATTGAATCAAATCAAATTGAATCATGAATCTGAAGTTCTCTCCCATTTATTATCCTACAGCTAAAGTCCAAATCCTAATGGAAGGCTTTTATAGCCTTCTCTGGTAGGGTTAATGTTAACACATGGAGAGACTAAATCTGTAAACTAAGTGTTCAAAAGGCAAATGTGTGGTAATCTGGCATCCAAACATTTTTAGATATGTGATGTATGTAGAGAATGTTCATTAAAATACATATTAACTTTCTGAATCTTCTCACAGGAAAAAGTACAGTCCCTCAAGAGCTCTTCTTTGCTTTAAATAAAATTGACTATGACTCTCTGCATAGTGCTCCTGTAACATTACATTTATTAAACAGGACAATTTTAAACAATAAAGTATTGATGAAGGCTGTGCATTTAAACAAGATGTTAATATTACTTAAAAAATATGTTTCAACATTAAATATCAGTAGAAAATACCTGGTCATCCATCTTAACCAAAAGGTTTTTATTTTCTTGTTTCTGTAGATCTTCAGCAGATCCACTGTATATTTTTCTAGGGACCTCTGGAAAGTGCTCCTCAGTTCCATTTTGGAATGTGAAAGAACTCATGGCAGATCTGTTGATGATAAAATTATATATGAAGATAAGATGTTCCAGAATTAACTCATTGTCGTGTTAGTGACATTGCTACCAAAACTAAATCACTTACCTCATTCTTACAAAAAAGCGCAGGCCATCTCTCTCATATCTATCCATCTTCTGTTTCTTGACTTCTTAAATGTCCCCTCGACATACCTAACAAACTGCTTTCACTTCAAACAGTTTCTTACACAGTTCATATTTAAAAGTTGCATTAGATTGTTGCAATTTGTAGGGGGTGTGACAGCATGTAAGATGTGATTTTAAAGCACCTGATGTCTTGAAGCCACAGACACACTCTGCATAAAGGCAGGACCAATTTCTTGCACAAGAGACTGGAAGGTGAGTCCAGTTTTCTAATGGAAATACAGGTACTTTATTACTGTATGGAGAAGGCAGATACAGTCTCAATCGCTGGTGAATCGCTGGCGACCTGGTCACAATAGTATCTATATTTTCCCAATATTCATTATAACAAAATTTCTGTTATAATGTAATCTTTTTATGGTCCTATGTGTTTCGTTACAATGGGATTACACTTGTATTAGTTCAATCTTGATTGGACAACAAGAGAAAGTGCTTGTACTGAGCCTTGCTTCAAGCCTCCTTTCCTCATTAATTTCTTTTAGCCGCCATACAATCATGAAACGCACCACAATTTTAATTTAATTAATTTCAAATTTAAAATGTTTGTTGTGAACCAAATAAATTACTAGCATATACTGGTGATTTTTACATATCTGAAATATCTAAGTGAAACTAAGTGAATCCTATATATATATATATATATATATATATATATATATATATATATATATATATATATATATATATATATATATATATATATAGTATATTTAGTTAAGTTAGCCGATCTGCTCACTTTCCGAATAAATAAAATCTAACACATCAGCATAAGTTTACCATAAGTCCATGGGTATTCCTGGAAATGTCCTCTTTTTTAAGTGCTTTTAGGTGATTTTAGAATCTGGATGTCATGGTGCTTTTTACAAACTTGCCAGTTTGCCCCTATTTTTCACACTGTGGCCTGTTGTTCAAAACCATGTTTAATTTTTCCAATACATGACCTGTTTTTTTAAAGTGTTACTTACCGTATTATTCTTGGCAGACAAAAGCTGAATTCACAACTGAGGATGTAGAACATTGGTTCTCAAATGGTGAGCAGCAGGACACAACTTTGTAGCTTACATTAGAGAATTAAATAAGTAAACACCCACACCCAGACCCCAAGAAACCCACGAAGAGAAACTCCAACACTTGCCCAAAACCCCTTATAAAAAATTAATTCCAAGGGGGATCACCCAGCAGTCTTTCATTATTATTATTATTATTATTATTATTATTATTATTATTATTATTATTATTATTATTATTATTGTTATTATTGTGCTCCTTATTGTAACCCTACATAGTATCCTTCTGTCCACATGTTGTTTATTATGCATGCAAAGTCGAGTCTATGAAGGTGTTGGCGCGATTGTGTATTATTATTAATAACTTTAAAATTGTTAATCACACACACACACAAAATAGGCAGTATATTAAAGTTTTTAAAAGTTTCTCACATTAAAGCAGAAACACCACCAGGAAAAAAAATCTCGCTGGAAGTGTGTTAACAACCCTTGCTTCTGTGTTAGTAAACCCTGTAGCACCTCATAGTCAGACAAAAACGTGTATGCGCCAACTAAACAAATCATTTTTGAGCAAGTACTAAAATATTTAAGTCAAATCAACAAAAACAAAAATATGTTTGTTTGAACAAAGTTTTAACTCATTTAGTCTAAGAAAAACTAAAAAATATTAAATAACTATTCAATAATTATTAAACAAATAAACTAATAATTATTAAGTAACAAATCTTATTTTACTTTACTTGCAAATATGCAGCACTGCGGTGGGCTGGCGCCCTGTGTTGTTTGTTTCCTGCCTTGTGCCCTGTGTTGGCTGGGATTGGCTCCAGCAGACCCCCGTGACCCTGTGTTAGGATATAGCATATTGGATAATGGATGCATGGATGGATGGATGAAAATATACACTGATATAACTTTCCATTTTTACAGTGGTACTAGTACTATCTACTTTGTTTACTAATAATTTGTCATTATTGGGATAAAATTAAGGGAACAAGCTCCACAGGAAAATGTGAACTAATAGCAAAATGATAAAAAAGATTATGAACTTAAACTATGGAAAAGATACCAATAATTCTACATTTCTTTAGAATTTTGATTGAAAATCACTGTTCTGGGGTTGTTTTGTGCCATTTTTGCTATAGAAATGAAAAGACTAGAATAATCCAATTAGACACTTATAATTTATGCAGAACCACAAAGAATTACAATATATAATTTTTTCCAATTGAAGACTTTGATGAGTTTCTGTGGGTTGAAGTACTAGGGTGTTGTACCGTATTAGCCATTATGAAAATAGTGAAAAGTCAAGCAAAATGACACCTTTTATTGGCTAACTAAAAAGATTACAATATGCAAGCTTTCGAGGCAACTTAGGCCCCTTCTTCAGGCAAGATGTAATACAGAAACCGGAGTTCCCTGTGTTTATATACACACTAGGACAAGAAACAACATTGGTAAATCTTTAAGTGAGAAATCTTAAATGTTTTGCATTTCATTAAGAAGAAGATGTCACTGTCCATGTGTGCCAGTTTCTTCCACCGGGTCTTCAATTCCATGTAGTACCGGTACATTTCGGTGTCTTGTATGTCTGTAGTACTAGGGTGTTGTACCATGTTAGCCATTATGAATGTAGTGAAAAGTCAAGGATAACTCAGTTATCCAGACAACACACACTTTTCAGTTTCTGTTCTGTCACTGAACATATTTTGTGCTGGGGTGATTTACTAATGACTTAGGCAATCCTTCATGTCCACAGCTTCCAGATAAACTATTTACCTTGACTGGCAAGCACTTCTTTTCTTACAGCAAACTTTTGGGCTTTCTTCTTTTTTAAAAGTTCTACGCTGAAGTAGCTCTGCCACACTGTCAGTAAGTGACATATTTTACATCAGCTAAGTAACCTGACTGTGACAGGCACTATGACCCCACCACAAACACACACACACAACCCACATTTAAAGAGTTTTACATAACTCCTTAAACTCCTATATGAACACTGGCCTAGTCACACATTACTACAACCCCATATCACAAAAAGTTGTGATGGTATGGAAAATACAAATAAAAACAAAAAGAGCAGTGATTCTTAAATTTACTTTGGATTTTATTTCATTGCATACAGTATAACCCCTGGATATTTTGTCTGGTTATTTGTTAATTACACGTTCCAAAAAAAATGAGAATGTGGGCAAATTAGGACCAGTAGTATCCACGAAACTTTGAGTCTTTGAGGAGCAAAGAAGGGCAGTGGGCAGAGGAAAATTATTAAAATGTTTAAAAGCAATGGTCCTCAAAGAAAGATTGAAAGCGATTTGCACATTTCTCCCTGTACAGTGCATAATATCATTTAACAATTCAAGGAATCTGGAGGAACTTTACACATAAGTTGAACACTCATAGTCTGATCCCTTAAGTGGCACTGCATCAAGATTCGTTACTCATCAATAGCTTATATAACCACATTGACAAAGGATTACTTTGGCAAACCTTTGTCAAGCACTACAATATGGAATTACATTCACAAATGTCACTTAAAACTTTACTGTACAAAAAAGAAGCTTTACGTTAACCATGTCCTGTAGTGGCATCGACTTCTCTGGGCTCAGAGGCATCTGGGATGGACCATCACACAGTGGAAACGTGTATTGTGGTCATATGAATCAGTATTCCAGATCTTTTTTGGAAGAAATGGACGTCATGTGCTCTGGACCAAAGATGAAAAGGCCCATTCAAATTGTTATTAGCAACAAGTTCAAAAGCCCATGTCTGTCATATTATGGGGTTGTGTCAGTACTCTTGGCAGAGGTAATTTATACTTCTGTGATGGCAGCATTAATGCAGAAAAGTCCTTTGAGATTTTTAAAGCAACATATGCTGCCTTCAGCACAACATCTTTTCCAGGGATGTCCATGCGTTTTTCAACAAGACAATACAAAACCACATTCTGTACACATTAGAAAGAATAGCTGCAGAAGAAGAGAGTAAGGGTACTGGACTGGCCTCCCTGTACCTGACCTGACCCCCAGCAAAGAATGTGTGGAGAATTTTGAAATGAAAATGTGAAAACAATGTCAGTGTACTGTACCTTCAGACATGTTTGCAGGAAGAATGGACAAAATAACATCTGAAACACTTCATTGCTTAGTATCCTCAGTACCAAAACGTCTTTTAACTGTTGTGAAAGGAATGGTGACATTTCAAAGTGGTGAATGCTTTACCATCCCAACTTTTTTTGGAATGTGTTGCAGGCCTGAAATGCAGGGAATGAATTTATATTAACAAATTAAATTAAGTTGACCAGATAAAACATGAAATATCCTGGATTCATACTGCCTGGAATTAAATAAAAGTCAAATTAAATTTATGAATCACTGCATTTTTTTTATTTGCATTTTTCGTACTGTCCCAGCTTTTTCTGATTTGGGGTTATACTGTTCAGTGATTGTGTGAACTGGGTGTTGGGCAAGTTATGGGGTCCAGCAGCTGTATTGCATCTGTTGAGAGTAGAGTAGAGTAGAGTCAATGGAGGCTCTGATCGGGGCGCTCGAGAGACTGAGCAAAGATCTTGAGTGTCTGGGCTCGCGAGTGTCATGGGTGAAAACCAAGATCCAAGTTTTTAATGGCCTCTTAGGCACAGCCATCATCAGGTGTGTAGTTCTGTCTGCAGAGAGAGTGACAACCTTTAATTACCTCAGCAGTAACATTCATGTCTCTGGTGACTCTTTCTATGTAGTCAGTAGATGGATTAGGAGAGCATTGGGGTTTCATGAGGTTGCTAGAAAGGGGTGTGTGACACTCTCTATATCTGTGCAAAAAGGCAAAGGTCCAAGTCTTTAGACTCCTGGTGCTTCCTGCCCTGCTATATGGTTGTGAGACATGGATGCTATCCAGTGATCTGAGACAAAGACTGGACTCCTTTGGTACTGTGTCTCTTTGGAGAATCATTGAGCGTTTGACTTGTCGAATGAGCGGTTGCTCATGGAGTCCCGAATAAGGTACATTACCTGCACTGTGAGGGAGCATCAGTTACGGTACTACAGCCATGTGACGGGATTCCCCAAGGTAGATCCAGCTCACAGGATCCTTATTTTTGAGGACCAGAGTGGTTAAACAGGTCAAGGGGTTACCCTGGCTGTGGCAGATAGATGGTCATTTCTGGAGGGTGGGACTGGACCGCGTGTCTACCTGGGGGGTTGCCAACCAGTATCCCAAGTGGTTTCGTCATGTGGTGGGTGCGGCAACACACTGCACCAGTCCATGCTCCCTAACCTGACCTGACCTGGGTTATAATACAGTATTTAAGGGAAGGCATTAATGATAGATAGATAGATAGATAGATAGATAGATAGATAGATAGATAGATAGATAGATAGATAGATAGATAGATAGATAGATAGATAGATAGATAGATAGATAGATAGATAGATAGATAGATAGATAGATAGATAGATAGATACTTTATTAATCCCTAAGGGGAAATTCACATACTTCAGCAGCAGTGTACTGATAAAAAAACAATATTAAATTAAAGAGTGATAAGAATGCAGGTATAACAGACAGGATGATGATGCGTACATTAGAATGGGAAAGTATACTGTATAAAGCCACATAAAGAGTGAAGCAAAAAGAACAATTGACAAACTTAATGAATTACACAATAATCATTTTTTGTGCTTTAAAATAGGAGTATTTGTGTTATTGTGATATTTCCCTCTACTTACCCGTTACTTTTTTTCTTCAGGGATAAGTGTATTCATCAGATTCGTTACTGGGTTGGTCTACTGTCTCACCTTAAGATTAACACACACACATAGATATACGCATACACACAGATCCTAACCACAAAAGTACTATATGAAAGGCATATACACATGCGCATTATTCCTTAGCACTTTAACCCACACAAGTACTGTATGAATAGCACATGCATAGTCCACTTTACCTAGTACTCCAAGAGACTTATTTTATCATAGGTATGAACAATGTGCAATGTTTTAGATATATCTCAGAACTAAACATTACCTTTGGGTCCCAAGAATATATTCAGACATACAAAGGCTCAACATTCCTGATTATAGGACATTTATCAACCAGTGATTGTGTTACTTTAACGCACTGTTCATTATTGGACAGAGCTCTATGTCCTACGCTGGAGAAACCTTACAGATCGGATCATATGGCACTTCCTACTGCTCCAAGTGCTCAAAATTACCTTATTACCTCAATCACTCTAGATATGAAGACAAAGTATAGAAAGTTAAAAGCAATGTGGTATTTAATAAAGAGCAATAATACCAGTAGAGAAAAACATAATAGAAAATGTAGATAGCAAAGTCTGGATATAATCTTTAAGAAAAAGCCTACGAAAAGTTAAAGATGTCAAAGATGAATGTCCTAGGATGGCATTTGTTCTAGTAATCGAAGTTGTTCATGAGATGCTTTAGCTGATGATCAGATGAAAGCAGTGCGCACATGGCTGGTACCCTCTCCTTATGTCGCTCTTTTGTCTTCTGATGTCCCACTGTTCTCTTCTGCTGAGGCATATTTAGTATGAAATTCTACCCGGGGTTTCACGACACATGATTGTTAGATACACCTGATTGTCTGGCTTTCAATATGATGGATGAATTTGCTCAGACTCTTTAATTTGTTTGAGTATGTCTGTTTTCTCAAGCAATAAAGTTTTTGATGTTTTAACAATTTCCTATCTCAAGCTGTAAACTAGTTTGGCAATATCTAGTCCCACTCCTTCTGTTCGCAGGTTGTATTTAGTCCTCATGCCTTTCCCTTCACAGGTGATAAATCATCAATAAAGCTTGAGGCATCTCCTAAATTCCTGCGCAGTTAAAAAAAAATGTTACTGTGATTGATACTGACTCAATTCAGGAAAATAGAATGCTTTGATGTTAAACTGCCCATGCAAGTGACCTGTATTTAAGTTCATCTTGTTTTGTCTTCATCAAAATATAATCAGAATATAGACAAAAATTTGCAGATTTTGCACACCACAACAGTATTTTATTGTTTATTTAAATTTTTTTTCCTACAGAGTTGCCAAGATGTTTTGATGGGTAAAGAAATCAATATAAAGAAACTGCAACATTTTGTGTTAAGAAACAGAGGGCAGGTAATGGTCTTATGTATTCTCCATTGTGTATTTTGACTTATAAAGATGTTTATGGGAAATACTTCCTAATATTTCAAAACATTACACAGTACACTCACGATGCACTTTTTAAATCAGTTTACCTAGAGCTGGAGCATAGAATTGGGGGAAAAACTGTAAACATACAGATAGAAAGACTCTATCAATAAATAATTTGTATTGTTAGTATTATCATAAATAACTTAACACATGCATGTTATGATTGATTTATTTGGTAATTATCTGATGTAAAAGACAAGTATTCTAGTAACCTCCTTGAAGTTAACCCTGAGCATCTCACAGACAGAATTCTGTGTAAAAATGGATAAGCTGATTGTCTCTCAGGATAAGCTGTTATTATCCAATGTATAGCGTTAAGCCTGAATAATGCTCAGGATGGGTATTCTGCTGTCATCTCATGGATCATCATGCTACCCAAAAAAAATCATGACATTTTATATGCATTTAGTCATTGTATGGTAACTCATCAGTATTCATGAGTGGGACAGAGCATTCAACCAAAATACAAAATGGCATGTTAATGAAAAGCTTTAAAGTCAGTTTTAGAACAAACTGAATCTCAATCAAGCACTAGTGCAAACAGTGTGATTTTGGTCATTACATTAACACAGATATTGAAACTGATGCATATGGCACAAAGTGACTAAACCACTGTGATCCACCTAGTGTTTTTGGACAATTGAAGGGGAGATATGGAACTCACTAAGCCTTTGTGCTGTCACAGCCTACAGTAACACAAGGGATGCATTGATCATGGAGATCAGGCACTGATGTTCTACCCTCTAATACACAAGCAACAGAAAAAATTTAAGAAAAGTGTTCAAAGAAAATGCTTCTCCTACGCTGAGTGCAAAATCTGGCTGTGCATTGGTGACTGTTTCAAAACGCATCACACGAAGGACATGTACTAAATCTGCATTAGTACTGTAGTGGACACTAGATATACCCTTTATTATTGTATTTATGTTGAAGTTTTGGTATTTACATGTTTCTGTTACATGTAAAATTTTTGTTGAAAAATTTCAGCATTTTTGGTTTGTTTTTCTAGGGTTAAATATAAAGCTAAGGAGTTTAAATATATAAACTGCTTACATTAAAATGTACTTCTTCTTCCTCTTCATCTTTTCCCTCTTCTATGTGTCAATGTGCTAGATCGACCTTCTTCATAAAGATTAGGCCTGCACATCCTCCCTCTGACCCTTTTCCTTTAAATATTCTTTTACTTTGTCCATCCTCCTCCACTTTGGCTTCCATCACTTTCTCTTCCCTGTACTTCAATTCGCATCACACTTTTACCAACATATTCATTGTCTCTCCTCATCACATGTCCATACAAGTTCAGCGTACTTTCCTGTACTTTCTTAGATATCTCTCCCACTTTTGTTGTACCCTGATGGTCTCATTTCTTATTCTGTCTTTTTTTGTAACTCCATACATCTATCTCAACATTCTCATTTCTGCCACATCTAACTTCTTCTCTTGCGCTCCCTTAACTGCTCATGTCTCAGCATTCGTGTTTCGTTGCTGATCTTACCACGGTCTTAAAAACCTTACCTTTAAACTTTGCCTTAATTCTTCAATCACACAATACTCTCGATTCATTCTCCCAATTGTTCCAGCTACACTACACTCTATGGGTTATCTTGGGTTATCGCTAATCCTAGATATTTAAATTTATCTACTCTTTTCAACAGCTGTCCCTGCAGGCTTACTTCTGAATCCTGGCAATTGGACCTTACTTTATTCTTTGTTACTTAGTATTGCCTAATCTAATTTTTATATTTTTCTCTTTTTTTCTTTCTTAGTCTTGCAAAGCACTTTGAGCTACATCATTTGTATGAAAATGTGCTATAGAAATAAATGTTGTTGTTGTTGATCATATATTCTATCTTCTTCATATTTATCTTTAATCCTCTGTCTTTCCAGAACACATCTCCATTCTTCCAATTTTCACTTTCTGGTGCTACAAAACACAATGCCATCAGCAAAAAGCATGCACCAAGGGGACTAGTCTTTTATCCCATCACTGAACACATTGCATAACCAGGTCAAAGAATTTGGAGAAGATCCCTGGTGCAGACCTACTCTGTGATCTTGTCTGTTACCCCAACACAGCTTTTAACCTGAGTCTTCACTCCCTCATACATACTGTGGACAATCCCCACATACTTCTCTGGTACTCCTTTCACTCTCATGTACCTCCAGACCTCTTGACGTAACACTCCATCATAAGCCTTCCAAATCAATAACCACCTTATGCAAAACCTTTCTGTATACTTGATGCTTCTCTAAAAGCTTTCTTAATGCAAAGACTGCATCAGTTGTTCCTCTCCCTGGCAGTTCAAAAAGAGACCTCTTTCCAGGTAGGTTGGGTGTGCAGTGGGTGTCAAAAAGAAGGGGGTCCATACAATACAATACACAGAGCAGAACAAATCAGTACAGTATAAAAATAAAAATTTTACAAGTATGGAGCAGATTTTAACGATATCATATAATATGATTTGGATTTGAGTCCTGGAGACCTCAGCCCATCAAGCTGCCTCCCCCATTTGGCCATTCCACAGTTGAAACAGCGCTGGGCCAGCCAATCTGCTGAAAGGACCCCTCTACCCCATGATTCCTGATATCCTCCATCAAGGATGACTTTACCGTAGGCAGGCAAAACAACTTGGCAGAGGGGCAGTGGCATCAAGTGCCACATTTGAGTACCGAGAAGAGAAACAGAATAAGCGCGGGTTAGTAACAAATTATAACTATCATGTTACTTATGTTTTAGTGCTAATGACTAACAACAGAGATGCAGTCTGTACAGTAAATCAGTGGCTCTAGTCAGGATATGCTAAACTGAAGTATTGAGTCTTCAGCCAGGATTTAAAAGCTGAGACCGAAGGGGCATCTCTTATAGTAGCAGGCAGACCATTTCACAGTTTAGGGGCCCTGTAACTGAAAGCTCAACCTCCCACTATTATTTTATTAATTCTTGGAATCATAAGCAGACCGGCATCTTGAGATCTTAAGTGCGCTCTGGTTTGTGTGAGTCATGTTAAGTTCCGACGAGTAAGCCGGACCTTGACCATTTAAGGCTCTATATGTTAAAATTAGGATTTTTAAATCTGCCCTAAACTTAACTGGGAGCCAGTGTAAGGATTTAAGAACTGGAGTTATGTGTTCATATTTTCTTGTTCTTGTAATAATTCTTGCAGCAGCATTTTGGATTAACTCGAGGCCGTATAAAGAACAGTTTGAACATCCAGTCATTGCAGTAGTCAATCTATCCTTTAGTTGTTTGGATATTACTAGACTTACACCATTTCTCCCTTGCTTATTTGCTCCACTGTACAACAAATTAAAACCTCCTCCCATTTATCTTGCCTTATTCCTCTTTCATTTAATTTCCCAAACACACAACACTCACACTTTCTTCCATTCAATTAAATCTGCCAATCTCTTCCTTTCCTTGTCATTGACCCAACATTTAGTGCCCTCACTCTTACTTTTAACTTACCCTTTTCTTTCCCCTCTCACCTTTTTTTCTGCTTCTTCTGGACTAACTTCTTTAACTGAGTTAAAATGTGGTATTCCAAGTAAATTCCAAAACATTATAATAGATATATATATAATCAATTTTGCTTTCTTGTTTTGATTTAAGGGAACCAATGTGTGCAGTGGAATTCACTTGTATTTTATTAATCCAAACATCATGTTTTTTTCCACTGCAGGATTCTTTCGTGGGCTTCAAGTCTATTCCACTAATGAGGTCCATTGCTGAAATTCTTGATGAATCATCTACTAGTAACTAATCTTATTTTCTCACAATACAATATGGAAGACAAAAAATCCTTGCCAAGTGCATCTTCTTCTTATCAAGAAGAAAGCAGCATTTCAAACAAACTGCAAATGTTCTTTCATCTACTATGGACCCTGTGAGTTCTGCCAATATCTGGGTTAAAGAGGAAGAAACTCCAGTGTTAAACGATATCTGGCATGAGTCAGCATTAGCTACAAAGGACTCCGCTTCGGATTTAAATGTAAGCTCATCAGTTAAAAATACTTATCAACTAGAAAACACACAGAAAGAAGAGGAGATGTTACTTGAACAAGGTGAAACCATTGCCCAAAAGCAATTTGGTGTAACTGGAGGAGATGCTAGAGATGAAAGTGATCGGTTGTACATAAAAAAGCTCCATGCAGTGACATCCAAAGTGATTCGTCAGCTGTTACAATGAATTCATTACACATTTCCAAAGACGAGAACAAGGAAGCAGTGCATTTTACAAAAAATTCCCAGACACAGTGTTATTAAAAGCACATTCTACAATAAATCAACAGAAAGTTCCCCTGTGTCAACTAGGCATTGCTTACAGCAAAATAAAGCTAGGAGGCAGCTAATGAAAGCTGACTACTCTAGTGGAATACTCAGTGGCCTTAGGGAACCTCTTTTAGAGCACTTCAACATAAATGAAGAAAGGACCATGCATCATGGTTACAGAAGTAATTCGTTAAATATGCTTGCTGCAATTTCTAAATCTAGTAGTGTTGATAATGAGCAAAGGATGTTTCAATCAAGATTAATTAATTCCGGAGAAGTCAATCATTAGATTTCTTTGAGAAAAAGACACATTTACCACCAATAAGTGAAACCAGAACAGAGGAATATATAGATACCTGTTTAGATAAACCTGAAGAGGATTTTGAGTCTGATGACAATCTTAAGGAAAGAATAGTTTCAAGTATCTGTGATAAACATGATTACCACAGCTGTACAACAGTAGGTAATGATGAGACATATACAACATCAAATACAGGCAATGAGGATTTTTTGCCTGAACAGATTAAAGTTTTTACAAGGTCCAAATCTGTTCCAGTAGGACTAGAAACAAAATTAGCGGATCACATGGCATTCATGAAAACACTATGGTGGCACTTTCACATGATGCAATAGGAGAACTTCCACATGATATGTTACTTAGACATGTTTTTGCTGAACCACAAACACCAAAATTATCTGTAAAGGATGTTTCTGATTTAATTAGTAGTCAGTATGATACACCAAATAGCATCCATTTGTCCCTCAAGACTATAGAAACACTTGACAACGAAAACACTGACTTTGGACTCCAGCGTACGCTCTCAGAAAGTGCCATAAGAAAATCTTGTGATCTTAGTTCTTTTCATATTTGTGAAGATCAGACTAGAAAACTGAACTTGTCTTTTAAACCTGAAGATGATTCACATAACTCAGTCACACATTATCCTGCACAACCTGACATGTTTATGCAGTATCCTTTAGATATTCTACCAAGACCATCTGAAACACATGCAGAAATTGAAACTGGTGCCTCTGCTGCCTACACCTGAAGAAAATACACAAAGACCATCATCCCCACATCTGTTAATGCAATTTCCAGAAAATGATAATGAACTTGAACCTGAACTTTTAAATCTTTTAGAGGGCACCAAATTTTCTATGAATGTTTTTGACAATGAAAACAGAATGGCAAAAAGAAACTCAGCTGGAAAAAATATTATGTCAGAGAAGTCATACTCCCTAACTGAGGTTTCAAGTGAATGGCTGCAATGAAGCACAACATGATATGACACCTCGATCATGCCTCTTCTCAGGAAACAAAACGGCACTCTGCTAAACTAAGCAAACATAGTCTGTTTCGATTGTTCAAAAAAAGTATGTCAGTAGATCAGCCATCTGCATCTCTAGAAAAGATTCCCCTGGCTGGAGTCAGGGACAAAGGAAAACAGGAAGCACTTCATTGTTCAAACCAAATCAGCAGTCTAAATTGGTAGATTTATCAATAACAAAAAAAGTGAAGGCATCAGTATACAACATTTCAAGAGCAGTCTTGGGAAAACAAGTCTTTGACAAAAGTGAAGGTGAGTAATACTGCCCTAAAAATGAATTTGCTATGTGTGTAAAAATAACAGTGTAAAATATGACATCATACAGTTCCATTTGAAAGGTTACACATCATGTATGTTTTTTTTTTTTTTTTTTACATTTGCTGGATTTTTAACTTTATTGCAAAACACAATGTTTCAGTTTTTAATCTATGTACACATTAGATGTGTTTATCTAAGCTGACTCTTTTGCTATTGAGTTAAAAAAATGCATTTGTACTAAACAAATGTACATGCGGAGACTTATAGAGGGGAAGGCGCAAAACTCTTGACACATTTTGGAAATTTCACTAAAGTCTATAATAAAACAATTTCATCCATCCATCCATCCATTATCCAACCCGCTATATCCTACAATTTCTTGGACTATAATGAAATTATACTCATATCTGGTCATTCCTGTACCCAGTCCGTAGGAAGTAATATTATTGAGGTAATGCCAAAATCTTTTGCAGTAAATTGTTTATCATTATTTTTCAAGGAGTCGAAAAGGAAACTTAGTTTTGGGTTTCACAAGATTCAGCTTTTAAAACAGGGATGTGCAAAGTCATTCCTGGAGAGGCCGCAGTGGCTGCAGGCTTTTGTTCCAACCCAATTGCTTAATAAGAAGCACTAATTGCTCTAGAAACACTTCTGCTTCATTTTAGTTATCTCCTCGTTAAGATTTTGAACCCTTATTGCTTATTTAAGTCTTAAACAGCTGCATTCTTGGTTTTTAATTGCTCCTTATTAGCAATAAGATGCAAATGACAAAAGAAACCAGCAGTTATCCATTTTGCTTGTTACCCTTTACACCTGTGTGTATTTATCATGCACTATTTGGTTTAATTAAATACTTGGAAGGAAAGGAGAAGACAAAAAAAGTCCAAGGATTGAGAATTACCTATCCGTTTTACACTTCAAAATATTTGGATATCTTTAGAATGGAAAAAAAAATCTAGGATTTGAGAATGACTTGACATAGCAGAGTTAAAGCACTAAAAAAGCCATGAAATGTAATTATTGGCAAGGATTGTTTTCTAATTAAACAACTGGGTTGGAATAAAAACACGCGGCCACTGCGGCCCTCCAGGAATGGCTTTGCACACCCCTGTTTTAAAATGAGCACTCAACTGTGGCTGTAGCAAAAGGTAATGTGGCATTCATTTTAAGAAGGTCACTCAAAAAGAGAAATAAAGTTTCAGTCTTATTGTACTTTAAGGTTGTCAGCAGGGTTAGTACTTTACTCTTGGGTAAGACCTAATGAGGAGTGGACCATGGAGCTCAGTTAAGCACCCTGTTTCCTTATCTATACAGTAGAAATCACACACTGTTTTGGTCATCTGGATAACCTCTTGAGTGAGCATCATGTTTATTATGATACACAAAGGGTTTTGTGTTTAAAGAGTGCCTGTTGTCAGATGAAGAAACGTTGGTGCATGCATGTTGCTGGTGCTCCCTCCCTGTTAACACTCTGCATTAAAATTCACTTTATCCTAGCACTTTTTACACATCTTTCATTTTCTCTTACTGTATGTATAGTTCATGGATGCAACTGATTATTTTTGTATTGAATTTGGATTTTTCTGGACCTTGTCTTGACTGAGTTTGCAGACTCAGGGACAAATGATTTGAATCTTTTTTTGGTTCACTGAGCTATACTTTCTTTTGATTGCCCCGCTCCTGCCTGATGCCTGATTTGTGAACATTTTTCTTTGCAACATGGAGATTTATGAACTAGGAATATTCTGTCTTCTTAATTAAAATGGATATACTGGATTGCTGTCGATTCCTTCTCCAGTGCTTCAACTGGAGAAATGATCTGATGTTCACACTCACCTGGCTTGCAGCGCTAAGGCAATCACACCTGTAATACCCACGGTTATATGTGTATGGTTATATGTTGGAACCTTCAAATTCTGGTAATTATCTTCATGTGCATTTTATAATATCTCATACTCTTTTAATGGATGAGTCCTCCATTGATATTAGTCTATGCTTCTGGTTGAATTCTTCATTTGTACCACCCCACCCCATCCCACCCATCTCATCTCTCTGCAGTGCTGCACTGATGAAGTGTGCTCTATTACTGTCAGATAAGAATTGGCTTTATGATATGCCTGAAATATATTAATAGCACGTCTCTGAACTTCCTTGAAAATATCCTTGTCTCCTAACTAAATAAATTTCATATTCCTCCTGTTGTACTGCTTGTCCATTTTGATGTAGTAAAGGTTATTCCCATTGTAAAAAATACAATTCACAATGTAGTGAATAAAATGGTGCAACATAAAATACTTCAAGTGAACCCCCAAAATGTGCATTTTTCTTAATTTAAGTTGACTTCTTCAATGGATCCAACACTTATAATATTAGACACTACAAAACACATACAATAATACCTTTTAGTAACTTGTTTTAAATTGCCTTGAAAATTGGTAGTATCCGTCCTCTATCCAAGCTCCCCCTTTCACAAAAGAGGTTCACAGGCATGGGCCAGAAGATTGCAAAAAATGCTAGTCTCTGTGCTTGCCATACTCCCCACTCGCTCACACTATTACAGTTTAAAAATTGCCACCTAACCTGATGCCAAGTCTTTCAGATGGAAAGTGAAAACTCAGAAAATGTCTTAATGGTACATAGGAAAAAAAGTAAATAAAAGTTACAATTTTGGAATTGATGTCAAGTTTCTAATTCTATGAAGTGGTAGTAAAATCAAAAAGTATTTTAAAAGCTGATTTTTAGCGGGTTGGATAATGGATGGATGGATTTATAAAGATATCAGGAAACCTCAATATACTTATTAAGTTATGAAACACCATAGAATAGATTCTGCCACGTTTTTTCTTCAAGCAGTCATGCTAACTTCAGAATTTGTGTATTTTTTTTCCTACTGTGTGCGCACATTGAAGTTGTTTCATAGGAAAACGCAAGCCACATATGTAAATAACTGTCAGCGGGTTACAATTTAAATGTTCTATTTGCAATTTATATCTTACAATGCCAAATTAGAAATTTGAGGGATGGTGAAATATTATATTTTGCTTAATGTACTTTAAACATACTGTGGATCAGCATTTCCTAAAAGACTCTGGAAGTGTTTGATTTTTTTTTTATTAAAATGTTCAATACTGTAGTTTTATTTTTTAGAACAAAAATATAATTCTAAAGGTTAGCCCCAGTCATGGAATATGTACATCTCATGAGCTGACAGAACAGAGGGGCACAATGGAAAAGTAAGTGACACTAAAGAGTTCCCTGTGAACTTTTAAAAGAGATTTTGGACAATTTTGCAGTTCTGCTGTTCATTTTAAAAGCAGGCAGATAGGGGCCCACATTTTAGCAGCTGTGTATCAGCCATGGAATGAACATCCCCTCCAGTGGAAGAAGCAGAGTACCAGAGTAAATATGAAAGTGATATTAAATTGTTTAGGTACATGTTGAACAATTTTAGTTCTGTTTATTTTGTAAGCAGCAGTCAAAGGGCACACATTTCTATGGCAAAGAATCAGCTGTGGAAAATGAGTGTCCCTTCAAGTGGAGAGCACAATGGGGCCACAGTGAACTTCAAAGTGATGTAGAAGACTTTCAGAAATTTTTTTTAAATGGATTGTAGACAATGTTACTTCCTCAGGGTTCATTTTGAAAGCAGCAGCACAGGGTGCACACATGCCTATGGCTTTGCTCCAGGTGTGGAAATGAGTGTTCCCTCTCAAGGATGGGACAGAAGGCACAATAGACATGACAGAGATTTTAAAACACTTTCTACCAACCTTTTAAACTATATACATCCATCCATCCAGTTTTCCAACCTGCTGAATCTGGAACACAGGGTCTGCCTGGAGCCAATCCAGGCCAACACAGGGCACAAGCAGGAACCAATCCGCGGCAGGGTGCCAACCCACCTGCAGGACACACACAAACACATCCACACACCAAGCACACACTAGAGGCCAATTTAGAATTGCCCAATCCACCTAACCAGCATATCTTTGGACTGTGGGAGGAAACCGGAAGCACCTCCACACAGACACTAGGGAGAACATGCAAACTCCACGCAGGGAGGACCCGGGAAGCGAACCAGGTCTCCAGGTCTCCCAACTGCGAGGCAGCAGCGCTACCCACTGCGCCACGGTGCTGCCCCTAAACTACATACATGCACAATTTTATTTCTCCAGTGCTCGTTTTTAAGCAGCAGTCAGAAGGCATACGATTTTGCAGGTCTGCTCTAGCCATAGAAATGATTGTCCCCCCCAGTGGAAGGGATGTAGTGGCATACATAAATGGTGTAGAAGTTTATCTACATTTTTTAAAATCAATGTTTGCATAATTGTAGCTATCCAGTGTTAATTTTGTAAGCAGCAAATAGGGAGCATGCAATTTTATGGCTCTGCACCAGCCATGGAAATGAGAGTCCCTGCCAGTGGTTGAGATATAGGGGCACAGTAAACATGAAAGTTATATACAGTGGAAGACTTTCAGCATATTTATAAAATACATTTTGAACAATTTTATAATTCAAAAGCAGAAAGCAGAAGACAGGGGGCATGAAAATGATATAGAAGACTTCTTCAATCTTTTTAAATCTATTTTGGGCAATTTTATAGTTCAAGAATTCATCATTGCAAGCAGTAGTCAATAGACATGAAAGTGATATAGAAGCACTTCATGCAATCAGTTTAATAGATCTGGCACAATTTTAGATGTCCATTATTCATTTTGTAAGCAGCAGTCAGTAGGCACACAGTTCTATAGCTCAGCTCTAGATGTGGAAATGAGTAATCCCTTCCAGTGGATGAGATGAAGGTGTACATTAAACATGAAACTCTTAAAATGACTTTGAACAATTTTACCTCTCAGAATTTGTTTTTCAAGAAGTAGAAAGGGGATACACATCTGTATACAGCAAAGGCCAAGCTGTGGAAATCAGTGTCCCTACTGGTGGAAGGGTTGAAGAGGCACACTAGATAGGAAAGGGCTATAGAAGACTGCCTGATAGACCTATTAAAGAAACTGCACAATTTTTTCTACCTGGTGTTCATTTTGAAGGGAGCACACTCAATACAGAATGCCATAGACAGCTTCCTACAAGTTTTTAAAATTTGTTTGAACAATTTTAAATCTCCCATGAAAAACTGTGCATGTAATATACATTTACTGTCCTGCCATCAATTACAGAGCACCCAAGCAAACCGACAATAACAGGAAATATACCAGCAACCACAAAATGGAGACTTCATGACATTGTTGTGCATGAGGGAACAGCAGGAAGCAGACTACGTGTGCATGCTTACAGACAGACAGAGCAGTATTTTCCATGGTATGTGGTTTTAAATCAAAAGAGAAACGACACGCAAAGAACACAAGGAGATCCTTGACAATTACACTTAGTGTGTCTGCCGTCTAATCAGAAGGGACACTGAATTTCCATGTGGAACAGATATCTTCATAACAGGGGGCATCAAAGTCAGTCCTCTGAAACTTACATTAAAGAATTATACGACACTTTTTCATAAGATAATGAAGTAGTTTCTGCATTTCACTCCTAATCTTTCCTTTATCCCTCTCTCTCATCCTTTGATTTGCTCCTGGCAGACTGCAGCCAGTCAGTTAATGAAGATTTTTTTTGGCTGTCCTTTGGAGGTCTTTTAATTTCTTTTTTTTTTTTTATTTTTAACTTAATTCACAATTTAATTGTGCAACTGCATTTGCTATAACTTTAAAGAGAAGTAAAAATCTGTTAAGATAGCAGGAATGTTTCCGCTTTTTAGCCACAATTAATGAAATCTATTATTGCTATCAGCCTAGTTAGCAGTAGCGGCATATACATTTAAAAGTTTAATATATATGTTGATCACCTGGTGCTTGTTCTACTTGTAACATTTTTCCGCAACTTTTATGAGATTTATAATAAGCATAAGATCTTCATAAAGCAGTCAGTTTTGGGTTATTTACCTTATTATACTCCTCTACATACGTATCTTAAAATTGGTTGGTAATTGCAATGGTATGTATTTGCTGAAATGTTATTTTAATATAAAATATTAACTTTTACCACTAGAAACACAAGGCTAATTCACATAACTGATGCAACTTACCTGTTCTCATTCAAAATCAGACTCTGCTAATATTCTCAGTGAGTATGTTTTATCCAAATTGGTTAAATTTTGTTTTGTCAGATTGAACATATTAATTAACTCGAACCAAACAAATTCAGTTCAGCACATAATGCATCATTGGCTTAACTATGAGCATTGCCCAGTTCCTATCCTTTCATTTTACAAAGATGACAGGAGGTGAAGTTGCAACTATGCAAAATTAAAAATAAAAGCAGCCCAGTTCAGCAGTAAAATATATATTTTCTCAAAAGAGTATATTTGCATTCAATAAAAAAGGAAGGGGAAATTGCCCCCTTCTGCCCCCATGCTTTGCAAGCCAATAATGCTGAGCAATCCTAACCGCTTCATTTGCACTCTGTTGCAAGTTAAAAATACAAGATATTAAAATAATGTACCAATTAAGTTACAAAAAAATAATAATTAACCCTGCTAATCGCCCACACTGTCTCCACTGTTAATTGCCACATACCTAATGAATTCATTTACAAGTCTCACTACCTTTTTGATGGCAAATCACTTTCACAGTTGTACAACAGGTTAAATTTTCAAGTTATTCTGCCTCCACCAAGATGCAGACAAGAATCAGAGATGGATGAAATGTTAGTCCAACAACAGGTGTGCTCAGGTCAAAAAAAGCAACAATATTTATTCCTGTGGCACAATTGTCATACAAAGCAATGTAGCTCAAAGCACTAATTGTCAGTCTGAAAACTATGGTCGGAAGGCTAGGAAAAAATAACACAAAATCTGCTGAGGTTCAAAGGTCAAAAGAACCACACAGCCCCCACGGGCAGTCTACCTAACAAAAATGTACGTAAATAGTACCTTAAAGTTTTTAAAGCTTCATCCTAAAGATTCAATGAAGTGGGTATCAAGAGCGGTTTTAAGCATTTTTTCAAATGTGTCCTGGTATTAGCCCTGGAGCGTCTCTCTTGGATATTTACTCAAGATTTTTGGTCCAAAACTGCAAAAGGCCACCTTACCACTTATTTTTATACTTTTAACAGGAGATCTAATGTTAATGGGAATGTGACAGGTACTCCAATTATATGAACAGAGCAAGATTATTTAGAAATTTATATACCAAAAACAGCATTTTAAAATCAATTCTAAAGGACACATGTATCCAAAGTACAATGCTAAGACTGGTGACGTGCTCAAATTTTCTTTTTCTGGTTAAGATCTTGCTGCTGCATTCTGACCTAACCAGTAGCCAATTAATGTCTTTCTTAGGTAGTCCTTATTAGGAGTGCATTATAGTAATCTAGTCAACTAATAACAAAAGCACGAATTAACTTCTCAGCATCTTGCAGTGTTATAAGAGGTCAAACTTTTGCAATGTTCTTAAATGAAAAATACAGTCCTGGTAATATGATTAATATGTAATTTAAAGTTTAGGTCAGAGTCCTTGACTTAAACTTAAAATGTATACTTCTGTTGACATTATTTCTGTTTTTGCCAACACCCAAGATTTATGTTTTTTCCTTATTAAGCTTGTGGAAATTACTGCTCTTCTTTTATGAATTAACACATTTGTATTGGATGGTCCAAACCTTCAAGGTCATCAGGTGCTATAGATAAATAAAACTCGCCATGTTATCTGCATAACTGTGATAGTTTTCCTTGTGTTTCAAGATAATCTGGCCTAAGGGAAGCATTTAGATTAAAGATAGCAGTGTGCCCAGAAAGATCTTTGCAGTACATACATAATATTACTTGATAATAAGAATTTTGTGCAACTAAAATCACCATAACTAATAAATAATTTTCAACCAGTTTAAATCAGACTTAAACCAATTTAGTACTAAAGAGACAATCTCATTATTTATGCCAGTTTATGAGATACTCTGGTCCATAGGGTCAGATGCTCAAGTGTAAGAAACAAGAACAGATATGTGACCTGTGTCTGTCTAAAAACTTACTGAAACTTGCCAATAATACAATTATTATGCAAATAATCATTTAACTGCCGAAAACCTGCATTTTCTAGAATATTACTTACAAAGGAAGGTTAGAAATATGTCTGTAAGTTGTCAGAGACATTATTTTTCTTGAGAAATGGTTTTAACTACTAAGACCCCTGTATCTAATGAAGAGTTAACTATGTCAAATACATCAGAAAAGTCTTTAAAAAAGCCTGTAGGGACTGGGTCAAGGCACAAGTGAAAGGTTTAAGTTGACTAAATATTCTACAGAAGTTTAGGTATAATTGGGTGTCATCTGCATATAAGTGAAAATTAATGTTATGTTTTCTGAAGATTGTTAAGTGAAAATGTAAAGATCTGAGCATTGGGCCCATTTTAACTTCTGAGTACAATGATGGAGTACTGTCATTACATTATTGTATGTATTGAAATTGATTTGATAAATAAATACTAAGCCCAGACAAAGGCAGTGACTGAGAGCCCAATATAATTTTTCAACCTATATAATAAAATGAAATGGTCATTGACACTAAAGGCTGCACATAAATTTAACAAATTAATTACTGTGGGATGAACTTCATTTAAGGATATTATAATTTTATTTGCAACACAGATTAGTGCCATTTTTGTACTATGACTGGTGTGGAAGCCTAGACTGGAATATTTGAAATAAATTGTGATGTGTACGGTGAGAATGAACCTGAGTGACCAACTACTTTTTCAAGTAATTTAGAAAGAAAGAGTTAATTTGTAATGGTCTATAATAAGTATATGGTTCTACCTCTGGATTTTTAAGTAGCTAACACTTTGAGTGCATCAGGAGCTGTGCTATTGATTAATGGATTATGATAATGCTAATTATAGGAGCTGCCAGAATATCTATTGAGATTTTTTTAGCTTTATTGTGACAAAGTCTAAGAAACAACGTAGTGGGGTTTCATTTAGAAATTAAAGTTATGATTTCCTGATCTGTTAATAAATTAAATTTATTAAAATGGGTTACACAACCATTAAAGAAGTACAAAATGTCTGTACTGTTAATGTTTATTGGTATTTTGCATTGTAGCTCAGAATTCCCATTTGTTAGAATATCCACTGTTCCTAAAACAGTACACAAGGATTATTACTGCTTGTTCTCTGTTAATTTAGCATACTAGTAGTCTAAGTGGGACGCAAGGAGAGCTTTTTATTTTAAACTTTTTAATGCTGTCTCTCCATGCAGTTGAGAAACCTGCAGCTTTGCAGGTCAAATCTGTAAGAGATTTTCTTTTAGCATCTAGGGGTCATGAACCAGGAGATAAGACACAAACCTTTTGCAGTTTGGCAATTAAAAGCTAAGGTGGTATGAATTTCAAATTTCCAATAACAACTACTCACCACTATCTGTGAGCACAATGGGTGGATGACCTGCTTGAGAAAGCTGACTTGACTTGGGCTTGGGCTCCCACTTGTGTTGATGAAAAATCCAAGAATTTCGTCTTTGTTGTTCTCTTGAGCAGGAGTGGGGAAATGCTGCCCGGGGCAGAAGCAACACGGCACAGAGTTGATTTTGCAGTTTTGATTCCTGATACTGAGGAGGTGTCTTCTAACAGGATGCTTTCCACATCCTGAGATACTTATTGTCAGGCTAGAAGCTGCTGTATTGGTCTCCTGAAGAGTCCTGAGTTCTTCCCAAACAACTGCGCTCATGGTCTGCCAACTTTTGAACAAGTGATATCAGAGAAAGAGAGTAAGCCAGTCGAACAATGTTGAAGTCAAAAACAGAAAAAAAGAAATTTCTTAGTCAGGGAAGCAATAATCCAGAAATTCTGATGAGGATGTTCCCGTGATGCAGGTTTAAAATACTACTGCAATGATGAAGTTATTGCACACAACTTCCACGGAAATGCCTCTAACAAGTCAGCCTTCCTTCAAGTCCCAGAAAACATGGCAAAAGAAGACATTAATTTGTTGACCCTGTTTGTCTAACTTCAAATTTCATATTTTTGAAGTAAAAAAAGAGCAAAAATTCTACATATAGACAAATGTATTTTTCATGGACAAGTCATTGGGCAACCTAGACTTCTCTCATCTAGTCTTTTTATAAAAGATAAACACTTTCTTGGCTCAGTATAAATATCATTCATTCTCCACCACTTATCCAAAGCCAGGTCCAAGGAGGCAACTGTCTTTGAAGGGGGCCCATACATCCATTTCTCCAGCCATCCTTGCCAACTCATACTGTGGGATCCAAGACGTTCACAGGCCATCTGGGCTCTCCCAGCAGGTCATGCCCATACATCCTCCACATAAATGTGTCCCGGATGCATCCATATAAAATGTCTGAACCACCTCAATTGGCTCCTCCTAATGCGGAAGGTCAGAGGTTCTACTCCGAACCTCCCTTGGAAATCTGCGCTTCTCACCCTATCTTTAAAGATTCAAATTCCACCACTTAAAGCATTAACTCACTCCCACTCAGAAAGGACAGTCCACGTTCTTCCTTCTAAGGACCATGGCCTCAGATTTGGAGGTGCTGATCATCATCCCTGAGCTTCACACTTGGTTGCAAAACCATCCCAATGTGTGCTGGAGTTCACAGCCCGATGAAGCCAACAATATCACATCTGTAAAATGCAGTGATGCAATTCTAAGGCAATTGAACTTGGACCCCTTTCCTTCCCAGCTGCACCTTGATATCCTGTCCAAGAAAATCAAACAGTATAGGAGACAAAGCACAGCATGGTAGAAACAGTGCTGATGTATTTCTGAGTATGCAGGCATAGCTCTCACTGTGATTGTGCAAGTACTGAATAGCCCTTATTAGGGGCCCCAGAACCCCATACTTTTCCAGCCCCCCCCCCCCCCCCAAAGAATCTCTCAAAGAACACAGTCATATACCTTCTCTAAATCCAGATAAACACATGTAGACCGATTGGGTGTGCTCCTATGCCCCCCTCCAGAATCCTCATGAGGGTAAAGAGCTGGTCCAGTGTTCCACAGACTGGACAGAATCCCACATTGCTCCTCCTAAATGTGAGGTTCCCATGACTAGGTGAAGAGTCCTTTCCTGGTATCTTGACATAAGCTTTTCCAGGAGGCTTGAGAAGAGTGACCCTTTGATAGCTGAGGCGCATCCCTGTTGCCCCCATTTTTAAAAATGGGGACCACCACCCTGGTCTGCCACTCCAGAGGCACAACTCCTGATGAGGACGTAACATTGAAAGACACGTCAGCCATGACAGTCCAACAGTGTCCAGAGTTGTCAGCATTTCTGGGCAGATCTTATCCACCCCAGGGCCTTGCCACTGTGAAGTTGCTTAACTACATCAGTGACCTACCTCAGGGAAATGGGCATTGATCCCCCATAGAGGGAATGTCCATCAGGTTCAGGAGTTCCCTAAAGTGTTCTTTCCACCGCCAGACAACATCTTCAGTCTGGGTTAGCACTTCTCCACCTATGCTAAGAACAGTCTACGTGAATCCCTCCCTGCCTTCCCTTTGTGAGTTGTCTGATGGTTTGTCAAGACCTCTTTGAACCTGATCAACAGTCGCTTTCTATGGTCTCTTCGAACACCAACTCCCACACTCAGGTTTTTGCTTCCTTGACTGTCAAGGTTACAGCCCTTTTGGTCTATTGGTCCTTCTCTGCTGCTTCGGGAGTCTCCCTTGCTAACCATACATGGAAGGCCTCTTTTTCAGTCTGATGGCATGCCTTGCCTGTGGTGTCCACCACTGGGTCCTTGGGATGTCCCCTGAAGATGCACCTATGGTTTTTTGGCCACAGCTCTTTGCAACAGCTTCTACAATGGAGGTTTTGAACAAGGCACATGCAACTCTGCTGGAAAAGCTCTTTCAGAGGTTGGAGTTGAAAGTCTTCTGGTCAGCGGTCTCCTCCAGACATTCTCAGTCCACCCTCACTACTCGCTTGCGCTTTCCATGTCTATCCAGGCGAATCCCCCACCATCTGACCCAACACACGACCATGGTAGTGATCAGTTGATAGCTCTGTCCTTCTCTTCATCTAAGTGTTCAGAACATACAGCTGCATATCTGATAATATGATTATGAAATTGATCACAGATCTTTGGCCTAAGGTGCTGTGGTACCACATACACTTAGTGGCCACATTATATTCAAACATGGTGTTTGTTATTGACAAGCCATGCCTAGCACAGAAGTCCAATAACAAACCACTGCTCAGGTTTAGATCAGGGTGGTTGTTCATCCCAATCATGCCCAAGTTTCTTCAATGCTACAATCATGGATGTTGAAGTTGCCCAGAAGAACTATGGAGGCCTCTACTCGGATCCTTTTCAGGATCCCTTCCAGGTACTCCAAAAAGGCTTGGTACTCCGTACTGACATGTGATGCATAAGCACATATGGCAGTCAGAGTCCTCCCCTTCACACCTTTAGCCACACAGAGGCATCTGTAGGATAAACTCCAACATGCTATCGACCAGGCAGGGGCTCAATATAAAGCCCATTCCCACCCAACATCTCCCCCAACCCCCAAAGCAACTTCAAAGTAAAGAAGAGTCCTGCCTCTTTGAGGGGTTTGGTTCCAGAATAATGTGAGTGAGTGGACGTAAGCCCTACTAAATCAGCTCTCTGCCTCACCTACCAACTCTGGCTCCTTCCCCCAACATTCCACATCCCCAGAGTCAGTTTGATTGTCTGGGTTCCTGTCCAGCAAGGCCTCTGCCTTCAACTGCCACACAGGTCAATTAATTAGATTAAACATATTTGTAAGTTATATTATCTTTTTTAGAAAGCTAGCAACACCAAGTGCAACAGTTCTCTCTCTTCTACAATATATTCAGTACCTATATTTACTTACTTTTTTGTTTATTTTTTTTTCCCAGAAGCTACTGCTGAAGTAGAAATGACCAAACAAGAGCAACAAGAACACTCAGCAACCAATTTGGGATCTATCAAACAACGACCAAGTTTATTTTCTTTTAAACTTCCCAGCTTCAAAAAACATGCAGGTGAGAAACATTTTCAGTATGTGGTCTAAACAACAAAAAAGATGATAAATGAAAGGTATTGATCAAAAAATAATCATCAAAAAATTCATTGACTGTGCAAGCTGGAGCCTTTAAATTGTTCAGATATAAAACTCTATCAACAGATTTAAGGTAGAATAGTGAATATATAAACATTATCATTTTTTGTTATTGGATGTTAATTGATTGACAGCAAGATTACTTTCAAAATGAGAACTAAGTTGCTGAAATATTGTTTCATAATCTATGGGAAGTAATTTTATTGTCTTGCCAATTAACAACACATAGATATCCTAAGAAAGTGAAGGTATACTAATGATTAGCATTTTTTATGTCTTTATTTGCAAGCTGTATTTATTAATGCATGTTGACTAGCACATACAAGTAAGAATTTCACTGTACCCTACAAATTAGACAATGATGATGCAATAAACATCTAAACCTTTATTTGTTAAAAAGATCAGGTTAACATTCAGTTGCTTTTGATTTTGTTATTAATTATTTGTGACATCACGGTGTGCTTTATTAGCCCCATGCTCAAGCCAAAGAACTACTCGCGAGAACACCAACAATTCAAAGTGAACTGTCCTGAAAACACCTCCATGCTCAATCATACAGGGCTTTGTGCATTGTATTTAGTACTGTGTGAATAAAATTTACTTTTATGTATTAAAAGAATTCAGACGTGAGCGTCAGTAGGCTTTGCACCCTAGAAACCAATTACAACATTTCAGTAATTATTTACTACTCTGATGCTGATCTTTCTGATCATAAAATAGATCATTACAATACCAATTGTTGAGAAGAATTCATAATTAATTGCAGAATTACAGTATTTGAGGGGTCCTCTAGAGTGCCTCTTTCTCTTGCACGATTTGCTCAAAAACTAATCAGCACATCGTCACCTCGTAACAGGATTAAGTTTCAGATTTGGTGTTTTTCCATCTAGTTATTATAGCTCTAGACCATCCTCAAGAAACTATGAGAACCCTAAAACATTGAGATCCATCAAAAACCAGAGATCAAAATTTTTGATGAATCAATAGGTTATGGTGGGGAGGTCGCAAAGCAGAAATGGAATTGACAATTAACCTAACACATATGTATTTGGGATTCAAAACAACACTGAACTATATAAAGAACATCCTATGGAGTATTTATTCCACACAGTTGATGTCTGAGTCAGCATTCACACTCACAACTTGGGAACCAGCTGTATCCAGTGAAAACAAAATGCCAACAATGAATGAAAATGTACTTAGTGAAGTTCAAGTCAGAATAAAATTAGATTTGCTTTTGGCATGAAACCAGAAATTTTCACAAAAATCTGGTTGCTACCTTTTTTTAATAACAGCTTAGTCGAATCACAAACCAGGTAAAATGCACTGCTCGCTCACATTATAGTGATCATTTATTTTCTTTAGATTAAAGTTACAATGCATATTGTTCTGCATGCTGTAGAATACAGTGGTTTGAAATGGTGTTGACTATAAAACATAATAAATATGTGATCACTGAATTATTATAGTGAAAATCAAGAGACACTGACGCTTATAGATTTATCTGCAGTATTATCAGATTATTTATTAAGAAGGCATCTAATAGCAAGTTTTTACATAAATACAGATTAGACTAAATGTACGGTTAAATAAAACAAGTATCTCCTGGAGAGTGGAAATATTAATTGTCATAATGAAGGCAAACATTTATTACTGTCAAAGAAAACTGTGAATTACAGGGTGCAGTTCATACATTGTCACTTTTCCCAGGTGATTATATTATTGTTTTCTATGAAGGTTCTTGAGACACTGGTGCACTCAGAATCTATTTAAGAGGTTAATAAATGACAAAATATCATTAAGACATTATATGGGTCAACATTCAAAGTTAGCTTTAGAGAAATCAATAAACAGTTGGAACTAAAGTGAAAATTCTGTTTTGATGGATGTTTTCCTTGTAGAACCCTCCTTTATAGAGGAACTTCAGGATCAGGCAGTTTACTTTGGGCAGGAAGTCACATTATCTTGTAAAACCTTGGGATGTCCAACTCCTGAAATTCGATGGCTCAAAGGTGATGGCATGTGTTTACAGGACTTGTACCTTCTTAATACTGAACAGTTTTCTTTCTTTCTTTCTTTCTTCTTCTTTCTTTTTCTTTCTTTTCTTTCTTTCTTTCTTTCTTTTTCTTTCTTTCTTTCTTTCTTTCTTTTTCTTTCTGTTGCTAACAATGCTTCGTTTATGCTTTGTTTTGTTTGGACTAGAATGTGGGCAAAAAAGAGAGCAATTTCAAAAATATTGTATACACATTTTTACAAGATTCTTAATTATATGGATCCACTAGAAAAATACCCGCGCTTCGCAGCGGAGAAGTAGTGTGTTAAAGAGGTTATGTAAACAATATATACATAAACATATATACTATATATACATATCTACATATACACATATTATATATATATATATATATATATATATATATATACATATATACATATATATATATTCATATATATATACACATATCAACATATATATATATACACACATACATAGACACACACATACATATATATACACACATACATACATACATACATATATATATATATATACACATATACATACATTGCATACATACATATATATACACACATACATACATACATATATATATATATATATATATATATATCTATACACATACAGACACATATATATACATATACATTTTACATATATATATACACATATATATACATATCTACATACATACACATATATCTATCTATATATCTATCTATCTATATATATATCTATATATCTATCTATATCTATCTATATATATATATATATATATATATATATATATATATATAGCAAAATACCCGCGCTTCGCAGCGGAGTAGTGTGTTAAAGAGGTTATGAAAAAGAAAAGGAAACACTTTAAAAATAACGTAAAATGATTGTCAATGTAATTGTGTTGTCATAGTTATGAGTGTTGCTGTCATATATATATATATATCTAATATATATATATATATATATATATATATATACATATATATACACACACACATAAACATATATATACATATACATATATACATATCTACATATACACATATCTACATATATACACATATATATATATATATATATATATATATATATATATATATATATATATACATACACATATACACATCCACATATATATTCATATATATATATATATATATATATACACATATCAACATATATATATACACATACATATACACATACATACACACACATATACATATATACATATACACATCCATCCATCCATCCATCCATCCATCCATTCTCTTCCGCTTATCCGAGGTCGGGTCGCGGGGGCAGCAGCTTGAGCAGAGATGCCCAGACTTCCCTCTCCCCGGCCACTTCTTCTAGCTCTTCCGGGAGAATCCCGAGGCGTTCCCAGGCCAGCCGGGAGACATAGTCCCTCCAGCGTGTCCTGGGTCTTCCCGGGGGCCTCCTCCCGGTTAGACGTGCCCGGAACACCTCACCAGGGAGGCGTCCAGGAGGCATCCTGATCAGATGCCCGAGCCACCTCATCTGACTCCTCTCGATGCGGAGGAGCAGCGGCTCTACTCTGAGCCCTTCCCGGATGACTGAGCTTCTCACCCTATCTTTAAGGGAGAGCCCAGACACCCTGCAGAGGAAACTCATTTCAGCCGCTTGTATTCACGATCTCGTTCTTTCGGTCACTACCCATAGCTCATGACCATAGGTGAGGGTAGGAACATAGATCGACCGTAAATTGAGAGGCTTTGCCTTATGGCTCAGCTCCTTTTTCACCACGACAGACCGATGCAGAGCCCGCATCACTGCGGACGCCGCACCGATCCGCCTGTCGATCTCACGCTCCATTCTTCCCTCACTCGTGAACAAGACCCCGAGATACTTGAACTCCTCCACTTGAGGCAGGATCTCGCTTCCCAACCCTGAGAGGGCACTCCACCCTTTTTCCGGCTGAGGACCATGGTCTCGGATTTGGAGGTGCTGATTCCCATCCCAGCCTCTCACACTCAGCTGCGAACCGATCCAGAGAGAGCTGAAGATCACAGCCTGATGAAGCAAAACAGGACAACATCATCGGCAAAAAGCAGTGACCCAATCCTGAGTCCACCAAACTGGACCCCCTCAACACCCTGGCTGCGCCTAGAAATTCTGTCCATAAAAGTTATGAAACAGAATGGGGGACAATGGGCAGCCCTGGCGGAGTCCAACTCTCACTGGAAACGGGTTCGACTTACTGCCGGCAATGCGGACCAAGCTCTGCCACCGTTGTACAGGGACTGAACCGCCTTATCAGGGGGTCCGGTACTCCATACTCCCGAGGCACCTCCCCACAGGATTCCCCGAGGGAACACGGTCGAACGCCTTTTCCAAGTCCACAAAACACATGTAGACTGGTTGGGCGAACTCCCATGCACCCTCCAGGACTCTGCTAAGGGGTGTAGAGCTGGTCCACTGTTCCGCGACCAGGACGAAAAACCACACTGTTCCTCCTGAATCCGATGGTTCGACTATCCGAGCGACCCTCCTCTCCAGAACCCCCCAAATAGACTTTTCCAGGGGAGGCTGAGGAGTGTGATCCTCTGTAGTTGGAACACACCCTCCGGTCCCCCTTCTTAAAGAGGGGGACCACCACCCCGGTCTGCCAATCAGAGGCACTGTCCCTGATGTCCATGCGATGTTGTAGAGACGTGTCAACCAAGACAGCCCTACAACATCCAGAGCCTTGAGGAACTCCGGGCGTATCTCATCCACCCCCCGGGGCCCTGCCACCAAGGAGTTTTTTTGACCACCTCGGTGACCTCAGTCCCAGAGATGGGGAAGCCCACCTCCGAGTCCCCAGCTCTGCTTCCTCATTGGAAGGCATGTTATTGGGATTGAGGAGGTCTTCGAAGTACTCCCCCCCACCGACTCACAACGTCCCAAGTCAAGGTCAGCAGCGCACCATCACCCACCATATACAAGTGTTTGACACTGCACTGCTTCCCCCTCCTGAGACGACGGACGGTGGACCAGAATCTCCTCGAAACCGTCCGAAAGTCGTTCTCCATGGCCTCCCCAAACTCCTCCCATGCCCGAGTTTTTGCCTCAGCAACCACGGAAGATGGCATTCCGCTTAGCCTGCCGGTACCTATTAGCTGCCTCCAGAGTTCCACAGGACAAAAGGGACCGTAAGACTCCTTCTTCAGCTTGACGGCATCCTCACCGCCGGTGTCCACCAACGGGTTCGGGATTGCCGCCACGACAGGCACACCAACCAACCTTAGGGCCACAGCTCCGGTCAGCCGCCTCCAACAATAGAGGCACGGAACTATGGCCCATTCGGACTCAATGTCCCCCCACCTCCTCGGGACATGGTCGAAGTTCTGCCGGAGGTGGAGTTGAAGCTACTTCTGACAGGGGGCTCTGCCAGACGTTCCCAGCAGACCCTCACAACACGTTTGGGCCTACCAGGCCTGACCGGCATCCTCCCCCACCATCGAAGCCAACTCACCACCAGGTGGTGATCAGTTGATAGCTCCGCCCCTCTCTTCACCCGAGTGTCCAAGACATGTGGCCGCAAGTCCGACGACATGACCACAAAGTCGATCATCGAACTGAGGCCTAGGGTGTCCTGGTGCCAAGTGCACATATGAACACCCCTATGCTTGAACATGGTGTTTGTTATGGACAATCCATGACGAGCACAGAAGTCCAATAACAAATCACCACTCGGGTTCTGATCGGGGGGGCCATTCCTCCCAATCACGCCCTTCCAGGTCTCACTGTCATTGCCCACGTGAGCATTGAAGTCCCCCAGCAGTACGAGGGAGTCCCCAGAAGGTTTTCCCTCTAGCACACCCTCTAGGGACTCCAAAAAGGGTGGGTACTCTGAACTGCTGTTCGGTGCATACGCACAAACAACAGTTAGGACCCGTCCCCCCACCCGAAGGCGGAGGGAGGCTACCCTCTCGTCTACTGGGGTAAACCCCAATGTACAGGCTCCAAGTCGGGGGGCAATAAGATACCCACACCCGCTCGGTCACCTCTCACCGGGGGCAACTCAAGAGTGGTAGAGAGTCCAGCCCTCTGAAGGAGATTGGTTCCAGAGTCCAAGCTGTGCGTTGAGGTGAGCCGACTATATCTAGCCGGAACATCTCAACCTCACGCACAAGCTCAGGCTCCTTCCCCTTCAGAGAGGTGACATTCCACGTCCCAAGAGCCAGCTTCTGTAGCCGAGGGATCGGACCGCCAAGGTCCCCGCCTTCGGCCACCACCCAACTCACACTGCACCCGACCTCCTTGGCCCCTCCCATATACACATACATACATACACATACATATATATACCACATATATATACACAGACACATATATATACATATATATTTACATATCTACATATATATATATACATATCTACATATATATACACATATATATATATACATATCTATATATATATATATATATATATATATATATATATATATATAGCTGATTACCCAGTGGATTCGCTCACTGTGTGCAAGAGAAAAAAATAAAATGTAGTATGTATAAAATAAGTTTATTAATTGCCAAATTTATTTTTCCACAAATAAAGAGCACTTACAATAACAAAGAAATCAATATAAACAACATTAAAATCATTATCATATGAGAATATGAAGTAATATATAAGAAGCACATTGCATATAAATATAAATTATTAAACAGTAAAATCTTCTTCTATAATACGCTACCGTGGCTATTCGTTTGTCTGTCCAGGATTTTAAATCACCTGTAGCTCGCAAACCGTTTCACCTATTGACTTGAAATTTGGTACACATATACTACGTCACGTCTACTATTCGCTTTCGGGGTGATGATTTTATTACTTATATATTTTATTTTATTGTAGAATCAACTCACAGCTGCGCGCACGGTGCGGCCGTGGCGGATGCGTACGGGTGCCGTTTTCATTCCCTACCACCTTCGCTAATCATTCTTGAGGCAGATTGAAGACTTAAGTGCCAGCTTAACTGAAAAATTAAAGAAAACATACTAAGTTATCGCAACACAAACTAACTTAATCAGTTTTAACGGGAAAAGATGCCGACGAAAGAAGAGAAGCAGCGGACACTAGGTGAAGAGCTGCTCATTAAGCAGCAAGCGCATCAACCTCTGAGCAAACGAATGGTAAACGTACAGAGAAAGAGGATAAATAACATGAATGCTCATGTCAAGTGTATTCACTCCACGTTATCTTGCAGTGCGCTGTTACTGGTATTTTGATAAAAGAATTTGAACAACATACAAGAAGCATATAAATTATTAAACAGTAAAACATTAACATTTAAGAAGTAAAGATACATTGAGTACTACTGCAGTGCTTTCAGGTATAGTACATTTTTTGTTTGCCCATTACATGTATAAATGTATACATTTTTTGGTGTACCTACCTGAGAACACGCGATATGACCCGGCAGTTAAAAGTTTCTCGCTCCAGCAATTTTAACTCTGTTACAAAGTCATCCAAAGTGTCGTTTATACCTCGTGTCTTCTCATTAAACTTGTATCTCGCGAATATGGTATTGCAAACGGCAGCAGGAGCGTTTCTATAAACTTAATTTAAAGTTACGGTTTATACCCTGCTTTGTTTCATATTCTTTTCCTACCTTATCAATTGTGCAATGTGTTTTTTGAACAGGTTTGATTCATCGAAGTGATCACTCCTGCTGCGTTCAGTCACTTCACGTGAGCCGCTCTCTTGTGTGATGTTGCGATGTCCACGGGTTTATTTAATGTTAGCTAAGACCCAGCAGTTAAAAGTTTCTCACTACAGCAATTTTAACTCTGTTACAAAGTGATCCAAACTCTCGTTTATACCTCGTGTCTTCTCATTAAACTTGTATGTCGCGAATATGGCATTGCAAACAGCAGCGGGAGCGTTTCTATAAAGTTAATTTAAGGTTACGGTTTACACCGTGCTTTTTTATACCTCGTGTCTTCTCATTAAACTTGTATCTCGCGAATATGGTATTGCAAACGGCAGCGGGAGCGTTTCTATAAACTTAATTTAAACTTACGGTTTACACCGTGCTTTTTTATACCTCGTGTCTTATGAAGATGCTTGTATGCGTCACTCACTCGCTTCTTATTGTTTCGCTGCCTTGTCAATTGTGTAATGAATGTTTTCTTCAGCGCTCTTTGGGGCTCCTCCTTCTTTTCTACGTGCTGAGTTCACAGTCAGCTCACGTGATTACGTGGGAGGCGTGATGACACGACACGCAACTCCGTCTCCTACGGCCATCTTGCTGCCTTCCATTACAGTATATGGACAAAAAAGAGGTTCCAGTTATGACCATCACGCGTAGAATTTCGAAATGAAACCTGCCTAACTTTTGTAAGTAAGCTGTAAGGAATGAGCCTGCCAAATTTCAGCCTTCTACCTACACGGGAAGTTGGAGAATTAGTGATGAGTGAGTAAGTGAGTGAGTGAGTGAGTGAGTGAGTCAGTCAGTCAGTCAGTCAGTCAGTCAGTCAGTCAGTGAGGGCTTTGCCTTTTATTAGTATAGATAATAATATTTTGTTTTAATGTATAATTTCTAAATACATCCTTACTGTCACGAGAATCTGACTTAACAAAAGTGTGACTGAAGGCAGTATGATTAAATATTGCATTATTTTTCACTCAATATTTCTATTTAAAAAGTGACCAATAAGGTAGTTATTGGAAATTAGAAACAATTTAATTTTCAAGGTAGTTCTGTATTATTTTTGCATTGAGTTGAATGAGGAGGTGCTATACTTATAACTGACAGTTAGAAATGTACATTTTTTTATTTTAGCTTTGCCAATGACCTCTGTTAATTTCTTACTTGCAAGGTTGGTCTAATTTTATTTACATCATTAGAATTCTTTGGTTTATGGTATTGTACCTACAAAGGGTTATGCAGAAAGGTTTTGCTGTTTACATTCTTTATATCTGTTCATGATGCACTACAGAAGAACAATGACACCTTCTCTTTTAGTCAGACCATATGTAATTATGAATTGTAAACATGAATGACTGTGCTCATTTTGCATAATGAATTAAGTCATTGTCAACTATGCATTATACAGAGGATAGTCCCTGTTTCCAGTGTAATTAATATAGTGGAATTAGCGTATATAAATGGGTGAAACTCACTATATACTGTACATTGTGTCTTTTCTAGTTGAGATGATAAAAGCTGCAAGTCTATAAGGAGTTTTATAATTTAATTTGGAAAATGGACCAGGAAATCATGGACTTTCTGTTTAGGAAAATCACAAGAGCAGTCTGAGGTCAGACAGGAGTCAAAACAATAAGAAACACAAAGAACCTACAAAAATGAAAGTCAAGAACAGAAGAGTCAGAACAGAGTGCTTAACACTATCTGCTCCTCATGTCTCTCCTCTTATCCAAAATGTCATTAGTCTTCATTGTCTTCAATACAAAGCTTTGTATCCAGATCTTTTATAATGGCTGCATGATAACATCACATTCCATGTTAGTATGGCGTCATCTACTACTCCCATCTAAATGGCAACAGAAGTAATAACTAACAATAATATTATGGTGCCCATGAAATCAACACAAGCACTGGTTCCACCTATGAAGAAAACCATAATCAAAATGGTGATGTTACAAACATAACATAACATTAAATATAAATACAAAATGTAGTCCACAATGTGTGCTCATGACATCATCTTTTACATAAAAGTAAAATGCTTGTTTAGGATGTCATTTAAGTGATTACATTTTATAAATTATGTTTCAAAGCACTGTATTCATATTATCTTTGTTATGTATTGTTCTTACTTTAATGTTGACATTACATTCATTCATTATTTGTAACTGTTGTCAATTGGTGCAAAGAGGGTCAGAAAAATTGAAGCTAGGTGCCTTCTTTCCTTTTTTTCTTTCTGGCCTGTGTTCTATGAATGTTCAAGTATCTGAAAGTGAAATTTTGTAGCCCTTTGTGCAAAGTCTCTGTGAATTTTCTACAATAACTACCTGCTACTAAGGATTGTTGCTCACAAAACCCTTGGCCTTAAACTGTAAATGTGGCACAATCTATTGAACATTTTAGGCAACTTTTATTCTGCATTAGATTTTATTTAAAACTATGCCCTCATTACAACATTCCTTAATGTTGCACATTTAAAAATAGTGTCCCGTCTCTTTGATGCCTGTTAAATGTTAATGCAACATACAAAATGTGTTGTTAATACTGATCACATCACACTGTACATGTTTTAGTATTTCCAGAGTTTTGCAGTGTGTGTGTGTGTTTAAATAATGTGCTATTAATAGTCATGACAAATTTCTAATAACATCCAGAACTATTATCAGAATATGATAAACAATTTATGATTTGTTGATAGACATTACTCCTCTCCCTCTCTCAGTTAAATGCAACAAAGGCTACGTCTCTGGAACAATTGGTGTCAAATCAGCTTTTATGACTTTAGTTTTTCATTAAACTTTTGTGTGTCTTCTGCCTTTTTTTGATAAAGTAAATATCCTTTTTTTACCTCAGGAAATCTGTTTCAAATTTTTTTTGCTGGAAGCACTTTTTCTATAGTTGGAATTTGTTTTTCCCATTATTTCCCAACTCCACTTTGATTGTACTTGGATACCCTAGAGCTATACCATGCTGATTGTTATAGCAATATTTCCTGCAGGACACCAGGAATGTGCACTTTCCCAGATCCCATACACCATATAAATGTAATGGGTACTTTCCCAGATTATCCAAAATCTGGATATTAAGAGAATTTTTTGCATGGTTATTTTGATGGATTTCTGGTATATAAAAGTTTAGCATTGGTTTAAGGTTTAGGATTTTTTTTGTTCAGCATTTAAGGTTTGGCAAAAGATCTATTTTGTGAACTTGGCACATTTTTCTGATGTCATCTCTTTTCATTAAAAAAGACCCCACTGTCTCATTGCAAACAGAACAGTTATAGTCTCTTGATGAAGACATCTTTTTTCGTTCTAACCCAATTACAGAGAGAGAGAGAGAGACAGATACTCTATTCATCCCCTTAGGGAAATTCAGGTGTCCAGTAGCTCAAGTACATCAATGAAAAATTGTTCCAAATTACTAAAAAATTAGAACTCTCATCAGCTTGGATTAATAGGGTATTTATGACTAGTGTTGCCTAGTGGTATATTTATCAAATATAGTACAGCAGCAAATTTCTGGTCATCCTTTCTGATTACTGAACCAGTGTCACATGGGACGTTTAATCTGCTGGGCAGGTGGTGCCTCTTGTCTTCCCCTTAGTCAGCTCAGATATCTTGATCCTCATATCAAGCTCACACCTTGAAGGAATAGAATGAGGGTAACAGATGTTTTTTTAATTTTATTGATTTTATTTGAAGAAAGCAATATTCTATACAATCATGCCAAATTTAACAAACCATAATTCCACCCCTGCCTGAGAGAATGAGAGGAGATCCAACAGCATGAGAAAATCTTTAAAAACAACAAAGAAAGGAGAATGTTCTTTTCCCTGATATAAATGCTTATTCTAAGAGCTGAGTAATTATATCTTGCCATATTTTAAAATATTTTGAATAGATCCTCTAAGTGAGAATTTAATTTTTCCAGTTTCAAATAGTATATAACATTGGTTACCCACTGACTTATAAAAAGTGGCCTGGGATTCCTACAGTTGAGCAAGATAAGTCTACGTGCTAGTAGTGTGATATGAGCAATTACAATCAATTTGTTCTTCTCCACTTTGAGCCCATCTGGGAATATAGCAAACACATTTGTTAATGGGTTAGGTGTGATTGTGACACCAAGGCTGTTTGATAGGCATTCAAAGATTTTTGCCCAGAATTAAATTAATTTGGTACACGCCGAAAACATGTGGCCCAGTGAAGATGGAGCTAAATTGCAACATTCACATGTCAAATCTTGCCTGGATAAATTTTGAACATTTTTAAACAAGATAAATGTGCTCAATAAAAGAATTATGTTGGTTGATTGAATGCTTTGCACATGTGGAATTGGAGTGTATTCTATGCACGGCTGCCTTCCACTCCTTTTCAGAGATGTTAACTGAAAGATCCTTTCCCTATCTTACCCTAGGATCTTTGAGAGGATCTTTGAAAGGAAGAGAATTTATTGGGCAGGTTCCTTTTAGTGAAGTTTCTGGTTTAAAAATAGTGGAAAAATTGTGTTGATGAGAAGTTAAATTTGAAGCGTAATTGTTCATAAGCTGCAAAGACATTATCTGTATACAAATATCTAAGTGTTTTCCAGACATTAAATACTATGTAGGATTGAAAGTGTAGAAAAAGATGATTATCTTGTAAATAAAACCTTCTTTGTCTTAAAATGCTTTGAGCATTGGTTACATATTCTGAGTGAATGATGGACAATTGGATTAACAGTATATTGACGATTATTTGTATTTACTGGGGCACAAAGTAGGGCATATAAAGAATTACAGCAAGATTTTATTTTTACTGCAGACAAGGCTTGTGTATATTCATCAATTTGTGTCAATGCCCAAGACTTTATAGCTTGTATTTTTTCCACCCAGTAATAAATTGAAAGTTAGGTAGTGCCATGCCACAGTCTGCTTTAGGTTGTTGTAGAGTTGCCCCTTGCAAGCATGGATGTTTTGAATTCCAAATAAATTAGGTTACAATTGAATCTAATTTCTTAAAGAATGATTTATTAATCTATATTGGGAGCTCTGAAATAGAAACAGAAGCTTGGGAAGGATGTTCATCTTGACAGTATTGATTCCCCCTGGTAAGGTGAGATGGAAGGTAGACCATCTTTTCATATACAATACAATTTGCAGTACAATTTATTTTTGTATAGCCCAAAATCAACAAGAAGTGCCGCAATGGGCTTTAACAGGCCCTGTCTCTTGACAGCCCCCCAGCCTTGACTCCCTAAGAAGACAAGGAAAAACTCCCAAAAAAACCCTTGTAGGGAAAAAATGGAAGAAAACCTTGGGAAAGGCAGTTCAAAAAGAGACCCCTTTCCAGGTAGGTTGGGCGTGCAGTGGGTGTCAAAAAGAAGGGGGTCAATACAATACAATACACAAAACAGAACAAATCCTCAATACAGTATAAAAATTAAAATTTTACAAATACGGCGCAGAATTTAACAGTAGATGATATCACATAATATGATTTGGATTTGTTTAGAGTCCTGGAGTTTTCAGCCATCAAGCTGCCCCCCCCATTTGGCCATTCCACAGCTGAAACAGCGCTGGGACCAGCCAATTCGATGAAAGGACCCCTCTACCCTACGATTCCTGCAATCCTCCATCAGGGATGACTTTACTTTAGGCAGGCAAAACAGCTTGGCAGGTGGGCCGTGGCACCAAGTGCCACATTTGAGTACCGAGAAGAGAAACAGAATAGGTGAGGGTTAGTAACAAATTATAATGATCATTTTACTTATGTTTTAGTGCTAATGACTAACAACAGAGATGCAGTCTGTACAGTTAATCAGCAGCTCTAGTCAGGATAATCATATCTTGTTTAATTTTTTCCATACAGATAGCAAAGGTTTGTTGAAAAAGATTGTTATATTTACTTGTGATGTTTACCCCTAGGTAAACTGACCTGCTAAAATAAATGGGAAGGTGTCCAGTCTAATAATGTGTACTAGAGAGTTCACTGGAAAAAGCACAATTTTATTCAAATTAATTCTGAGTCCAGATATCTTTTGAAATTCTGCTAGTGCATTGAGGAATGCTGGTATGGACGTTTTTGGATATTATATATACAGTACCATATCATCTGCATATAGTAATATTTCTGTTCAAATCCTTCTCAGGTATTCCCTTTTATCTCTGATTTTAAAAGTTAATAGTCATTGACTCAATGGCAATTGCAAATAGCAGTGGTGATAGGGGGCATCCTTGTCGAGTACCACGTTCTAGTTTGAAGTAGTTTGAAATAATGTTGTTAATACAAACAGATGGTTCTGGGCTGGTATAGAGTAGTTTTATCTATGCATATATGTTTGGGCCAAATCCAAATTTGTGCAATGTGGTAAATAGGTATTCCCATACAACCATGTCAAATGCTTTTTCTGCATCCAAAGTTAATAAGATCTGTAGTGTGTTAGATTTTTTGGGTGAGTATATTACATTAAACAAACATTGAAGAGTAGAAGATAAGTGTCTTCCTTTAATCTTAACATCATTATTCAGAAGTTAAATTGGTCTGTATCATGTACATTGTAATAAGTCCTTATTTTTCATGGGAAAGATGGTAACTAATGCTTGGTGAAAAGTTTGAGGTACAATTTTGTTGTCTCTAGCTCCTATAAACCTTGCTAATAGTAGTGGAGCTAACTTATTTGAAACATTTTTTATAAATATCCATCAGGGCCTTCTTCTTTTCCATTTTGAAGTGAGTTTATAACGTCTAGTAATTCTGAAAGTGTCAGTGATTTATCCATTTTCTCTGCACTAAGAGTGTCTAACTGTGGCATTTGTAACACATCAAAAAACTGTTTAGATTGTATCTTATCATCTTTAAACTGGGTAGAATATAGCAACTTATAGTACTCTCTAATTGTGTGGGTTATATATTTATGGTCAATGATTTTATCTCCATCAGTGTTGGCAATTTCTTTTATTGCATTGCAAACTTGCTTGTAGACTTGGTGAGCTAAGATCTTATTAGCCTTCTATGTTCATAGTATCAATGTCACAATTTAAAGATGAGCTCTTCAGTGTCTTTTGTTGTCAAAAGGTTAAATTCTGATTGTAAAGTCTGTGCTTTCCTATATAGTGTTTCATTTGGAGACCTGGCATATTCTTAATCTATTCTGGTAATTTCATTAATTAACTCAGATACCTTCTTGATTTCCACTTTATTTTTGTGGGAAAGATATGAAATAATCTGTCCTCTTAAAAAACCTTCAGAGTTTTCCATATTTTTCCTGCAAAGACCACTGATTATGCATATACATAATTAATTTGCTCAGAGATGAATACTGTACAGTTCTCATCAGCTAATGACAGGGTGTTAAGACACTAACTATTATATGAGTGTGTAGGGAATAGTGATTAAACTTCATGATCAGAGAGGCATGGTCGAAGATAGCAATAGTATCATACTTGCAAGATTTGATATTGGCAATATATTATCAATAATCAATTCTTGAGTAACTAGGATATGCTGGTGAGATGAAATAGGGTCGTTCCATGTTCAATCAACCAATGGGCCATGCACTTTGGACTTTTAAAATTACCAGGCGTACCCATGTCAGTTGAGAGACACTCTGTAATTTCTTTTGATGTAAGATCAATACTTTCCAAGGTACAGCCACTTTACCAAGAGGAGGTGGGTTTTCTTCCTCATCATTTTTTCATCAAATTTCACAAGTCCATGGCTCAAGGTCTAAACCACCGAGCAGGCTCAGACTTTCCACGCTGGTACATTAATTGGTATAGTATGTAACGAAATTAAAACATTTGGTCCAGATGACCCTGCATACTTAAAGCAGCCCCTTGAAATTGCCAAAATTTAATTAGATTTTTGGTTTAGCTGTATTTAGGCCTCAGAAACACATATTTGTAACCAACACAGACTTTTTATTTTTTTTCCTTATTGAAATAACTTATCGACTTTCTGAAAAAACAATAAACAGAAAAGTCACTGTATCAGGGTTTGAACAGTGGACCTCTCAAATCCAAAAAATCATTTTGGATTTCACTTTCTGAGCACCCTAATGACATGTGGGGTTGTGCAAATAATTTGGTAAATATTTTTCATTTATTCTACATTGTCCCTTCTTTCTCAAAGCACGAACCTTACCTGTTTTATGTAAATCTTTCATGTATATTTTCCATCCTAAATATAGGCTGAATGCACCCAATTGTCAAATTTTTTTCATATCAAATAATGATGTTCTATCTCATGTTACTGAACAGAGAATGTGATTCTCCATGGCCAAAAGAGTATCTGCTACTCGAGAATGCCACTGTTACATCCCTACAGAAGAAGACAAAGTCAGCTGGGTTTCTGGTGAAGACAGTTACTTGAATGTTCGAATATTCACCACTGAAGCTGTAGCAAACATCTTCCCTCTCATGATCATACTCCTGATGGATCAGATTTGTCCCTTACATTAGACCAGTGTCCTATTGGAGGCTATGTTGGGTGCATGTGTGATGAAAATGTTGGATTGGTGTGATGTATGACAAGAGTGAAGCAGAATTGGACCTCCTAATATGTTTCATGCATCCAAACTATCCTACACAGTCTTTCCATTGGCCACCTAGAGGTTATATTTGTTGGGTGCCATTACAATGTGTCACTGCACTGCTTACTGCACCTGCAATGGTCAGTGGGAGGCAGCACCATCTTGGTCTCAAAGACAAAGATGCCCTACACTCTGCACTTCAATTAAAACAGAAATGAAATGGGTCACATTCCTGCTGCTGCAATACCAAGATGTTAACATTTCATTTTAAGTAGTGTATATAATGATGAATAAAGCAGCTGTTATTCATGTGTTGTGCTTAATGTGCCTTTGGTGTTTCATTTTTTCTATTAATCCCATACCCAAGTTAGTGATGAAGAAGTTGATGATTATCATTACTGACAAATGGTTAATTTAACCTATGTTTAGAATGGAAAATAAAAATGAAAGCGTCACATAAGAAAAATAAGACATTTCTTGAGAAAGAAGGGACCATGTAGGATACAGGAAAAATAATTTTAAAAATGTCTGGACATTCCCACAGCGATTAATCTGATCTGAAAATTAGACCCAAAATTATTTTTTTCATATTTGAGAGGTCTGCTGGTCAAGCCTTGATGTACTTTCTTGTTTGTTGATAACCTTTTGAAAAGCCCTGCGTAGGTATCTAAACATGGAAAAAATTTCAGAAGGCTGTATCAGTTAGAAATATGTTTTCTGAAAATACTTCTTACTTTCATACTTGAAAGCCTAAACATGGTAAAGCCAAACACGTAAAGTACTTTTTTCCATTTGTGAAGGTCTGCTCTTACCAAGTGGTGTCATCTGAATCAAACATTTTGATTTTGTTAAATACTATACCTATAAAGGTACCAGTAAGCAAAATTTGAACCTACTAGGTGGTTTACTTCTTTAGATATGGTCTTGTGAAACTGATGAAAAAATAAAGCAGTGTCAAATTTGACACCCCTCTCCCCTCACAAAATTGGCCATACAGTATCTTGGAAAGCCTTGATCTTACATCAAAATAATTGCAGGGTATCTCTTGGTTAACCTGGTAGTTTTTTCACAATTTTTTTAGACCAAAGTACTTGGAATTTCTGGAAAATTGGTTGATTTGACAAGGAACGACCCAATATGCCATTGAGTTTGGATTTAAAGATGTCCATGGGTCTGATAAGTTATGATCCATTACAAACTGTGTGATTATTTTTGCAGTGTTAGACATTATTGCCACTGTAGTTGAAGATCTATCCATGTCTGGATTTAAACCACACTCATTGTAATTTTATGAATAGCTGGAAACACATTTTGGATGAAATCTCTGCCATCCACGTTAGGTGCATACATATTTATCAAAATTACCTTCAATTGAAATAAATTACCCATCATTATGACATATCACCCTTCAGGATCAGATGCTACATCTAATACTACAAATGAAATTGTTTTGTGTATTAAGATACCCACACCTCTAGTTTTCTTTGTATAACAGGAGTGAAGGATTTGGCCAATCTATTCTCTTTGGAACTGAAACTGGACCTTACTTATTAAGTGAGTTTCCTGTAAAAAAATACTAACTTGGCATTTAGACCTGTTAGGTGAGAAAATGCTTTTTTTCTCTTTAGAGCGTGATTAAGACCCCTGACATTCCATCCCACAAAGATCACTGTTTGGTCAGAGAGACACTGCTTCTGAACTTTTGACATTTTGTAAATTTAAGTAAAAGTAGTATGTTGTTTCATAGAATAGCTTTAACCTTCATTTCATATTGTTGCTAAGTATTGTGGCTGCTGAGCCTATTATCATGTTGGCACTTATAGTTGTCGGGGTAGAAAGGATAAATAAGAAGTGACTTGCTCTCTCTTCCCACCACCCCAGCCCTCCCCCATTTTGCCTCCCAAAGTGAGGCTAGACCACAATTTGCAAAGTCCTCTCACATGCCATGAGACAGAACACGTCCAAAAATAAAACAAATCCCTAGCAGAGGTGTAGTGATGATTAAAAGTGCAATATCTTGTGATAGTAAATTTCAGAGGCAATAAACCTAGAGTGTGATGCTAATAATCCTCTTAGAAACTGAGATAACTTATGATAGTACAGTTCAGATACAAAGTTATTTTGCGCCCCAGGCCAGGCTTATTAGTGCATTAACCGACTATTCGGTAGCCAATCCATGAGACTGGGTTCCCACACTGCTTATGATCTACACCCTAGGCAAATGCCATATTCACTTTAATGGTGACGCCAGCCCTGGGTATGAAAGAAAAAAAAAGTCTAATAATCTATACTAATAAAAGGCAAAGCCTTCACTGACTCACTCATCACTAATTCTCCAACTTCCCATGTAGGTAGAAGGCTGAAATTTGACAGGCTTATTCCTTACAGGTCACTTACAAAAGTTAAGCAGGTTTCATTTCGAAATTCTACACGTAACGGTCATAACTGAATCCTACTTACGTACATATATACGTCCATAGGCTGCAGCTTGGTCGCCGTGTGAGGCAGCGTTGCGTCCCCCATCCCCACGCCTCCCACGTAGTTGGCTGCCTGCCTATATTGCGTCGCCCGCACCCCAATCCCCCCCCCCCCCATCCCCATGCCTCCTATATAAGGCCGTCCGTCGCTCTGGTCTCTTCATTTCCTTCCTTGCTTCGCCACGATATTCACGTCTCCATGCTGATAACTACAGCCTTATTATTTAATTCACAGCTTCTCCGCTGTTTTATTATTCGTTTATTATGATTATAGTTATTGTGTAGGTATTTTAGACTTAGTTTACTTTACATTGTTCAGGTACCCATTTCCTTTATCGTTCCAACCGTACCCCCATTAACATGTCTATCGAGGTGATCACCATCGATCAAAGAACTGTCACTTACTGAGTGGTTTCCATGCCCGGAGATGGCGCCTGCCTTTTCCATTCTCTGTGTTACATATTGCACAGCCATATCAGGCTCACTCTTGATATCCGGAGGAACATTGTGTCTTGTGTATTGAATGACTGGGACAGGTTCAAGGTGTGGACTGATGACGGTACAGGAGATAATTATACTACACAGGAGCATTATAAGAGTGAAATGCTTAAGCCCTTCACCTATAGTTCTGCATGTGAGTTGATGGCTGCCGCTGAATTGTTCGGTTGTCGCTTTCAGGTGTACCGAAATGGCCAAATATATTACACCTTTGGAGAACCACCAATGCCTCTTAAACATCTTAGATTCACAGGTGACGATTTGAGTAGTGGACACTTTGATGTTTATGAATGTTTCAACTCTCAAAAGCTGGATGTGAAGTTATCGATGAAACCGGTTGTATGCTTACAACGCTTGACAGATGCCGAATGTCACTTCAACAGAACAAGTCCTGCAAATACTAACGTAATTGAAACAAACCATGAAACTCAAACCGATTATGACAGCAGCAATCCAAGCTGTGAGAAAACAGTAAAAAGGAGGCGTGTCAGACATCGTAGTACATTTTCTGATGCAGCTAGACGGAAACAACTTTGTGATGCTGCCGCCAAATACTCGCAGAAAAATTCACAAGTTAATAGACACGCTGTCGCTAAGTACTTGCAGGCAAATCCACAAGTTCACAGAGACGCTGTCGCTAAATACTCACAAGCAAATCCACAAGTTAATAGAGACGCTGCTGCTAAATACTCGCAGGCAAATCCACAAGTTAATAGAGCTTCTGTTTCTAGGTACGATCCCAATAATGAAAAGCAGCTCATTCGAAACACCAACAAACTTACGGGAGGCTTGACAGTGTTGCTGGCTGAAGACTTCCGGCAAACCCTACCAGTCGTGCCCAGAGGAACACGCGCTGACGAAGTTAAAGCATGTCTGAAGTCTTCATACCTATGGCCACAAATCAATGTTGTTACCTTAAGAATAAACATGAGGGTTCATTTGAAAGGCGACAGAAAAGCCGGGGAGTTCTCTGCTCTTCTGATGAGTATAGGTGATGGCACCTTCATTCATTCAAAAAAATACAAATCTCTGTCTCCTCGTGAATACCTTACAAAGCCTTCTTCAAAATGTTTACCCCAATCTACGTAATCTCCACGAAAACGACGTGTCATGGTTGAGGGAGAGAGCTATCCTGACACCAAGAAATGACATGACTATGACTATAAACCACATTTTACTTCAAGAACTACCTTCACAATTGAAAACCTATCAGTCTATGGATTCAGTTGTAGAAGTGGAAGACACGGTACACTATCCGGTAGAGTTTTTCCACACTCTGAATCCTCCAGACGCTCCTGAGCATAATCTAATTTTGAAGGTTGGGGCACCAATAATGTTACTGAGAAACTTACAGCCACCGAAACTTTGTAACGGCACAAGACTTCAGGTCACGTGTCTGCAAAAGGACCTAATTGAGGCAACTATTTTTACTGGCAGTGGCTCAGGGGAGAGAGTTTTTATTCCTTGCATCCCCGTTATACCCTCTGATCTCCCATTTCAATTCAAACGCCTCCAATTTCCAGTAAGGCTCTGCTTCGCAATGACAATTAATAAGTCTCAGGGACAAACCCTACAAAAGGTTGGCATTGATTTGAGGCAAGATTGCTTTTCATATGGCCAACTGTACGTTGCATGCTCAAGAGTAAGCTCAGCGCACAGCTTGGTCATATTACAACTGGAGGGCCGAACTGACAACGTGGTATACAAACAGATCCTTAACAAATAATTATTGGTATTTTCCCTCAGTTTAAAAATGTTTACATTTCTTCTTAATAAGCACAGGTATTTTGCTAGTACTGTAAATAAATAGCTACTTAGTGGTTACCAAAATATATATATATATATTTAATAGAAGAAATTACAATATTGTAATTGAAAAGAAAAAAAAAAAATTTTTTTTAAAAAGTTACCAAAAGAAAATAGAATTTATAGTTATGTCAAATATCACATTACAAATAGACCAAGTTGCAAGCAGAATCTTTTTTGCATTACCAAGACACAATATGAGTCTTGATTAGGGATGGGGATCGAAAACCGGTTCTTGTTGAGAACCGGTTCCCACTGTTTCAATTCCTTGGAATTGTTTGCCATTTTTGCAAACGATTCCCCTATCGATTCCAGTCACCTCGAATGACGTCACCGCGTTGCGTAGCGTCATTTACACAGCAGGAAACATGGCGCCTAAGTGGCACAAATGCTCAAAAGTTTGGTTATACTTTACGAGAAAGGATGACAACAGGGCAACTTGCAATACTTGCAAAGTAGATATTTCATCAAAGGGAGGAAACACTACGAATATGCAAAAGCATTTGCACACAAAACACGCGATAACCTTAAATGAATGTTGTGTTTTTGATCCGCTCCGGACTAGTGAATCTCAACCCAGCAGCAGCGGTAACGTTTGCAGGTCCTCTCCCGTTAATATGGCAGGTAACTAATCAACTAACATTGCATATTATGTTAGCGCGATTTGCCTTATTGCAAAACCTGCTATTACTGTGCATTGCATTTAGATGACCATGACGAGAGAGACAGACAGAGTCTGGCTGTCTCAGATGCTGGCAGTTCTCGCTGCAGTCTACCGGTAGCTTCTCCTTTCACAGAGGTGGGGAAAAGTAAAATGACACAGGCCAGGATAGACGAATGTCACTGAGCAGTGACTAAGTTTGTGGTAAAAGGCTTGCACCCATTTGCCACAGTAGATGCCCCCGATTTTTGGTAAGTGAATGTGTTTAATTGTAGGCTAAGTCAGGGAATGTCAAATTTGCGTGTTCTCCTCTTACCAGATGTTTCATCCGTTTCCATTTCTGAGCTGAAACATGTGTTGAAGGCAGCCGTCACTGCAGATGGTTTTAGTCAAGATCATTACCTCACAGTAACGCTGCATTATGTCAGGAATGGCCAGGCTCAAGAAAAAGTCCTCAAAACCAAACCAGTGTACCAGGCACAGACAGGGACAACTGTAGCAGAGGAGACTGATGAGATCTTGGAGGAGTATGGTATCAAAGACAAGGTTGTGGCAGCCACTGTTGATAATGCGGCCAACATGGATGTAGCTGTCAAAATAGTTGATGGTTGCAGAATTGCACTGTGCACAGTTCCATTGGACTTGAGTTGATTGTATTTGTTGCTGGCTGATGTAGTTTTATTTTTGAGTGCTCAGCTCATATATACTTTTAAAAAGGAGAGTGTAAATGTTACTGGACATTCTTGTGTAATTGCCACAGAATAATTTATGTTATACTTTGTTATTGCTACAGAAGAATATTTATTTTATTATTATTTTACATTTACACATTTTTTTCTGGGGACCCCGTGGCACCCCATCGAGGAGCCATAGGCTGTGGATCTCTTAAGATCTCACTGTTGGGTTTGTAAGGTCATGCTACTCCTAAATTTCTATCTTGTTCAAAGATAAGATATAAAACAAAGTTCTAAGTTAATCGACCTGTGTGTTCTCCTTTTTTAAAAATAAGAATCGATAGGAGAATCAATAAAGAATCGAATTGTTAAACAGAATCGAAAATGGAATCGGAATCGTGAAAATCTTATCAATTCCCATCCCTAGTCTTGATCATGTTTTAAATTATGTCGGGATCAGGGCCAGACTCTAAAAAAGGTCGGCATTGACTTGACACAAGATTGCTTCTCTCATGGCCAACAGTACATTGCTTGCTTAAGAGTAAGCTCAGCAGACAGCTTAGTCATTTTACAGCCCGAGGGCAGAACTGCAAACGTTGTTTACAAAGAGATCCTTACATCCTAAAAATGTGCATTTCTCTTACACAACATTTACAATCATAAATTAAACTCTTTACAATCATCAAATTCACTCTCAATACTAAAATAAGCCTACGACAATTACATTGACAATCACGTCACGTTATTTTTAAAATGTTTCCTTTTCTTTTTCATAACTTCTTTAACACACTACTTTTCTGCTGCGAAGCGTGGATATTTTGCTAGTAGTTGTATATACTTTTAATTAAATCCTCTTGGGTTGACTAAATACAGGATATCTCAGAATGATATTAAAAAAATTAAAATAACACTGCTGTTAGCTGAGCTATGTCGTAGACTTCCATCTCTCACAATGGACGAGACTTAACAGAAGGTTTTTAATTTTATTGTATTTTTCTATTTATATAATTTCATAAATATTGTTTTACTAAGATAGCTGCTGTTTTATAGCTGTCTTTGATTGAATCTTAGCAGGGCTGGCTCTACCATTTAGGCAAACTAGGTAGTTTCTAGAGCAGCTAAGCTTTCAGGTGGCATAGCAAATGATGTCGGGAGTGGAAGGCTACTGGTAATTTTTGTTGCCAAGCATGACACACGCAACACCCCAATGAGGACGCCTCCCATGTAAAACTTTAAAGGTAACCACATCCCACTCTTTGATTCAGCTACTTTCAACAACTCATATTAAACCCCAAAGAGGACCCCTTCCCCCTTTGAGTTGACAAGCATGGAAACCTCTTCCTTGATCCAAAATCCAACCACTGTGTACGTCTCATACACTACCCCAGTGGGGACAACCCCCACCTGCTGGTTTTTCCCTGAAGTTTTCATTTTTGCCTAGGGCAGCAAAAGGGTAGAGCTGGCTCTCATTTAAGCACTGGTGGTGCTCATTAAAAAAAAAATTGGAATCTCAAAATTTACAAAATATAGCATTAAATAAAATGAAACATTTTAAAAGCAAAATATGACATGCAAAAAATAATTTCAAAGATCTGTAGACATTTAGAACCCTAGGGAAGGATAGACAAAAATCTGAAGAAAAATGTATTCTGCCAAGAAAAAAAAATTGTAAAGATTAACAAATTGTAGCAATAACAAAACCAAATCCACAATCCATAAGTCAAACATTGGAAATGAGAACAAAGTTAAGCCCTAGGCCAATGAAAATGGAGCATTTACAAAGATCAGAAACCCAAAAATGAGCTAAATGAACACATGCGAAGAATTGACTGATGAAAAGATAATGACACAAAAAAATTAATAAACAAAACAAAAGTCATTAGCAAAAAAAAATCACAAACATATACAGAATACGTATATCACAATATATACAAAGAAGAATAAAACAGATAAATAAAAAGAATAGACACAAGAGCCATGGATTAAAATATGTTAATACCATGACAACTGAGAACACCTGATTTTGTGTCTGGCACACTGCACTTCAGCTGCATTCTTAAAAGAGAGCAGATCGTTATGTGTGATCGGGATTCCTTAATTCCACTTTAATTAGGTTCTCCTGAGCTCCCTATGCATATTATTGACAGGGATAGTGAAAACATTTGTAAGATATACTGTTATGACAAAACAAGTTTTTTCTATCTTGTGCTATTAATAAATTGTCTTACCTTATTTTATAAAACTAGTGTGTTCTGATTACACTCTATAATATAATAATCCTTAAAAGCCTTAAAAATAAATCTGTTTGGTAGTAACAATATTTAAGGGCCCATAATAATTATTTTGAAAAATCTTTAGGGTTGATGCTTTCCTCATCGAATAAGGTAATAAATAATAAAAAGCAGATGTTTACTTGTTATAATATTAAATTAAAACCCTTTCGATTGTACTACATTTTTATAAAATAACACATGGATCCTTATTCAGTATATCTGTATAAATATCACTAATTTAAAAAATTCTACATTACTATATTACTTTCAGGTGGAATTTATAGACACCACCTTTTCTATTCCTTTATTTACGTTTTCATTTCTTCCTCTGAATGGCGTGATGTGTGTCAAGCTTTATCTGTGTTTTCTAGTGGGGATTATAATTAGCTGTAAAATCATGATATCCATCCATCCATCCATTTTCCAACCCGCTGAATCCGAACAGGGTCACGGGGGTCTGCTGGAGCCAATCCCAGCCAACACAGGGCACAAGGCAGGAAACAATCCTGGGCAGGGTGCCAACCCACCGCAGGACACACACAAACACACCCACACACCAAGCACACACTAGGGCCATTGGAGTTTTATTCCAAAATGAAATGGGAAGCATGTATTTAACATCTTGCAAAATTGTGATTGCCAATATAATAATAATCATTTATTAATGTTTTCTACAGATGCATGGCACCATTCAAAGCTCTTTGCAATTCTTTAGTGTTAAGCTTGTATGAGTGAAATTGTTAATTGATGATTTTGCACTTCATGATCTGTGTAGCTACTTTTACCATTTATAGAAAACAGCTTTGGAATTCACACTCTAGCAATGCATGACTCAATTGTTTACTCTAAAATTGTTTTGTTTAAAACAAATTGCAGATGTGGACAGCTAAATGCAAACTGAATGAAAGCAATACTTCTAAGTTCATGCATCAGCATTTAGTAAACAATAATACAGTGCAAATGGTATCAAATCTTTTTTGCCAGAATTCTGAATAATCAGCCTCTCTCTCTTTTAAATGTTTATCCTGGCAATTTAATTTACCTTTATCATACTTTATTCCAGAGGGCAGTCAAATCAAAAGTAGCACGCATATTGAGTTGACAACAAAAGCAAAAGACACCCAAATGTTAACAATCTTATCTGCAGAGGAAGAAGATCTGGGAAGTTACAGATGTGTGGCTTCTAACTCTTGTGGTGAAGCCTCTACCTCTTGCACTCTTATTGTATCAGGTAAGCAGTCAATAGAACTAAACTGGTTGTAACACTGCTGTCTCATGGATCAGTCGATCAGTAATATTAAGGGAGCCATGAAACATGGATATGCAACACTTTTTTAAACAAAGACCTACACACAAGAATGCTCCTTGTGACTGGATTCCTCTGTTGAATGCCACTAACAATAATGCACTTTGCATATCATCCTTGGAAAAGGAGACAGCAGTGACAGATGTTAAGTGACGAGAATATCACAGAAGCACAATATAGTGTTTTTAGAATGTTCTGCTGATCTTGGTGATAAAACTCAGGGACCTAAACAACTATACCTTGGTAAATTTCCTAAAATTCCTTTTCAAATCCTTTGAGCTCCAGAAAATAGAGGGACCATGTATAAAAATGTTTGTCTTTTCTAAATAGCTCATAAAAGATATTTGTTAAACCCCTTGAATTAAAGCTGACAATCTATACATCAATCACATCTTCATTGCTTTGTTTCAAATCCATTGTAGTGGCATACAGAACCAAATTATGAAAATTGTATCACTGTCCAAATACTTATAGACTTAACTGTATGTCGGGTCATGTAGTGTGCGTTCAGCAACACATTCATTGCTTTTCTCACAGACTGAACCCCATCTTTGAAGAATGCCGTAGAACTAATCATTGTTTTCTAAGCTATGTACACATCCTGGATAAACCATACTCTGTTTTTACTGACTCAACAACCCAACACAAATTTGCAGAGATGCAGCAGGCATTGAATTTGAAACAAAATGAAATACTGCAGCCCGGTGACTATAGAGTATAAACTCTAGCTTATGGTTAGATTCGACCACCACACTATGGCCATTTATTTATTCATGGAATCTTTTGCAGCCAAATAGAACCGCTTATAGCCCTTTCTCAATCTGCGCATAATTTTATTCAATGGGGTTTAGTTAGGGAAGTGGCCTACCTTCTTCGAGGAGGACAGCACCTAAACCTGTGATGCATCCACCTATAGTAAGAGTTTCTTTGCTTGAGTCATAATATGTGAAAATTGAACCTGGTTCCTCTGTAATCAGCCCTTTAACCTGCTCAAGTGCCTTGTCATGCTCTGCATCCCAGACAAATTCACTGTTCTGCTTTAAGAGCTGTCTCAATAGGGCATTTGCTTCTGAAAGTTTGGGAATACATTGGCTAGATTTCCATTCCATTGTTTTTAATTCTGCTTTGTTTCCCAGTGCTTTCATTTCTGTGATTGCCTTGATCTTTTCTGGAGCTTGCTAGAGCTTGTCTCTAGTAGGTTTGTGGCCAAAGTTGATCACTTCCAACAAAAAAGACTCTCAGTTTAAACATACAGTGGAACCTCGGTTCACGACAATAATTCGTTCCAAAACTCTGGTCGTAAACCGATTTGGTCGTGAACCAAAGCAATTTCCCCCATAGGATTGTATGTAAATACAATTAATCCGTTCCAGACCATACGAACTGTATGTAAATATACATATTTTTTACGTTTTTAAGCACAAATATAGTTAATTAAACCATAGAATGCACAGCGTAATAGTAAACTAAATGTAAAAGCATTGAATAACACTGAGAAAACCTTGAACAACAGAGAAAAACTAACACTGCAATAGTTTGCGCTATAGCGCTACCAACCGCTGGCTAAAAACACTTTTTTTTTAATGAGTTTTAAGCACAGGGAAAAAAAAATGAACATTTGAAAAAATCCGTAATTTAATAAACCACCAAGAAAAGTAACAATGCAACAATGCACGCTACCAACCGATCGCTGTAAACAGAAGTGAAAACAAAATCAAGCCCAGTGCATTCTTTAACTGCCTTACTACCTTATGAGTCCAGCCCTCTCTCTCGCGCTGCCTGTGTCTGTCTCTCTCTCGCGCTGCCTATGTGTGTGCGTCTGTCTCTCTCTCTCTCGCGCTGCCTGTGTGTGTGCGCATCTGTCTCTCTCTCGTGCTGCCTCTATGTGTGTGTGTGTGTCGCGCACTCTCTCGCTCTCTCTCTTGCTCACTGCACAGGAAATGCACAGGGAGGGACTGAACATGTACAAACCGAAAGGGAAACTGGCTTGTTCATATACCAAGTGTGTGGTCATGAACCGAGGCAAAAGTTTGGTGAACTTTTTGGTCGTAAACCGATTTGTATGTGTACCTCGGTTCGTGCTTTTTTTCTTGCCTGCTGTAGTATTTCTCTGAGATTTTGGTTATTTTCTTCCTTTGTGCAACCATATATCAATATGTCATCAACAATATAGCAATCATAACATTATGGCCTTCATATGCCTCGTTGATTCTACTTTGAAACTTGCCATGTGCCAAAACAATCCCAAAAGGCAGCCTCAGGAACCTATACCTACCGAAAATAGTGCTAAAGGTAGTTAGTAGAGATGCCTTATGACTCAGTTTTATGATCCAATATCTTGATGTAGCATTTAGGACACTGAAAAGCTGTGATCCAACCTGCATGGATATAAAACTTGATCCAGAGTTGGCAGTGAAATATTAGGTCTCTAGGTAGCTTTATTAAAATCACATGGGTCTAGGCATATTCAAAGCTTTCTTGTTTTGTGCTTCTCTATCACCACTGAAGAGTTTGCCCATTCTGTTGGCTCAGTTACTTTGGCCATAATTCCAGCTTGTTCTATGACATCTAATTCTTGCTTTAGATGATCTCTAGCTGGGCATACAACAGGAATTGCTTCAGATTTCAGGTAAATACTGCACTCTAATGCCCTTGAAAATGTCTGAAATGTCCCCTATAATGCTTCGGCCTTCAGGCGGTGTTTTATTGATTGACATGACTAACTTAATCAGGTTCATGGCAAGGCACACCATAAGCCTAAGACTGGTGGAGCATTTGTATTCACAAATACAATACAATGTTTTTTCTTTGTATTTGAACCTTTGCTGACATGTGCCCTTAACATCTAATACATCACCTCCATACCCTATGAGGTGGTATGTTGTTTCCTTAATTGGGATATGCTAGAACATTTTGGTGAATACATTTGTTTATATGTTCACCTGTGTCCCTTTATCCAACTTGAATTTTATTTTCTGCTTCATTCCTACTTCAATGACAACAAAGATTTGTCTCTAGCCTAAGTTTGTGCATTCTTTTGTGATATTGTCAATGTAAAGTTCATTTTGTAACTTGGGCTCTCTGCTTTCCAGCACCATATGTACTGGTTTGCCCCTGAATCTAGTATGAGACAAGTGCTGTATTCTACATACAAGAGTGATTTAATTTCTTCCTTTTCCTGCATTGTTTTCCCTTTGCTTGGCATTCATCTGTTCTTTGTGATCGTTTCCACATCGCCCACACAGTTTGCTTCCTTTGATTGCCTCTCTATCTTTTTTACAGAGTGGGCTGCATTGCACTGTGCCAATTTTGAACTTAAAACATTAGAACAATCTAGACGAGAACAGGCCATTCAGTCCTATCCACTTATTTCTTCCAAAAAAAACAAGTTGAGTTTTGCAAGTCCCTAAAGTCTTATTGTCTACCACACTACTTGGTGGCTTATTCCAAGTGTCTGTCCTTCTTTGTATAAATAAAAACGTCCTAATGTTTACCCTTAACAAGTTTCCAACTGTGTCCACATGTTCTTGATGAACTCATTTTAAAATAACAGCCTCAATCCACTGTACTAATTCCCTTCATAATTTTAAACACTTCAGTCATGTCACCTCTTAATCTTCTTTTGCTTAAACTGTAAAGACTCAGCTCTTTTAATCTTTCCCCATAATTCAACCCCTGTAGCCCTGCAATCAACCTAGTTGCTCTTCTCTGGACCTTTTCTAGTGCTGCTATGTCCTTTTTGTAGCCTGGAGACCAAAACTGCACACAGTACTCAAGATGAGGCCTCACCAGTGCATTATAAACCTTGAGCATAACCTCCTTGGACTCGTACTCCACACATCGTGCTATATAACCTAACATTTTGTTTGCCTTCTAAATGGCTTCTGAACACTGTCTGGAAATCGATAGCTTAGAGTCCTTTATGACTCCTAAATCCTTCTCATAAGGTGTACTCTCGATTTTCTGACCACCCATTGTGTACTCAAACCTAACATTTTTACTTCCTATGAGTAATACTTTACATTTACTGACATTAAATTCCATCTGCCACAAATCTGCCCAAGCCTATATGCTATACAAGTCCTTCTGTAATGATATAACATATTCCAAATTATCTGCTAATGTACCTATCTTGGTATCATCTGCAAACTTAACTAGCTTGCTACTTATATTCCTATCTAAATCATTTATATATATTAAAAATAGCAGCTGCCCTGGCACTGACCCCTGTTGAACACCAATCTTAACATTGGCCAATCCTGATATGGTTCCTCGCACCATCACTCTCTGCTTCCTGTGTCTGAGCCAATTCTGCACCCATCTAAAAAACATCATCCTGAACTCCCAATTCTTTTTGTTTGATTCACAACCTCTCATGTGGCACCTTATCAAATGTTTTCTGAAAGTCAAGATAAATATTATCATATGCTCCACATTGATCGTATCCTTTTTGTTGCCTCCTCATAGAATTCCAGCGTGTTAGTAAAACATGAACTCTGCCTTCTGAACCCATGCTGACTGTTCAGAATAACTCCTGTCCTTGCCAGGTGTTGCTCAAACTTATCTTTAATAATTCCTCCATTAATTTCCTGTGATGCATGTTAAGCTTACTGGCCTATAGTTGCTTGAATCTGCCCTGTCACCATTTTTATATAATGGGATGATATTTGACATTCTCCAGTCCTTCAGAATCTCTCCAGTGTGCAGTTACTTCCTAAAAATATGTGTCAAGGGTTTATATGTGTACTCTCTAGCCTTCTTAAGAACTCGAGGGTAAATATTATCTGGTCCTGGTGATTTGTTTGATTTCAGTGAACTTAGAGCATGTACAGAGTGGCTGCAACTGGCCTGAAAAACGAGATGCTTCAAAATGTATGTTTTTTTTATCTTGTTTTATACTTAATTACTGATGCTTTTGCTTTTATTGTTTCTAGATCTTCCCACCAGTCCATCTTGTCCTGAAGTCATCCAGGTAGATGAAGATGGAGTTATGCTCATGTGGAAGCCTATTGAATCAAGTGAATCTATTACATACAACATACAATACCGAGTAGAAGGTAAACAATTAAGTGAACCTGCCATAAAAAACATGCATAGTGATTGAACACAACTCTACATAATGTTACAACATTAAAGGCAATATAATATTTCCTCTAAGGTGAGACATTGATGCAATGATTAGTGCTGCTGCCTAACAGCCCCAAAGTCCTAAAACCTCAGCCCTGTCATTATCCGTGTGAAGATGCATACTCATCCTATGTCTGCATTAATTTTTTTCTGGGTAGTCAGGTGTTCCACCCTCATTCTAAATAAGTTTTGGTACCACAAGAATGTGTGAGTATGTGCAGAAATATAGCTCTGAATTAAAGAAGTTTGATGATTGAATTATATCTGTCTTTATTACTTTGAAGTTGTGATCCATATCCCATTTAACACTAGAATTACCAAAGCCTATGAAAAAACTTGTAAATCCAGCCCATCTTAAATCCCTTCGCACATCTCCGTCAGCGTCTTTTGTCTTGTAAATGTGCTGATCAAGACAAGCTGCAAGCAGCCTACCATTCCATCTCCCCACCCCCACAGAACGGGCACAGAGTTTTCCCAGTTAAAGCCTTGATTATGTGGGAGTGAAGTGCTGGAGTTTTAGAATGGAAATAATATATCGTTATTTGGATACATGCATTTTATGTGTGTTCCGCTTCTACAATAATCTGTGTAAACACATCGTTAAAACAGAAACATTTTTCATATTTTAGTAGTAAATGACAAAATGTAGACATAAACTATATAATGTGTAAAGCTTGAAGTCCAAAGATCAAATAAACACTTTCACAAAAGGTTCAAGAATGATACAACAGCTTCTGTGGCGCAGTGGCAAGAATTGCTGACTTGTAATCAAGAGTCCTGGTTCGATCCTGACTGTTTCGTATATTTACCATTTTGAGTAGTGAGCTGCTCTTATTGTTAATATTATACAATAAATACATACATTTGATTTGCATCTGTAACAGCCGGCGTAAATTTATAGTACTTGTAAAAGTTACCTTTTTTTTTCACCTTTATTCTCTCAGTCATGATCACGATACATACTACCACCCCCCCGGGGATATGACGCTGTTAGTTTTTTATTTGAAACTGGGAATAACTGTAGATGTGAGTGGTGTTTTGAGACAATCGAATAGGAAATTCTCTGATCTGATTGGATAAAAGCTGACACAAACGCTGGTGAATCTGCCTTCTTCCTATCTCATTGTCACAAATTTTTTTAATTCAATTTTTTTGAGTGTAGCTGATGCTCTGAATTAGTATGCACCCTATGGTCCATGATGTCAAAGCCACACTGACAAAAAACAGACACAGGTATGTATATATGATATTTGGAATTATTGGTTGTAGTCATTATTGGTTGTATGAGAGGTTGGACATTAAGGAGGGAGAAAAGGACCTATACCAATTGGCTAGACAGAGGGACCGAGCTGGGAAAGATGTGCAGCAGGTTAGGGTAATAAAGGATAAAGATGGAAATGTACTCACAAGCGAGGAGAGTGTGTTAAGCAGATGGAAAGAGTACTTTGAGAGGCTGATGAATGAAGAGAACGAGAGAGAGAAGAGGTTGGATGATGTAGTGACAGTGAATCAGGAAGTGCAACGGATTGGCAAGGAGGAAGTAAGGACAGCTATGAAGAGGATGAAGAATGGAAAAGCCGTTGGTCCATATGACATACCTGTGGAAGCATGGAGGTGTTTAGGAGAGATGGCAGTGGAGTTTTAACCAGATTGTTTAAAACGGAGTCTTGGAAAGTGAGAGGATGCCTAAGGAGTGGAGAAGAAGTGTACTGGTGCCGATTATTAAGAATAAGGGGGATGTGCAGAACTGTAGTAACTACAGGGGGATAAAATTGATGAGCCACAGCATGAAGTTATGGGAAAGAGTAGTGGAAAATAGGTTAAGAAGTGAGGTGATGATTAGTGAGCAGCAGTATGGTTTCATGTTAAGAAAGAGCACCACAGATGCAATGTTGCTCTGGGGATGTTGATGGAGAAGTACAGAGAAGGCCAGAAGGATTGCATTGTGTCTTTGTGGACCTAGAGAAAGCATATGACAGGGTGCCTCGAGAGGAGTTGTGGTATTGTATGAGGAAGTTGGGAGTGGCAGAGAAGTATGTAAGAGTTGTTCAGGATATGTATGAGGGAAGTGTGACCGTGGTGAGGTCTGCAGTAGGTGTGACAGATTCATTCAAGGTCTCGCTACCAAGATGGCTGGATTACATCCGGGATCGGCTCTGAGCCCCTTCTTATTTGCAATGGTGATGAACAGGTTGACAGACGCGGTTAGACAGGAGTCCCCTTGGACTATGATGTTTGCTGATGACATTGTGATCTGTAGTGATCGTAGGGGGCAGGTTGATAAGACCCTGGAGAGATGGAGATATGCTGTAGAGAGGAGAGGAATGAAGGTCAGTAGGAACAAAGCAGAATACATGTGTGTAAATGACAGAGAGGTCAGTGGAATGGTGAGGATGCAAGGAGTAGAGTTGGTGAAGGTGGATGAGTTTAAATACTTGGGATCAACAATACAGAGTAATGGGGATTGTGGAAGAGAGGTGAAAAAGAGAGTGCAGGCAGGGTGGAATGGGTGGAGAAAAGTGTCGGGAGTGATTTGTGACAGACGGATCAGCAAGAGTGAAAGCAAAGGTCTACAGTACGGTAGTGAGACCAGCTATGTTATATGGGGTTGGAGACGGTGGCATTGACCAGAAAGACAGAGCTGGAGGTAGCAGAGTTAAAGATGCTAAGATTTTTCATTGGGTGTGACAAGGGTGGATAGGATTAGAAATGAGTACATTAGAGGGTCAAGCTCAAGTTGGATGGTTGGGAGACAAAGTCAGAGAGGCGAGATTGTGTTGGTTTGAACATGTGCAGAGGAGAGATGCTGAGTATATGGGAGAAGGATGCTAAGGATAGAGCTGCCAGGGAAGAGAAAAAGAGGAAGGCCTTAGAGAAGGTTTATGGATGTGGTGAGAGAGGACATGCAGGTGATGGGTGTAACAGAACAAGATGCAGAGGAAAGAAAGATATGGAGAAGATGATCTGCTGTGGCAACCCGTAATGGGAGCAGCCGAAAGAAGAAGAATTATATTTATACACTAGCTGATTACCCAGTGGCTTCGCTCACTGAGTGCAAGGGAAAAAGATAAAATGTAGTCTATAAGTTATTAAACAGTAAAACATTAACATTTAAGAAGTAAAGATACATTGAGCACTACTGGAGTGGTTTCGGGTAAACTACATTTTAAAGGTGCTATAACACAACAGGTAAGTAGTACTAACAGCAATTAAAATGTATTTGGATCATTTCTCGCTAGCAGATCCCTTGTGAAAGGCGCTACATGACCGCTGTGGTATAGAAATTACATTTTGTATGTGATCGTCCAAATTTCTGCCTGACAACCTTGCACTACGTGCCTGTGATTTACTTGTTAAAATAATTCATCACAAAAGCAACCTTGAATGTTGCGGGGGTTTTAGTGACCCAAACTCACCTTAAGGGACAGTAAGTAGTCATGCAGGGCAATTTACAAACAGTCCTGCTTCGATGGCGCGGATTACACTCATTCGCAAAGATTTCCACTTTCCCAGGAGCTGACGGAGCACTTGAAATGTCACAAACAGTGTGAGAAGAGAGGACGCTGCCCGAAACTGCAAAGGTCTCGACCCGGCGGAGCAGCCCGACATTTAGCGCCTCCCAGCGTCCACTTTGTTCTCACGACCCCTCACCGCTGAAGGTGGTCTCGTCTTCACATTGTTTACAGCTCGGCACAGTTAAAAAGTAGAAAAGACGCAAAGCTGTTTTCCTCATCTCTTCTACTATCAAGTACTGCCAACTAAAAAAAAAGTTACAATGTGGTAGTTTCCGCGACAGTCACGTGGACAAATAAATAAAACTTCTCTGTCAGAACGCGCCTGGCGGCGGACGGCTCAGCACTGTAGTCCAGAGAGGAGGGCTGGGAGAGGGCGACACGGGGCGTACTTCAATGGGATAGATCAGCGTGTTTGTGTTTACTTCTTTTCAATATCAGTAAAATAACTCTCACAACAAATGATAACAATTCATAAAGACAATATAAAAATGGCGTCCACAAACAAATATATTAGTTCCTGTATTATAATATGTTCTGTGGTCATACGTAATTTCCATATCACGTGGTCATATGTAATTTCCGTTTCATACCATATTGCGTGGTCATACGTAATTTCTGTTTCAAACACGAAAAGAATTTTATATATATAGATTATTATATCTTTCTTTACACATTTTGCACACATATTTAATAACTGTAATAAACTGCACCAAGAATGTTTAAAAAATCATTCAAAAAATGTGTACGTGAATGTAAACATATCTGCACAAAGCGACACTCGTGAAAAACATTTTTAGAAAGTTCAAAAATATACGCAAATTGCAAAGCGTTTGTGTGCCGACTCGAACAAGCTTTTGCAGAATACATTAATTGACAAGAGGCTGGCCCGTCCTTTCTTAGTTTTGGTAGCTGACATTTTCATTCACCAATTCTTGGTAGCCGAAATGGGTTGTGAATGGTCAATTCTTGGTAGCCAATACAGGCTGCGATTGGCCTGAGCTTTCAATTCTTGGTAGAATCTTGGTAGCAGAAAGCGATTTGATTGGTTCTCACTACCAAGAATTACCTTGACTGATGGCTGCTCGGAGCGCCACGGAAGCTGTTGTATCATCCTTGAACCTTTTGTGGAAGTGTTTATTTGATCTTTGGACTTCAGGCTTTACACATTATATAGTTTATGTCTACATTTTGTCATTTATTACTAAAATGTGAAAAACTGTTTTAATGATGTGTTTACACAGATTATTGTAGAAATGGAACACAAATGAAATGCATGTGTTCCAAATAATGATTTATTATATCCATTCTAAAACTCTAGCACTTCACTCCCAGATAATCAAGGCTGGAACTTGGAGAACTTTGTGCCCATTCTGCAGTGGTGGGGGGATGGAATAGTAGGATTTACAGTGTTAAAATTATATATAGAGATAATTGCATTAAACTGATTTAAAGATTCCAGTTTATACTTTGAACTCTAAAACTGGATCAGTCTCATTCAGTAAAAGTGTCTAATTTATTTATTTATGTCAATGTCAATGTCAATTTATTTATATAGCACATTTAAAACAACATAGTAATGCTGTGGCCAAAGTGCTTTACAACATTTTTAGAAAGTTCAAAAATAAACGCAAATTGCAAAGCGTCTGTGTGCCGACTCGAACAAGCTTTTGCAGAATACATTAAAATAAAAACAAAACAAATTAACAAAAAACATAAATAGAAATAAAATATAAGAACATAAAATAAAATTCATAATAAATAGAAGTAATGTTATATACATAAAAAATAGAAATAATGTTATATAATCATAAAGAGGAAACCATCAGTATTACTGAAGGTCATGGAATGCAAGTGAATAGAAATGAGTCTTTAGTCTTGTTTTGAACAGTTCAATTGTAGACGACTCCTTTATGTGATGAGGTAAAGCGTTCCACAGGCGAGGCGCAGCAGCTGCAAAAGCCCTGTCCCCCTTAGCTTTACACTTGGTACGAGGGACAACCAGAGACAGCTGACCAGAAGATCTAAGTACTCTAGATGGCTGATATAAAACACACAGTTCAGATAAATAGGCAGGAGCAAGCCCATGTAAAGATTTAAAAACTAGCAGCAAGATTTTAAAATCAATTCGAAAACTGACAGGCAGCCAGTGTAAAGAAGCTAATATTAGAGAAACAGAGTCATACTTTCTTGCCCCAACCAGAAAGCGAGCGGCAGCATTTTGGACCAACTGTAACCTGTGTATCAGAGATTTATTAATCCCAGAATACAGCGAGTTGCAGTAATCTACTATCTAATCGAGGTGAGAAAAAATAAACGCATGAGTAGCTATCTCAAGATCCCTAGAAGATAAAAAGGCTTTATCTTACCTAATAGACGAAGTTGGAAAAAGCAACTCTTGACTACAGAATTTACTTGTTTCTCAAAAGAGAGGTTACTATCAAAGTCGAGGCGAGAAAAAATAAATGCATGAGTAGCTATCTCAAGATCCCTAGAAGATAAAAAAGGCTTTATCTTACCTAATAGACGAAGTTGGAAAAAGCAACTGTTGACTACAGAATTTACTTGTTTCTCAAAAGAGAGGTTACTATCAAAGGTAACACCAAGATTGCGGACTTGAGGTTTGGAAAAGACAGAGAAAGAGTAAACTGTGGAGGTCCAAATGCAATGCAAAATTAATAACCTACACTACAAGTAGCATAACGTAACATTTTCAAAATCACTTAATCGATTTCAAGGTCATGGTATGGCCAGTACTGGCAGAACTGACTGCAAAGCAGGAAACAGCCTTGCAAAGTGCACCAGTCTATTCCAGGACACAGTTAAGTGCGCGCACACACACACACACTGACAGTGGATAATTTGGAATTGTTAATTCCCTATCTCCATGTCTTTGGGTATATAGGAGGAAAACTGAAAAACATGGGGTGCGACGATAATATGTTACAGTGCATCCGGAAAGTATTCACAGCGCATCACTTTTTCCACATTTTGTTATGTTACAGCCTTATTCCAAAATGGATTAAATTCATTTTTTTCCTCAGAATTCTACACAAAACACCCCATAATGACAACGTGAAAAAAGTTTACTTGAGGTTTTTGCAAATTTATTAAAAATAAAAAAACTGAGAAATCACATGTACATAAGTATTCACAGCCTTTGCTCAATACTTTGTCGATGCACCTTTGGCAGCAATTACAGCCTCAAGTCTTTTTGAATATGATGCCACAAGCTTGGCACACCTCTCCTTGGCCAGTTTTGCCCATTCCTCTTTGCAGCACCTCTCAAGCTCCATCAGGTTGAATGGGAAGCGTCGGTGCACAGCCATTTTAAGATCTCTCCAGAGATGTTCAATCGGATTCAAGTCTGGGCTCTGGTTGGCCACTCAAGGACATTCACAGAGTTGTCCTGAAGCCACTCCTTTGATATCTTGGCTGTGTGCTTAGGGTCGTTGTCCTGCTGAAAGATGAACTGTCGCCCCAGTCTGAGGTCAAGAGCGCTCTGGAGCAGGTTTTCATCCAGGATGTCTCTGAAAAACATCCCCACAGCATAATGCTGCCACCACCATGCTTCACTGTAGGGATGGTATTCGCCTGGTGATGAGCAGTGCCTGGTTTCCTCCAAATCTGATGCCTGGCATTTACATCAAAGAGTTCAATCTTTGTCTCATCAGACCAGAGAATTTTCTTTCTCATGGTATGAGAGTCCTTCAGGTGCCTTTTGGCAAACTGCAGGCGGGCTGCCATGTGCCTTTTACTAAGGAGTGGCTTCCGTCTGGCCACTCTACCATACAGGCCTGATTGGTGGATTGCTGCAGAGATGGTTGTCCTTCTGGAAGGTTCTCCTCTCTCCACAGAGGACCTCTGGAGCTCTGACAGAGTGACCATCGGGTTCTTGGTCACCTCCCTGACTAAGGCCCTTCTCCCCCGATCGCTCAGTTTCGATGGCCGGCCAGCTCTAGAAAGAGTCCTAGTGGTTTCGAACTTCTTCCGCTTACGGATGATGGAGGCCACTATGCTCATTGGGACCTTCAAAGCAGCAGAAATTTTTCTGTAACCTTCCCCAGATTTGTGCCTCGAGACAATCCAGTCTCAGAGGTCTAGAGACAATTCCTTTGACTTCATGCTTGGTTTGTGCTCTGACATGAACTGTCAACTGTGGGACTTTATATAGACAGGTATGTGCCTTTCCAAATCCTGTCCAATCAACTGAATTTACCACAGGTGGACTCCAATCAAGCTGCAGAAACATCTCTAGGATGATCAGGGGAAACAGGATGCACCTGAGCTCAATTTTGAGCTTCATGGCAAAGGCTGTGAATACTTATGTACATGTGCTTTCTCAATTTTTTTATTTTTAATAAATTTGCAAAAACCTCGAATAAACTTTTTTCACATTGTCATTATGGGGGTGTTGTGAGTAGAATTCTGAGGAAAAAAATGAATTTAATCCATTTTGGAATAAGGCTGTAACATAACAAAATGTGGAAAAAGTGATGCGCTGTGAATACTTTCCGGATGCACTGTAACTCCATACAGAGAAGGCTTGGACATGAAATTTAAACTCTTCATCTGTAAGGTGGCACAATGATTTTTTTTAATAGTTGCACAATTTCTGTTAGCACCTCAGCATTTCACTCGCTATATGTCTGTAAAAGAAATGGGGCCATAAATTCCCATGTAACCCTCTTAAAAAATAAACATGTTTCTGCCTGTAAATGGGAAATGAGAGCCTTATTTGAGTTTTATGATCTGATAGCAAAATACCTGCGCTTCGCAGCGGAGAAGTAGTGTGTTAAAGAGGTTATGAAAAAGTAAAGGAAACATTTTAAAAATAACGTAACATGACTGTCAATGTAATTGTGTTGTCATTGTTATGAGTGTTACTGTCATATATATATATATATATATATATATATATATATATATTATATATATATATATATATATATATATATATACACACATATATATATATATTGTGGAAAGCATACCCCCAGACACAGACAGACAGACACCAGAATGTCCAAAACACACTTCTTTATTTTCCTACAGCACCACAATGCCTTCCTTCACCAACCCTCTCTTCTTCTCTTTCTCTTTTCTTCTCTTCTCACCTTCAACCTTCTCTCTCTTTCTCTCTTCTTCTTTTCTTCTCTGTCTCTTCTTCTTCTTCTTCTCTTTCACCTTCGACCTCCTCTCGCCCTCCTCACAAGCTTTGTCTTCTTCCTCCCAACTCTGGCTCTCTTAGTGGAGGGAGGCGGCCCCTTTTATTACGACCCGGATGAGCCCCAGGTGCTCCCCATGACATCCCTTCCTGGTGTGGCGGAAGTGTCAGGAGAGCACCTGGAAGTACACCGGGTGCCTTTGGGATTACTTCCGGCAGCACTTCCTGGTGTGGCGGAAGTGCTGCCATCCAGGACTCCCTAACTGTCCGGGCGCCCCCTGGCAGTGGCCACGTCTTCTCACAGTGGTGAGTATCCTGGCTCCATTCCTGTGGCCCCAAATTAGGCCCGGGCGGCTGCCCTCCCGTGGCCGAGGAGAAGTATTGTCCAACTTGGGGACTATCCAGGCGTCCCGGCCGGGCAGTGTCCCTGCTCATCCGTGACAATATATATACACATATACACATACACATATATATATATACACATATATATGTGAATATATGTGTATATGTATATATATATATATATATATATATATATATATATATATATATATATATATATATAAATATACATATACACATATATATATAATATATATATATATATATATAATATATATACACACATACTATGAGGGGCCGTTCAGGAAAAAAAGATTGGTTAGTAAATATATACATTGGTTCAGATGTATACAGTGATCCCTCGCTATATCGCGCTTCGCCTTTCGCAGCTTCACTCTATCGCGGATTTTATATGTAAGCATATTTAAATATATATGGCGGATTTTTTGCTGGTTCGCGGATTTCTGAGGACAATAGGTCTTTTAATTTCTGGTACATGCTTCCTCAGTTGGTTTGCCCAGTTGATTTCATACAAGGGACGCTATTGGCAGATGGCTGAGAAGCTACCCAACTTACTTTTCTTTCTCTCTCTCTTGCGCTGACTATCTGTGATCCTGACGTAGGGGGTGTGAGCAGGGGGGCTGTTCGCACACCTAGACAATACGGACGCTCGTCTAAAAATGCTGAAAGATTATCTTCACGTTGCTATCTTCTGTGTGCAGCTTTTAAGTATGCTGCACGGTGCTTCGCATACTTAAAAGCTCAAAGGGCACGTATTGATTTTTGACTTTGTTTCTCTCTCTCTCTCTGCTCCTGACGGAGGGGGTGTGAGCTGCCGCCTTCAACAGCTTTGTACCGGCGGTGCTTCGCATACTTAAGAGCCAAACAGCCCTATTGATTTGTTTGCTTTACTCTCTGTTTCCTTTGAAGAGGAAGATATGTTTGCATTCTTTTAATTGTGAGACAGAACTGTCATCTCTGCCTTGTCATGGAGCACAGTTTAAACTTTTGAAAAAGAGACAAATGTTTGTTTGCAGTGTTTGAATAACGTTCCTGTCTCTCTACAACTTCCTGTGTTTCTGCGCAAATCTGTGACCCAAGCATGACAATATAAAAATAACCATATAAACATATGGTTTCTACTTCGCGGATTTTCTTATTTCGCGGGTGGCTCTGGAACGCAACCACCGCGATGGAGGAGGGATTACTGTATATCGGTTCGGATACATTGGTTTGAATATATACATTGGTTTTAATACATCAGTTCAGATATATATATCGGTTCATATATATACATTGGTTGGGATATATTGGTTCAGTATCGGTTTAAATACATTGGTTGAGATATATATAAATTGGTTTGCATAGATCCATTCTGATATATATACATTGGTTGAGATACATCCGTTCAGATATATACATCGGTTTGAATACATCCGTTCAAATATATACATTGGTTGAGATATATATATTGGTTGATATACATTGGTTTAGATATATATATTGGTTTAAATAGATTGGTTTAAATATATACATCGGTTCAGATACATCCGTTCAGATATATATATTGGTTCAGATAGATCCGTTCAAATATATACATTGGTTGGGATTTACGAGCAGGCACAACGTGGCCACCCATGTTTAGCATCTCCCTTTCACTTCATCATTGCTTCAACACTGTTGTAATTATTGTGCATATTTTATGCAAGTAGCATATGCCTGTCTGTCGCGTTTTGTTTCGTAAGCCCTCTTGGTTGGGGGTCCTCGATTTCAAAGCACTTTTTTTCCTTTCATTATTTAAAACACTTGCACAGATACCCGCCTCTTCGCCCAGCTCCGTCCCGCCCCGGCTCATTGTACCCGCCTCACTCGCTCCCTCTTGTCCCTCCCATGACAGATTCTTCTCAAAAGCCGAGTTACCTGAAAGCATTGATCGCAACCTCAGTATGTCCCATTTTTTCACCTCATGAGACGCTGGTTTATCAGTGACCGAAAGCCGCACGGTGATATCTGTTATTCCGCATTGGCAGCATTTCATTAAAGGGCGATATGCTTCAGCAAGGAACTTAGTCCCATTTGCTGAAAGGATGTTATGGAGGAAAAACACTGGAGTTGCTTTGTTTCTTTAAAATGTTGATCAGGGATCAAAATGACCAGAATATTCCTGCTTCACAAATAACTGACGTTTAACTGTTTTTATAGTAAAACTGACAAAACGACACACGTACACACGCACGTACACGCACGCGCACACACTTAAACTCACAAATCGTGGGTCCCACATACTACTGATTAAGTGTATGTGTCAGGGGCAATCTTCAAGTGACACTGGTTTATCATTAACCGAAAGCCGCCCGGTGATTTCTGTTATTCCGTATTGGCAGCATTTCATTAAAGGGCGATCTGTTTCAGCAGGGACATTAGTCCTGTTTGCTGAAAGGATGTTATGGAGGAAAACACTGCAATAGCGCTGTTTCTTCTGAATGTTTATCAGTGATCAAGGATCAGAATGATCAGAATATTCCTGCTTCACAAATAACTGATGTCTGTTTTTATTGTAAAACTGGCAAAACCACACACACGCACGTACACACACACAACACACACACACTCAAAGTCACAAATCGTAGGTCGCACACACAACTGATTAAGTGTATCTGTCACGGGTGATCATTTTTTTTCACCCCATAAAACGTTAGTTCGTCAAAGATAGAAAGCAGCGCGGTGATTTCTATTATTCCTTATTGGCAGCATTTCATTTAATATAATGATATAAAAAATCATATAAAATGGTTTAGAATCTGCGTCGTAGACTTATTTTTTGTCATATTTCTTCAAAGAAGTCTTTAATTAGTTTGCTTAAAAAAATCTTACGCCACACCTGTGAACCGTTGAAAATCACTGATCTTAATCAATCAATATATATTTGAACCGGTGCTCTAAAATATCTGTGCCTCGTAGAATTCAGTGTCCCTTCTCTTAGGTGCACTGAGATGTGATTGCTGCGGAACTCCTCTTGTTCGCGTGCCTTTGCGCGCCGCTTGTCTTTTGTTTTAACGCATGCTCTGTGCAAAATGCTGTCATATCTTGTTATTAAACATGCACGCGCAGCGATGTCCTGATGTCTGCGTTCTAAGGCTGCAAGTATATTAAACGCTATTGACGTTTTACCAAGATGCTCTGTGATTGAGGGCAGACAGTAAACTTTGTTAAAATGATATCGAAAAATACCAGTCGTCAGTTGTATTTTCAGTCGTTTTGGCGTGTTTACTGTTCTGTTACCAAAAAATTCTTCAACGGGGCTCATCAACAAAGAAACATGCATAGTAAGATTTAGTAAAATATCAGTAATAATAATACATTGCTCGACACCCAGTAACACTTTACAGACATTTAAAAGACTGCTCGTTAAAATAAATGTAGCAATCCATTGTCATGCTATAAGTGATAGCTTGCTCTTAAACATTTGCACAGGTGGTTTTTCCTGGGGATAAAAAAGAAAAAAAAATCCATGGGAAAGGCTTTGTTGTTGAACTCAAATTTCACCTCCGCCATGTGAGTCATTAAAACTATTGGAATGAAAACGCTTGTCTCATCCACATGGTTGGGACGCTCATTTCCATGGCTGCTGCAGAGCCGTAAAATGTGTGTCCTCTGACTGCTGATTAAAAAATGAACACTAGAGAGGTAAAATTATGCAAAATTGATTTTAAAAGGTCGTAGGTATAGTTTTATATATAATCTTCTCCACTATGTGTCTGTATCCTATCCCCTACAGGGAACACTCATTTCCATGGCTGGAGCAGATCCGCTTGTGTGCACCCTATCTGCTGCTTTCAAAATGAACCCTGGATAAGTAATATTATCTGAAATCCATGGTAAAAGATTGATGAAAGTCTTCTACATCACTTTCAAGTCTACTATGTCCCATTGTCCTCTCCACTCAAAGGGACACTCACTTCTACAGCTGAGCTTTTGCCTCAGAGTTGTGAGCCCCAACTGTTGCTTGCAGAATGAACATTAGACAGCTCAAATTGTTATTGGATTGGCTATTTTTTTCATTATATATTAATTTATTTATTCATTCAGCCTCTGTTAAAAAAAAGCACATTTTCCCTTAGAGGACAAATAGAATTCTATCTATCTATCTATCTATCTATCTATCTATCTATCTATCTATCTATCTATCTATCTATCTATCTATCTATCTATCTATCTATGAGATTTTGAAACATTCATATTATTTGTCAAATGAGGTACCAAATATCCACTGATACACATTTGTATGACAAGTCAATTAAAGAGTCCGACAAACAGCAACTGAGATATTGAAACATTTTATTGAATCTGTTCTGACAGTTATAGTCTTTTAATTAAAATAATGATTATAATTATCAGAAAACTTAGCCATTTTAATGTCAGCATAAAACCAGGCCAGTAACATCTTTGTGAAATAATATCAGCAGTTTTATAAATTCCAGAATGTACACCGATAGCACTGGCATGAACTTCCTTACAAGTATCCTTTGTCTCCTAAACTCAACAAATAACTTTCATATTCCTCCTGTTGCCCTGCTAGTCTTTTTGACAATAGTAAAGGTCATCCCCTTGAAAAAATTGTATTTACGCACCAATTAATAATATGGTTATAATGTAAAACACTTCAAACAAACCTGCAAAATGTACATTTTCTTTGTTTAAGTTGACTTCTTCAATGGATCTAACACTTACAACATGGGGCACCACAACACACATACACAATATCTTTCAGTATTTTTAAAAATAGCCTTGAAAATTGTTAGTATCTGTTTTCTATCCAAGCCACCCATTTACAAAAGAGATTTACAGGCTTGGGCCAAAAGATAAAAAATTAGACGGAAAGAAATGCCAGTCTAGTGCTTGCCACACTGACACTCGCTCATACTACTACAGTTTAAAAATGCCACCCAACCTGATGCCAAATCTTTCAGATGGGTAGTGAAACCTGGAAAATGTATTAATTGGCACAGGAAAAAGTTTAAAGACTTATTCTGACAGTGACCAAGTTGGGGATTGTTGATCTGTGAAGTGGCAGTAAAAATAAAAAAATATTTTAAAAATCTGATTACAAAATATATCAAGAAACATCAAAAGGTATATAATGATTAATTAATGAAAACTCCATAGAATAGTTTCTAAATACATGTTTTTCTTTCAACAGTCATGCTAATGTCAGAATTTGTGTGTTTTATTACCTATACTTTGTGCACATATTGAAGCTGTTTTATGGAAAACGCAAGCACATGAGTAAATAATTGTCAGCGGTTACAATTTAAATGTATATTTGCAGTATATACTGTATCATGAAATGCCAAATTAGAAATGAGAAGATGATGAAAAGTTATTTTTTGCTCAATATACTTTAAACAAACTGATCACAAAATTTCCTAATTAGTTTGACTTTGTTGGTACCCTAGAGTGGCACATATCTTGGAAGAAGTCCTATCAGGTTTATTTGAATTTTAAAAAACCTAAATAATAATAATAATAATAATAATATCTTACATTTATATAGCATTTCTCTGGCTACTCACAGTGATTTTCATAGACATACTTAAAAAAGACAGTGTAAGCGCTTGATTTTTTTTTTTTAATTAGTGGATGAGTAAGGAACATAGTAGACAAAAAAGTGATATAGAAGACTTCCTTCAATCTTTTGAAATAAATTGTGGACAATTTTGTAATTCCAGTATTAATTTTGCAAGCAGAAGACAGGGGGCACACATTTCTATACCATAGACCAAGCTGTGGAAATGAGTGTCTCTTCTGCTAGAAGGGATTAAGAGACACACTCGATATGAAAGTGCTATAAAAGACTGTCTGATAGGCTTATTAAAGAAACTGTGCACAATTTTAACTGCCTGGCGTTCATTTTGTAATGGACCATGACAGATGAGGAATGCCACAGACTGCTACAAGTTTTTAAAATACATTTGATGAGTTTTAATCTCCCATGAAAAACGGTGCACAGAACTCCTATGTGTTTTATAGGATAATTGCACCTGCTGTGAAAACAAGATTCCTCTCCAATGTACAGGGGTTAGAGGGTGGTTGTGATAGGAAATGTATTTATTTATTATATAGAACTATATTTCATTCCAATAGTTTTAATGACTCACATGGCGGAAGTGAAATTTGAGTTGAACAACAAAGCCTTTCCCATGGATGTTTTTCCTTTTTTATCCCCAGGAAAAACCACCTGTGCAAATGTTTAAGAGCAAGCTATCACTTATAGCATGACAATGGATTGCTATATTTATTTTAACAAGCTGTCTTTTAAATGTCTTTGTAAAGTGTTACTGGGTGTCGAGTAATGTATTATTATTACTGATATTTTACTAAATCTTACTATCCACATTTCTTTGTTGATGAGCCCCGTTGAAGAATTTTTTGGTAACAGGACAGTAAACAACAACAACAACAACATTTATTTATATAGCACATTTTCATACAAAAAGTAGCTCAAAGTGCTTTACATAATGAAGAAAAGAAGAATAAAAGACAAATAAGAAATTAAAATAAGACAACCTTAGTTAACATAAAAAGGAGTAAGGTCCGATGGCCAGGGTGGACAGAAAAAAACAAAAAAAAAACTCCAGAAGGCTGGAGAAAAAAATAAAATCTGTAGGGGTTCCAGGCCACGAGACCGCCCAGTCCCCTTTGGGCATTCTACCTAACATAAATGAAATAGTCCTCTTTGTAGTTATTGTTCGCACGGAGTCACTTGATGCTGATGGTTATACAGACTTCTGGCTTTTAATCCATCCATCATTGTTGGAACATCATGGTGCTTTGGGTAGATGGTGATGGCACAAGCCGCCACCAATAGGACACCGGAAAAGGAAACAGAAGAGAGAGTAGGGGTTAGTACAAATTTTGAATTAATAGTTATTATAATGAATTGGATATACAGAGTGTCAGGATTAAATTACAGTGAAGTTATGAGAAGGCCATGTTAAAGTAATGTGTTTTCAGTAGTTTTTTAAAGTGCTCCATTGTATTAGCCTGGCGAATTCCTACTGGCAGGCTATTCCAGATTTTAGGTGCATAACAGCAGAAGGCCGCCTCACCAC